>NC_134397.1:151920690-152281233 GCF_050003625.1 Haematobia irritans | reverse complement strand
CCTTAAATATATATATATATATATATATATATATATAATATATAATATATATATATATATTATATATATATATATATATATATATATATATATATATATATATAATATATATATATATATATATATATATATATATATATATATATATATATATATATATATATATATATATTATATATATATTTTAGGCGCCAATTGGTTTCTTCCATTCTTTTACTTGCATCATACTTTCTAGGTCTCTCTTTCTAAACACATATCTGTTATAGGCTATTTCTAAATGAATATATGTTTGCATCCAAGCATATTATATTTACAAACATTTTATGTCCCAAACATAATATGTTCGAACATATTAATATATATGTCCCAAACATGCCAGTTTATGAACACTGTATGCTTGAACATAAAAATATTGTGTTAAAAATTTGAGTTCCCAATATATAATTTTTACACCTAAACATATGAAAAACAGTCTTTTTCGTCCGTGTAAGATTTGGCTTTTCCGATCTTTTAGCTGTATATACTTTTTTTACATTTTTCTTTTTAGCAATCTATTGCATTTTGTTTAGTTCTTTTAATTTATTTAATACTAGCGTAACCCGGCCCGCTTCGCTGCCCCTTCCGAAGGGTATTTGTAGGAACATTTTGCGTTAACTTAGTCAACCATATCCTTCGTGCTGAAAACAAATTCGAAAAGATTTGAGTTCTTTCAAACAAATCGAACTACTTGCTTTTTCGTTTATAGGTACAAATACGGCGGATATGTATATGCAAAACGGTTCGTCTTAAAAAAAGTCGGGGAGAGGGTGTACCCTTTTCTCCAAAAATTCAATAATGTTCTGTATTCAAGTAATTGGACAATCTTCAATATTTCTTGTGAATTTTAAGTGTGGTTTGTCAAGGAAAGGTATCCTTCTCCTCAACATATCTGAAAATTAAGCACTATATTGTAATAACATACAACGAATTACTGTTTCCCATCCAATAAAATCGGAAAAGGCAAAAGTAGTAAAAAATTTTACCACATTAACATTTGCTATAATGTTGGAAAATGATACACCCTCTATGTTGGCTGCCAATTTCATGAAAATTTAAGTTCTTCACTAAAAGAAGTCTGGCAGAAGCCTGTGCAAAAATCATAAAATTATGTACCGAGTTCCCATTTACGGACAACCCTCTACTTTCAATTTAAGAAAAAACAAACGGACAAAAGGGAACCCTCTCCCCACCTTCGCCCCACTCCGACCTGATATCGGACTAATTCGTCCCTATATTAATTTCACAACTACTCAATAAATTCCCTATAAATTCTATCGAAGTAAATCGACAACCAGATATCGAAAACTCATATACTAATTAAAAATCATGTATAAATTTAATCACCTCCTCCCACGTTCCCTGTAAATTTCAAGTAGATCGGAGATGTTTAAATGCTCTATTGTTTTAAAGGGACGTCACTTTCCCCGATACAATATCGACAAACACCGTAGTGAATAGCACCCCTAACCTTCCCTGAAAATTCTTGAAACTTTCCTTCAAGTGTGGGGCAAGGAAGGTTGCCTCTTCGTTCAAAACCTTCCACCACTGTCTTTGTAAATTTCAAGAAAACGTAAGAATTTTTTTTTTGCAGTTTTAAAGGAGGACCTCCTCCCCGACCAAATATCTATAAGTGAGTAGCGTATCTTTTGTAAACGTCCCAGAAAATGTCAAGCAAATTATAAGCCTAAAGGGCGGCCTCTCTCCGTCCAAATATCACAAAATCAGTTATCAACTATTAATATCGTAACCTCTCCCCAGTCCTCTGTAAATTGCAAGTAACTCAGTAAAGTTTAATTGTTTATCTGTATGTACTTAAGAGAAGAGATGTCTCCATATGCCCTTTTATTTTTATTAAAAAATCAGGAACCTGATATAAATTTCATAACGTCACCCATTTTTTCCGTAAAATCTCCGTCAGGGGAGTTTAGTTTTGTTTTCACTGTACTTTAAAAAAAGTAGGGCAAAGGGGTGGTCCCCCTCCCCGACCAAATATCGAAAAATAATGTAGCGGATTTTTGCCTAGATGCCAAATCCAACATTCAATGAAAATTTCAAGCAAATCGCATAATTTTGTTCCAAGTTTCAAAAAGTGGGGCAAGGAGGAGGTCCCCCTCCCCGTCCACATATGAAATCATCAGGTACCCCATATTAATTCCATAACCTCACCGCATGTTCTCTGTAAATCTCAGATAATTTAGAGAATTTTAGTTTTTTCACTGTACTTAAAAAAAAAGTCGAACAAAGGGGAGGCCCCCCTCCGCCACCAAATATCGAAATATAAAGTAGCGAATCTTTGTCTAGATTCCAACCCCAACCTTCAATAAAAATTTCAAGCAAATCGGCCAACTTTGGTCCAATTTTCAAAAAGTCCGACAAAGGAGAGGTCCCCCTCCGCGACCAGGTGTCAAAAAATGAGGTACCCTATTTTCACCACATGGACGCCCCCTACGATCTCTGAAAGTTTCAAGTAAATCGGTTCAGCCGTTTCGGAGCCAACTCGGAACATACAAACAAACAATCAAACAAACAAACAAATAAACAAACATAGATTGAATTTTATATATATAGATTCAGCTGTAAATAATTTCTATTGAATTTATCGGTCACAATTTTTTCTTTCATTTGTATACACATGCCACATATCTGCGATTCTACCAATGCTCTACAATTTAGATGATGTGATTTATTAACGTCTGGTTCAAAGTAAAGTTTCATATTTTCTTTTTTATTTCATTTTCTATCAATTCTAGTCTATCAAGTGCCCGAATATATTGTGAATATTTGATATCCTATATACCTACAATTGCCTACTTAGCATAGAATACTATTAATTGAAAACTGCTATCCTTGAACGAAATATTCCAGTTTCATCTTTGAAAATAAATATCCATGCTATAGGATGTCATTGCAAGTATCGAAGGCAAAATACAAAATGAGAAATCTTTAAATCCCATTTTAACACACATAGTAGCTACGCAATACAAAAGAAGAAAATATTCCCTTACCTGATCCGATCTATTTGGAAAATACGCATTTTGTGGGAGTATATTCCTTTGCAAGTTACAAACTTTTTGTTTTTTATTCTAACGACTATGATGATGATGACGACGTCGATGAGGATTCAGTTGAATTTGCATTTAATATGATCCGACTTTGCTTTGCAGATAAGTCATTTTGTGAAATCTTCCTACTACACCCCGTACACCCCCTTGGCTCATCAAAATTCGTATTAGGTTTTTTTGTTTTGTTTTTGCATCAGCTTCAACCTATGCCAATGCATTGCATTCTGCCATTTGAGAAAAGTCTTCATGGAAATGAATACGTCGTAATATTCGAAATACGAATGCCAGCAAAGAGATGTCACTTTCATGATAAGGACATGCAATCATTTTGAGCATACAAACAGACAGGATATTAAATGTGAGTGTTTATGAGTTTGTTAATAGAGTAAAGTACACATACGGATATTCTTATGTAATTGTGACCAGCAGTAAATGTGGGAAGGCCATATATATAATATTAAATTAGAATAGAACAAATTTAACTCGAACGAAACCAACTATATGATTCCTTAAAGTACTCTACTAAATTAGTATACAACCAAATTTCATGGGATTCCAATTAAGGGGGATTTAAATGTAAAACTTAGAATGAAAAGAAAGAAGAACAAGTATGTACTGCCGCCAATTTTTTGCCTTTATTCATTCCACTTGGGAACATAGGGCATTTACAAGAGAATTCCATTGTATTCTATGTCCACTGATTTTTATACCCTCCACCATAGGATGGGGGGTTATTAACTTTCCGTTAGTAACACATCGAAATATTGCTCTAAGAATATATTCTAGGTCCTGGTGAAATTCTGAGTCGATCTAAGCATGTCCGTCCGTCCGTCTGTTGAAATCACGCTAACTTCCGAACGAAACAAGCTATCGACTTGAAACTTGGCACAAGTAGTTGTCATTGATGTAGGTCGGATGGTATTTACGTATAGCCCCCATATAAACCGACGCTCAGATTTGGCTTGCGAGGCCTCTTGGAGGAGCAAAATTCATCCGATCCGGTTGAAATTTGCTACATGTATAGTATATGGTCTCTCACAACCATGCAAAAATTGGTCCATACCGGTCCTAATTATATAACCCCCATTTAAACCGATCCCCAGATTTGACCTCCGGAGCTATTGGAGGAGCAAAATTCATCATCCGATCTGGTTGAAATTTGGTACATGTATAGTATATGGTCTCTCACAACCATGCAAAAATTGGTCCATACCGGTCTTAATTATATAACCCCCATTTAAACCGATCCCCAGATTTGACCTCCGGAGCTATTAGAGGAGCAAAATTCATCTGATTCGGTTGAAATTTGGTACGTGATGAAATTTGGTACATTGCGCTAGTATATGCCCGCTAACAACCATGCAAAAATTGCTCCATATGGGTCTATAGTTATATATAACCGATCCCCAAAAATAATCTACCAACATTTTATTTCTATAGAAAATTTGGTCAAAACTTCATTACTATAGAAAATTTTGTCAAAATTTTATTACTATAGAAAATTGTGTCAAAATTTTATTACTAAAGAAAATTTTGTCAAAATTTGATTACTATAGAAAATTTTATCAAAATTTTAGTTCTATAGAAAATTTTGTCAAAATGTTATTTCTATAAAAATTTTGTCAAAATTTTATTACTATACAAAATTTTGTCAACATTTTATTTCTATATAAAATTTTGTCAAAATTTGATTTCTATCGAAAACTGAATCATTTACGTATTTAATCGGCCTTTTTTTTGTTTTATATATACCCGGTATGTAATAACTTACAATTAAGAACACAATGTTAAGAAGTTTTAAGATATCTTGCCATCGGCAAGTGCTACCGCAACCCAAGTATTTCGATTGTGGATGACAGTCTTTCGTACAAGTTTCTATGCAATCCATGGTGAAGGGTACATAAGATTCGGCCTGGCTGAACTTACGGCCGTTTATACTTGTTTAATGTTTTTATCTGGCCGAATATTCGCCCAGATAGAATCTTATTTAACATATTATCCATGAATTTGATTTGACATCCGGAGCTATTGGAGGAGCAAAATTCATCTGATCCGGTTGAAATTTGGTACGTGATGAAATTTGGTACATTGCGCTAGTATATGCCCGCCAACAACCATGCAAAAATTGCTCCATATGGCTCTATAGTTATATATAGCTGATCCCCAAAAATAATCTACCAACATTTTATTTCTATAGAAAATTTTGTCAAAACTTTATTACTATAG
Organism: Haematobia irritans; assembly: GCF_050003625.1. NCBI lineage: Eukaryota > Metazoa > Arthropoda > Insecta > Diptera > Muscidae > Haematobia > Haematobia irritans. The sequence continues at coordinate 152,275,906 of NC_134397.1, read as the reverse complement.
AAAATTTTGTCAAAATTTTATTACTATACAAAATTTTGTCAAAATTTTATTACTAAAGAAAATTCTGTCAAAATTTTATTACTATAGAAAATTTTGTCAATATTTTATTTCTATAAAAAATTTTGTCAAATTTTTATTACTGTACAAAATTTTGTCAAGATTTTATTTCTATAGAAACTTTTGTCAAAATTTGATTTCTATAGAAAACTGAATCATTTACATATCGGTCTTTTTTTGTTTAATATATACCCCGTAGGGAATAACTTACAATTGAGAAGACGGTGTTAAGAAGTTTTAAGATACCTTGCCATCGGCAAGTGCTACCGCAAACCAAGTAATTCGATTGTGTCTTTAGTACAAGTTTCTATGCAATCCATGGTGAAGGGTACATAAGATTCGGCCTGGCCGAACTTACGGCCGTATATACTTATTTGATTTTTTTATCTGACCGAATATTCGGCCAGATAGAATCTTATTTATTATCCATGAATTGCGTACACTTCTACTAATGTAAGTTAGTTCATATGAGGTCTATGTTAGACGAAATAAGTAAGTAAAGTTTAAAGTGAACTGATAGATATGAAATGATTTTGTAATATGTGTAAGTAAAAATTACGTTACTGGCACGAAAAACTGACCAAATCTTTGTAATTTCAAACTATATCAGAGTACACCACTTTAAGGCACCACACAACCTTTAAAATTGGTAGAAATTTCGTGCACCATAGTAAAAAAAAAAACTTACTGACGGTAAAGCTGTCTTTCTGTCTGTTTTCGTCATGCATTTTCAGTCTTTCATAAACGTCTTAACCGTGACTTAAAATTCAAACTCGCCTTCAAATATAAATTATTTATTTATTTGTCACGTATACAATAATGTTTTGAAAGGCGTCTCTAAGATACAAATAATCAACAAAATTAAATACGGTTTAATAAATTTTGAAGAATTTTCCAGAAATATTAAATACAAGTGGAACTTGGTCCAAGAAATTTTTTTATTCATATAAAGATACCCATTTTAAAGTCAAATCGACTAACTCAAAACACCTTCAATGAAAAATTAATCGACTTTGGCAAAAATGGCACATATAGGGCATTATTATTTTAAGGGCATGACATTAATTTTTTTAGTGTAGCATGTACGTTTTGTATACAAATTTCAATCACAGCTTCGGTCAAATACCGAAATATTCTTCAGCAGTGGTTGTTTACCTCATGTCAGCAATGGCTGGGACATTTCTGAATACTTCGAAAGCTTCTCAAAGTTGTATCGCACGTTACGATATATGCCGTTATGCATTGGCTATAAAAATGAAGTCCCTTGTAATGAAATAAGCATAGAATCGGGCATATTTCATCGATAAAATAGATCATTATGGTATCACAATGGACAGTCTTAGTGAGATTGAAATATTAAGCTTCCCTTTTAATGTAACCTATTCTATGTACAAATGAAAATTGTCTTTGTGGGGATATATTTTTAAGGCGTCAATTGGTTACTTCCATTATTTTACTTGCAGCATACTCTCTAGGTCTCTCTTTCTAAACACATATATGTTTAGAGGCTATTTCTAAATTAATATATGCTTGCATTTAAGCATATTATATTTAGAAACAGTTTATGTCCCAAACATAATATGTTCTAACATATATGTTATATGTCCTAAACATGTTATGCTACTTTATGAACATTATATGCTTGCACTTAAAATTATTGTGTTTAAAAATTTGAGTTCCAAACATATAATTTTTACAACCAAACGTATGAAAAACAGTCTTTTTCGTCCGTGAAGTCAGCATAGTTTTAAATTTAGAAACAATAGAAATAAAATTAGGATACAAATCTCATTCATCAAACTTTCATTCTCTTTTTGGGATGAGCTTTATTAATCTGTTCCCATACAAATAAATGTCTATTTAAAACCACGTTTAAACTAAAGACTCGCAAAATGTTCAAAATAACTCTTGGCCTATATTTGAAATTTTTATCTTTAATCCCAAGATTCAATATGCAAGTTTGGAAAATTTTCAAGTTTTTAATAAATCTAGAATTCGAAAAATTGCCAAATAGCTGTCATATATACCACCGAAAGGCCCTGATATACACAAGTTTACCTGCAATTGCTTTCATTTCTTTTTGAAAATTGCATACAAATGCATGTATATAGATTTTATCCCATGTAAGTTTATAAGCATAAATATCATCAAGCAAAGACCAATGTATAATAGGGGTAACTGATTATTATAAATCGATTAGAAAATTTTGAAAAAAGTCAAAGTCGAAATTTCCAAAAATTTTAAAAAGTCGTCGTCTTAAAATTGATATGGTGGATATCGGTTCGGATTTAGCTATAGCTCCTATATAAATCTTCCGCCCGACTCATATGATCACTGGAGACCAAATTTTGACTGCGGGACCAAAGTTTCACTCCGATTCAATTGAAATTTTGCACATGTAGTAGAATTAACATTCTAGTTACGCATGCCGAATTTGGTTAAAATCGGTTCAGATTTAGATGTAGATCCCATAAATATTTTATTCCTTATATGCACATATCTGGCGTTTTGGACGTGTTTGGACGTCTGTTATAAGAATAATTTGGTTCTGTGTAAATATTATTTTTATACCCACCACCATAGAATGGTGACGGGGGTATAATAAGTTTGTCATTCCGTTTGTAACACATCGAAATATCGATTCCCGACTATATAAAGTATATATATATTCTTGATCAGGGAGAAATTCTAAGACGATATAGCCATGTCCGTCTGTCTGTCTGGCTGTTTGTCTGTTGTAATCACGCTACAGTCTTCAATAATAAAGCAATCGTGCTGAAATTTCACACAAACTCGTATTTTGTCTGCAGACAGGTCAAGTTCGAAGATGGGCTATATCGGTCCAAGTTTTGATATAGTCCCCATCATTGGCGGAGCTAGAAATTTTCTCTGGGGGGGGCTATGCCCCCCCCAGACATCCTTCAAAATTTTGTCCAAATTTCCGAAGCGATAAATTACCCCTATTGATAAAACTATACATCCTCAATTTTATTGCGGTGTTAAAGGCAATATGCAGCAAAATCAATCAAAAACAAAAAAAAACTCAATCACAAAAATTAGTTTTATCAATTAATTTTTTAATTGGCTTTGATGATTGATACTATCATTTTTTTTTTTTGATTGAATACATTTCAATTAAAAACAAGTAAGTAAAATCTAAAGTCGGGCGGAGCCGACTATATTATACCCTTCACCACTATGTAGACAAACATTTGTGTTACCATCTCAACTACTTAAAATTTGCTGGGAGCTATATAAAGGTTTGCATTTCCAGATACAAATACTTTTAATGGAAACAATTTTTTGTACTTCTACAAAAACTCTAGAATTAAAATTTAAATCGGCTAACGCCCTGGGATGATACACAATGTTAGTAAAAAATATGGGAAATATGAAGCGAGAGAAATTTTAATGCAATTGTACAAAAGAGATTTTTAATTTTTCAGGCGATACATATGTATTCGAGATATAGGACAATTAGAGTAATATTTACAATTTTTGCTACTCAGCAGTGGCGATTTTACAAGGATATTGGTTACACCCAGAGAAGGAATATGATCACCTCAAACATGTTTTAAGAGCAAAATGTTATTTTTGGGTGGTGACCATGTAACATGGTTTTCGCAACCATGTTATTTCCTCGGAAATCATGTATCTGATTTCGGCAAGCAGGTTATATTTGACGAAAAAATAACATTTTAGTGACAAACATGTTACATGGTCACCATACAAAAATAACATTTTGCTCTTGAAACATGTTTAAGGTGATCATATTCCTTCTCTGCGTGTATATCTCGCCAAGATATGTGTAGGGCGACTTGGAGCCTTATTTAAATCTCATCCGTTCTGTGGAAATTTTGGCATTGCAGTGTGTAGGATATGGGGAAATCATCACAGAATTTTGTGTAAACATTGAGAATTTTGGCCATATTTGTATTCTCTGTGGAAACTATCCAGTCAATTTGAGGAAAATCCCATTGAAAATGGGTCTAAAATATGAAACAGTCGACCATATTTCCCCAACTCTGGTGTACGTATATATGGCAGCTATATACAATCTGAACCGATTTTGAATAAATTTGACATGTATAGTTAGAATAATAATTCTGCTATCTATGCGAAATTTCACGTAAATGGGAGTATAACTTTGGCCCCCCTGGTCATATGAGTGCAAATCGGACGGGAGATATATATGGGAGCCATATCTAAATCTGAATCGATTTCAACCAAATTTGCCACAATTACCTATACTACTAAACGTACTCCTTGTGCGAAATTTGAAGCAAATCACGGCAAAACCCTGGATTTTGAGGCCATATAAGTCCAATCGGACGAAAGATATATATGGGAGCTATATCTAAATCTGAACCGATTTTAACAAAATTTGACACACTTAACGATACAATTAAACGTACCCCTTGTGCAAAATTTGAAGCAAATCACGGCAAATCTCTGGCTTTTGTGGCCATATAAGTTCAAATCGGACGAAAGATATATATGGGAGCTATATCTAAATTTGAACCGATTTCAATCAAGTGTACCAAGCATTGGTAGAATGCCAATTCTACCCTCTGTGCAAAATTTCATGAAGATCGGTAGTAAATTTTGGGCTCTGTGGTCATATGAGTCTAAATCGGACGAAAGATATATATGGGAGCTATATCTAAATCTGAACCGATTTGGCTGATATTTTGCAAGATTTGCGAGATTCATTAAATATTTGGATGTACGGTATTTCAAAAAAATTGGTTGATAAACACGCTAACTATGACCACATCGTAGATAATTATATATGGCAGCTATATCTAAATCTGAACCGATTTTTTCCAAAACCAATAGCAATTGTCTCTGTCTCAAGAAACGGCCCTATGCCAAATTTGAGGACGATCGGACTTAAACTGCGAGCTGTACTTTGTGCACAAAATTACATATACAGACAGACGGACGCACAGACAGACAGACAGACGGACATCGCTAAATCGACTCAGATTTTAATTCTTACCCGATCGGTATACTAAAAGATGGGTCTATGACCACTATTTCTTGGCGTTATATACAAATGCACAAACTTTTTATACCCTGTACCACAGTAGTGGTGAAGGGTATAATTAATTAGATCAATTAATTTCATGGTTGAAGACAAAAAATATTTTATTGTGTGTGGGAGCCGGTTCCACGACACCGCTATAAATAATCAAATAGCAACTTACCATTATTTAATATAACAAAAAATAAAAGCATTGCTTTAAGTATGTGTTTGAAAAATATTGTTTGTAATTTATTTTTAATTCAAGACAACAAACATATGATTTTTAAATTTTATTTAAAATGTGTGTTTTAAAACAGGACTAGAAATCATAAAGCAAAACATAAACTTAATATATTCATCGTGTATAAAAAATACTAAGAATAAAAAATTAAATAAAAGGCAAAAAATAAATTGAATATTATAAAACGTCTATCTTCGATTAGTTTTTAAAAATTCTCTGAGAACAGAATACAACGAAGCAACTGTCGAGAGCAGCGGTGCCAACTCTGTGGATTTTTCGTGATTTTGACGATTTTAGATGGTAAATTGGGCATGTGACGATTTATGATTTTAATCAACGTAGTTATAAATTGACTATTTTTGAAAATGTGCGTCTCAAGTTTCCTTTTAGTGTTTTTATTACGTGTTTTTAGTTGTAATGTAAATATCAATACTAAAAAATATGCTTAACATACTCTCTCTGCCACATCTTAATTGGATTAAACACATCGCAAAGCTTGAATTAAAATATAAATCAACTGTAGCTTTGATTATTCTGGGGGGGCAAGAACTATTCTGGGGGGGGCATAGCCCCCCCCAGCACCCCCCTAGCTACGCCAATGGTCCCCATATAAACCGACCTCCCGATTTGTGGTCTTGGGCTTATAAAAACCTTTGTTTCAATCCAATTTGCCTGAAATTGGAAATCTAGAGGTATATTAGGACCACAAAGAGGTGTGCCAAAAATGGTGAGTATCGGTCCATGTTTTGGTATAGCCCCCATATAGACCGATCTCCCCGATTATATTTCTAGAGCTTCTAGAATCGGTAGTTTCTATCCAATTTGCCTGAAGTTGGAAATCTAGAGGTATTTTAGCACCATAAACAGGTGTGCCAAAAATGGTGACTATCGGTTCGTGGGCTTCTAGAATCCGTAGTTATTATCCAATTTGGTTGAAATTTAAAATTTAGAGGTATTTTAGAACCATAAAGAGGTGTGCTAAAAATTGTGAGTATCGGTCCAGTTTTCGGTATATCCTCCATATAGAGCGATCTCCCGATATGGGGGTCTTGGGCTTATAGAATCCGTAGTTTTTATCCAATTAGCCTGAATTTGGAAATCTAGATGTATTTTAGAACAATAAAGAGATGTGCTGAAAATGGTGAGTATCGGTCCATGTTTTGGTATAGCCCCCATATAGACCGATCTCCAGTTTTTACTTCTTGGGCGTCTAAAATTTGTAGTTTTTATCCAATTAGCCTGAATTAGAAATCTAGAGGTATTTTAAAACCCTAAAGGGGTGTGCTGGAAATGATGAGTATCGGACCATGTTTTTATATAGCCTCCATATAGACCGATCTCCAGATTTTATTCTTGGGCTTATAGAAATCGTAAAATTGGAAATCTAGAGGTATTTTAGGACCATAAAAAGGTATGCTGAAAATGGTGAGTATAGGTCCATGTTTTTATATAGCCATCAGATAGACTGATCTCCCGATATTACTTTTTGGGCTTCTAGAAACCGTAATTGTTGCACACTTTGCCTGAAATCGAAAATCTGGAAGTTTTTAGGAATATAAATATGTGTTCAAGAAATTATTTTATTTTTTAGGCTTCTAGAATCTAATTTGCCTGAAATGAGAAATCTAGAGGTATTTTAGGACCTTAAATATGAGAGCCGAAAATGGCGTGTATTGGTCCATGTTTTGGTTTATCTCCCAAATAAACCGATCTCCCGATTTTACTTTTAGAAACCATAGTTTTTATCATAGTTGTTATCAAATTTACATGAAATTTTAAATCTAGAAGTATTTTAGGAACATAAAGAGGTGAATATCGAAAATGGTGAATATCGGTCCTGTGCACTGATAATGAAAATTTGCTTGAAACTGAATTATAGTTTCTAGATTTTACTTCTGGTAATCGTTATTTCGTCGTTTTCTTGCACACTTGCACAATTTTATTATGATTCCTCTAAAACTCAAACAAATATGGTTCTTATAAATCCAGAATCTGATCTAGTCTTCATAGGTAAAATCTTTGAATTTATCTTCGGAAAGTGTACTGGTTGAACTGATCTGCTTGTCATCAAATCCCCCTGAAATTTTCACAGGAAACTATAATATTTGATTCATGGTATTTAAGATTCGGTATTTAAGATTCGGCCCGGCCGAACTTACTGCTTTATATACCTGTTATTATTCACCTAAATATAGTATGTGGTAACATATTAACATATCGACTCCAAACGTAATATACTACACAGAAAAAATATCACCAACATATTTCCAATTCAAAAGTTGATTGAAGTTGAAAATTTTTTCAATTAATAAATTAATTGATACAAGTAACTTTTTAATCAAGATAGAAGCATTAAATTAATTAAGTCAATGATTGAAAATTTTTTACATTTTTAATGAAAAATTTAATTGGTACAATTAACTTTTTATTCAAACTCGGAAGACTAAGTCATTTAAAAAAGTGATGGACTTTTTTAAATTTTTAAATAAAATTTTATTTCAAACAGTCAATTTTTTAGTAAAACAAACACACAAAGTCAGATAACAAAGTAATTGAAAATAGACACGTTTTGCAATCAACTCAAGATAATTAATTTTTTAATCAAATATTTTTTTATGCCCAATTAAAACTTGATTAATACTATAATTTTCGTGATTGAAGACATTTCAATTAAAAAATTAATTGGATCAATTAATTTCGTGATTGAATCAGAAACAAAAAAATTTATGTGTAGACAAATACAATGTTTTTGTGCACATGCATTTAGTGTTATCTCAAACACCTTAATTTTGTACCCAAACATTTAAAGCCCACACTTTTTCCGTGAACACTGATCTTCAAGACTTAAATTTATATTAGTTGAATTTCTGAGTACGAATTTTTATACCCTCCACCATAGGATGGGGGTATATTAACTTTGTCATTCCGTTTGTAACACATCGAAATATTGCCCTAAGGCCCCATAAAGTATATATATTCTGGGGCGTGGTGAAATTCTGAGTCGATCTAAGCATGTCCGTCGTCCGTCTGTTCAAATCGCGCTAACTTCCGAATGAAACAAGCTATCGACTTGAAACTTGGCACAAGCAGTTGCTATTGATGTAGGCCAGATGGTATAGCAAATGGGCCATATCGGACCACTTTTAGGTATAGCTCCCATATAAACCGACGCTCAGATTTGGCTTGCGGAGCCTCTTGGAGCAGCAAAGTTCACCCGATCCGGTTGAAATTTGGTACATAGTGTTACTATATGGTCTCTCACAATCATGCAAAAATTGGTCCAAAGCGGTCCATAATTATATATAGCCCCCATATAAACCGATCCCCAGATTTGGCTTGCGAAGCCTCTAAGAGAAGCAAATTTCATTCGATCCGGCTGAAATTTGGTACATGGTGTTAGCATATGGTCTCTAACAAACATGCAAAATTGGTCCATATCGGTCCACAATTATATGTAGCCCCCATATAAACCGATCCTCTGATTTGACCTCCGGAGACCCTTGGAAGAGCAAAATTCACCCGATCGGGTTGAAATTTGGTACGTGTTGTTGGTATACGGTCTCTAATAACCATGCAAAAATTGGTCTATACCGGTCTTAATTATATATAACCCCCAATTAAACCGATGCCCAGATTTGACCTCCGTAGCAATTGGAGGAGCAAAATTCATCCGACCCGGTTGAAATTTGGTACGTGGTGAAATTTGGTACATTGCGATAGTATATGGCCGCTAACAACCATGCCAAAATTGGTCCATATCGGTCTATAGTTATATATAGCCGATCCCCAAAAATAATCTACCAAAATTTTATTTCTCTAGAAAATTTTGTCAAAATTTTATTACTATAGAAAAATTTTATTATTATACAAAATTTTGTCAAGATTTTATTTCTGTAGAAATTTTTGTCAAAATGTTATTAATATAGAAAATTTTGTCAAATTTTATTGCTATAGAAAATTTTGTCAAAATTTTATTTGTATAGAAAATTTTGTCAAACTGAATTATTTACGTATTTTTTGTTTAATATATACCCCGTATGGACTAACTTACAATTGAGAAGACGGTGTTAAGAAGTATTAAGATACCTTGCCATCGGCAAGTGTTACCGCAACCCAAGTAATTCGATTGTGGATGACAGTCTTTAGTACAAGTTTCAATGCAATCCATGGTCGAGGGTACATAAGATTCGGCCTGGCCGAACTTAGGGCCGAATGAGGATGGGGGTATAATAAGTTTGTAACACATCGAAATATCGATTTTCGGCTATATAAAGTATATATATTCTTGATCAGGGAGAAATTCTAAGACAATATAAACATGTCCGTCTATCTGTCTGTTGTAATCACGCTAAAGCCTTCAATAATGGCGCTATCGTCCTGAAATTTGGCACAGAATCGTGTTTTGTGTGCAGGCAGATCCAGTTCGAAGATGGGCTGTATCGGTCCAAGTTGAGATATAGTTCTCATATAAACCGACCTTCCGATTTGGGGTCTTAGGCTTATAAAACCGTAGTTTTTATCCAAATTGCGGGAAATGGTGCCTATCGGTACATGTTTTGGTATAGCCCCCATATAGACCGATCTCCCGATTTTGCTTCTTGGGCGTTTAGAAACTGTATTTTCTCTCCGATTTGTCTGAAAATGGAAACCTAGAAGTATTTTGGGACCATAAAGAGGTGTGTCAAAAATGGTTCGAATCGATCCATATTTTGGTATAGCCCCCATATAGACCGATCTCCCGATTTAACTTCTTGGGCGTTTAGAAACTATATTTTCTATCCGATTTGCTTGAAATTGAAAATCTGTACACGCAGGGAAGGAATATGATCACTTTAAACATGTTTCAAGAGCAAAATGTTATTTTTGTATGGTGATCATGTAACATGTTTGTCACTAAAATGTTATTTTCTCGTCAAATATAACCTGCTTGCCGAAATCAGATACATGATTTCCGAGAAAATGACATGGTTGCGAAAACCATGTTACATGGTCACCACCCAAAAATAATATTTTGCTCTTAAAACAGGTTTGAGGTGATCATATTCCTTCTCTGGGTGTAGGTATTTTAAGATCAAAAATGGATATGTCGCAATCGGTCCATGTTTAGGTGTAGCCTCATTTAGATCGATCTCCCGACTTTACTTTTTGGGCATCTAGAGTTCGTAGTTTTTATCGAATTTGCCTGAAATTGGAAATCTAGAGGTATTTTAGGACCATCAGAAGGTGTGCTTAAAATGGTGCTTATCGGTCAATGTTTTAGTATACCCCCCCATATAGACCGATCTCCAAACTTTACTTCTTGGGCTTCTAGAATCCGTAGTTTTTATCCAGTTTGCCTGAAATTAGAAATCTAGAGGTAGCTTTGGACCATTAAGAGGTGGTCCGTATCGGTCCATGTTTTGGTATAGCCCCCATATAGACATACCTTCCGAATTTATTTCTAGGTTTTCTAGAATCCGGTCGGCCGAATAAGGTGTGTGTCGACCCATGTTTTGGTATAACGCCCACATAGACCGATCTCCCGATTTAACTCCTTGGGCTTCTAGAAACCGTAGTTTTTATTTTATTATTTTATTTATTAGACCCTCAAAAATCCGTATCGTGTTTATTTGTACCTGACCATTTGGTAAGGTATGGATATAGACCGATTTCACTTCTTGAGGCTACATCCAAAGAAAAAAATATTTTCCTCCGGAATGAAATTTTAGACAAACGAAATTCCCCTTTCGTAAAAATCTTTTCGTTTAGAAGCAAATTAATCCGAATTTTTGAAAAGCGATTCAACGATTGTTTCTAAAATTTGTGTCAAAAGGAAACTTTGCTTGTCTAAAATTTCGTTCCTCAGAAAAAAATCTTCTTTTAGTGTATAGCAGGCGCACTGATCATGGAAATTGGTTAAAACTGAAATAAAATTTCCAGAGTTTACTCCTCGCAATCATTTAAATAATGGCGGTACAAATCTAGAGATTTAAGATTTCAAATCAAGGCGTTATTTCATTAGTTACACGATATATTTATAATTTCTCTAAAACTCAAACAAAATTGGTTCTCATAAATCCAGAATCTGATTTAGTCTTTATAGGTAGAATTTTTAAATTTATCTTCGGGAAGCATACTGGTTGAACTGATTTGCTTGGGTAACCCGCTACGACGAAGTCCTCAGGGGCTCAATACTGCTGCAGTAATCATTCCAAGAGTTATGCTGAGCCTTTCTCAGTTCTCGCTTGTATCCTCCCAGATTCTTCTTGTAAGCGTCCCAGTCCTCAGGGGCTCTGGTGGACTTTGATTCATGGTAGTGGATATTTAAGATTCGGCCCTGCCGAACTTACTGCTATATGTACTTGTTATACCCACCACCATAGAATGGTGACGGGGGTATAATAAGTTTGCCATTCCGTTTGTAACACATCGAAATATCGATTTCCGACTATATAAAGTATATATATTCTTGATCAGGGAGAAATTCATAGACGATATAGCCATGTCCGTCTGTCCGTCTGTCTGTCTGGCTGGCTGTCTGTCTGTCTGTTGTAATCACGCTACAGTCTTCAATAATAAAGCAATCGTGCTGACATTTCACATAAACTCGTCTTTTGTCTTTTCTATCCAATTTACCTGAAATTGGAAATCTAGAGGTATTTTAGGACCACAAAGAGGTGTGCCAAAAATGGTGAGTATTGGTCCATGTTTTGGTATAGCCCCCATATAGACCGATCTCCCGATTATATTTCTAGAGCTTCTAGAATCGGTAGTTTCTATCCAATTCGCCTGAAGTTGGAAATCTAGAGGTATTTTAGCACCATAAGCAGGTGTGCCAAAAATGGTGACTATCGGTTGATGTTTAGGTATAGCCCGATTTCCCGATTTTACTTCTTGGGCTTCTAGAATCCGTAGTTATTATCCTATTTGGTTGAAATTTGAAATCTAGAGGTATTTTAGGACCATAAAGAGGTGTGCTGAAAATGGTGAGTATCGGTCCAGGTTTTGATATATCCCCCATATAGACCAATCTCCCGATATGGGGTCTTGGGCTTATAGAATCCGTAGTTTTTATCCAATTTACCTGAAATTTGAAATCTAGAGGTATTTTAGAACAATAAAGAGGTGTGCCGAAAATGGTGAGTATCGGTCCATGTGCACTGATAATGAAAATTGATTAAAACTGAGTTATAGTTTCCAGATTTTACTTCTGGTAATCATTTAAATAATGGGTGTAAAAATCTACAGATGTTAGATTTTAAATCAAGGCGTTATTTCATCGTTTTCTTGCACACTTGTACAATATGTTTATGATTCCTCTAAAACTCAAAGAAATATGGTTCTTATAAATCCAGAATCTGATCTAGTCTTCATAGGTAAAATCTTTCAAATTATCTTCGGGAAGCATACTGGTTGAACTGGTTTGCTTGAGTAACCCGCTACGACGAAGAGTTTTCAACGTAAACTAATATATTTGATTCATGGTGGTGGGTATTTAAGATTCGGTCCGGCCGAACTTACTGCTTTATATACTTGTTTTTAATTCACCCTATTACATATACATATGTGGTATAACATGAAGTTTTATTTGTTGTTACATATTTAAATTAGAATTTCATATGAAGGGAAAAAAACCTGAGATATATGTTTCTACTATATTTGTTGAAACAAATAAAGCATGTCATTTGTCTAACAAGTGTTTGTCGAAGAGATCTAATGTTGATTACATTTACGTACATTCGAATACGAATAAATGCCTCAAGAGTAATATGAGTATGTACATGTCGTAGTTTCAAACGCAAGCACACACACAAAAACACATGTTTATGGCCTTATATATTTCCTTTGTGGTTTTAATTGGAATATTGGAGATTTTTCTTGAAATATACACCGATTAATATTTTTGAGAAAAAAAATGTATTGACAAAATATTTTTGGTATATAATAAACTTTATAAAAACTATATTAAGTTTTATATTTATTTATATAAGAATTGCTACAATTTGTACCATTATGTATTCAACAAAAGGTAAGCTGTTTAACTATTGATGAAAATTGTGTTCCATGTTTTGTGATTTCATTAATGCGTTGTTAACCCATTGACGACGAAACGGACATATATGCCCCACTTCATATTTCCGTTGTAAAATCTACAATTAATTTTCAAAAAATTAGGTTCTATCGTCGCAGAACGGCGACCGGACATATCCCCCAACGGACATTTCGCCCAAAATGATTTTTGGGCGTTATGACCTCCAATCACATCGCCCAATTTATTTTGGGCTTTATGTCCTCCCTCATCGCGGTCATAAGCCCCATAAAAAAATGTGGGTGTTATGACCGTTTGAATATAATTGAATATAAACAATAGTTTAAAATAACAAAATATATATTTTTTAAATCATTCAAAAGCTATCTTCATCTATCCATAAATTTGTTTTTAAATATTTAATAGATAGATATGCCTCTTATTGACAAATATCGAATCCTGCTTTTATTGTGTATGCTGGAAGAAGATGTAAAGCTAGCATATCTTGGCTTCATCGTTTTTTTTAAATTGTTTTTGACTGGAACATAATTTTTGACTATTTTTCTTCTCAGCGTACGATTGAAATGGAAATGCGGCTAAAGTGGCACTACGAAGACCTATTTCGCTCGTGAAATAGGTCGGCTTAAGCTCCAAGACATTTGAATTTATATATTGAAACATGAAAATTCGGAAATTGATAATTTTTTTCTTTTGAACAAACCAGACAAATGCTGAATTGAAAATTATGTATTTTAAACTGAAAATTGGAACGAGATGAGATAATCGATTTGCTGCTGATGGGTACGTGAAAAAATCGCGCGCGCGATTTATTTCAAGTACCCATCAGCAGCACATCGATCATCTCATCTCTTTCCAATTTTAATGTTTAGAACAAGATAATAAAACGAAAGTCGCGCGCGCGATTTTTTTCAAGTACCCATCAGCAGCACGTCGATCATCTCATCTCTTTCCAATTTTAATGTTTAGAACAAGATAATAAACTGAAAGTTGCTAGGATTTGAGGACGACGAGAATTCGCGCACGCGAATCCTTTGTTAAATTCATCACATTCAGTTTGTTAACTTGTTAACTTGATTTCAAAAATTAACACAGTTATACATGTCGTTTGTAACCTTCGTAAATATTAGTAATTTCTTGTACCCATAAGATAAAATGGAACGACCGAAAAAGGGACCTCAATAAAACAATAGCATCTCCATCATCCATATTATTCATTATTTCAGTTACTGGGGTGGAACACAAAGAGACTGTATGCCAAATCGGCTTCCATAATAGTGGTTTGCTAAAATATCTTTTCCGGCACACTTTTGCACATTTAGTATTCACTCATATGTTCTGATTTGGCAAATAGTGCTATGAGTTCTTGGGGGCTTTGTGGAGCGTTTTGCACCATTTTCTCCTTAATTTTCTTATAGACCACAAGATCTGCACTGTCTTTCTAGTTACGGCATTTTGAATTAAATACCGTACGTATTTAGTTAACCAAAATTGGGGATCAAAACTACTTCATTTAGGACAGTTTTTGATTTGTATTCCGACATTATTTTCCCCATAAAATATTGGGGGTTTCGACCGCCTATTTTTTGGGACATATGACCGCGATGAGGGAGGACATAAAGCCCAAACTAAAATTGGGCGATGTGACCGCCCCATTGGAGGTCATAACGCCCAAAAATCATTCTGGGCGAAATGTCCGTTGGGGGATATGTCCGGTCGCCTCGCAGAACACATCTAGGTTAGGTTAGGTTAGGTGGCATCCCGATGTATCAGGCTCACTTAGACTATTCAGTCCATTGTGATACCACATTGGTGAACTTCTCTCTTATCACTGAGTGCTGCCCGATTCCATGTTAAGCTCAATGACAAGTATATACGGCCGCAAGTTCGGCCAGGCCGAATCTTATGTACCCACCACCATGGATTGCGTAGAAACTTCTACGAAAGACTGTCATCCACAATCGAATTACTTGGGTTGTGGTATCTTAAAACTTCTTATTCCTGCATGGTTGTTGGATACCATATACTAACATCACGTACCAAATTTCAACCGAATGGGAAGAATTTTGCTCTTCCAAGGGGCTCTGGAGGTCAAATCTGGGGACCGGGTTATATGGGGCCTATATATAATTATGGACCGATATCGCCCAATTTTTGCATGGGAGTTTGAGGCCATATATTAACACCACGTACCAAATTTCAACTGAATCAGATGAATTTTGGTCTTCCAAGAGGTTCCGGAGGTCAAATCTGGTGATCGGTTTATATGGGGGCTATATATAATTATGAACCGATGTGGACCAATTTTTACATGGTTGTTAGAGACCATATCCTAACATCACGTACCAAATTTCAGCCGGATCGGATGAAATTTGCTTCTCTTAGAGGCCTCGCAAGCCAAATCGGGGGATCGGCTTATATGGGGGCTATATATAATTATGGACCGATGTGGACCAATTTTTGCATGGTTGTTCGAGACCATATACTAACACCATGTACCAAATTTCAGCCGGATCGGATGAAATTTGCTTCTCTTAGAGGCCTCGCAAGCCAAATCGGGGGATATGTTTATATGGGGGCTATATATAATTATGGACCGATGTGGACCAATTTTTGCATGGTTGTTAGAGACCATTACTGACACCATGTACCAAATTTCCGCCGGATCGGATGAAATTTGCTTCTCTTAGGGGCCTCGCAAGCCAAATCGGGGGATCGGTTTATATGGGGGCTATATATAATTATGGACCGATGTAGACCAATTTTTGCATGGTTGTTAGAGACCATATACTAACACCATGTACCGAATTTCAGCCGGATCGGATGAAATTTGCTTCTCTTAGGGGCCTCGCAAGCCAAATCGGGGGATCGGTTTATATGGGGGCTATATATAATTATGGACCGATGTGGACCAATTTTTGCATGGTTGTTAGAGACCATATACTAACACCATATACCAAATTTCAGCCGGAACGGATGAAATTTGCTTCTCTTAGAGGCCTCGCAAGCCAAATTTTGGGGTCCGTTTATATGGGGGCCATTGGCGGAGCTAGAAATTTTCTCTGGGGGGGGCTATGCCCCCCCACACATCCTTCAAAATTTTGTTGAAATTTCCGAAGCGATAAATTACCCCTATTGATAAAACTATACATCCTCAATTTTATTGCGGTGTTAAAGGCAATATGCAGCAAAATCAATCAAAAACAAAAAAACTCAATCACAAAAATTAGTTGTATCAATTAATTTTTTAATTGGCTTTGATGATTGATACTATCATTTTTTTTTTGATTGAATACATTTCAATTAAAAACAAGTAAGTAAAATCTAAAGTCGCCACTATGTAGACAAACATTTGTGTTACCATCTCAACTACTTAAAATTTGCTGGGAGCTATATAATGGTTTGCATTTCCAGATACAAATACTTTTAATGGAAACAATTTTTTGTACTTCTACAAAAACTCTAGAATTAAAATTTAAATCGGCTAACGCCCTGGGATGATACACAATGTTAGTAAAAAATATGGGAAATATGAAGCGAAAGAAATTTTAATGCAATTGTACAAAAGAGATTTTTAATTTTTCAGGCGATACATATGTATTCGAGATATAGGACAATTAGAGTAATATTTACAATTTTTGCTACTCAGCAGTGGCGATTTTACAAGGATATTGGTTAGATCTCGCCAAGATGTGTGTAGGGCGACTTGGAGTCTTATTTAAAACTCATCCGTTCTGTGGAAATTTTGGCATTGCAGTGTGTAGGATATGGGGAAATCATCACAGAATTTTGTGTAAACTGTGAGAATTTTGGCCATATTTGTATTCTCGGTGGAAACTATCCAGTCAATTGGAGGAAAATCCCATTGAAAATGGGTCTAAAATATGAAACAGTCGACCATATTTCCCCAACTCTGGTGTACGTATATATGGGAGCTATATACAATCTGAACCGATTTTGAATAAATTTGACATGTATAGTTAGAATAATAATTCTGCTATCTATGCGAAATTTCACGTAAATGGGAGTATAACTTTGGCCCCCCTGGCCATATAAGTTCAATCGGACGAAAGATATATATGGGAGCTATATCTAAATCTGAACCGATTTTAACAAAATTTGACACACTTAACGATATTATTAAACGTACCCCTTGTGCAAAATTTGAAGCAAATCACGGCAAATCTCTGGCTTTTGTGGCCATATAAGTTCAAATCGGACGAAAGATATATATGGGAGCTATATCTAAATTTGAACCGATTTCAATCAAGTGTACCAAGCATTGGTAGAATGCCAATTCTACCCTCTGTGCAAAATTTCATGAAGATCGGTAGTAAATTTTGGGCTCTGTGGTCATATGAGTCTAAATCGGACGAAAGGTAAGGACGAAAGGTATTTTGATGTACGGTATTTCAAGAAAATTGGTTGATAAACACGCTAACTATGACCACATCGTAGATAATTATATATGGCAGCTATATCTAAATCTGAACCGATTTTTTCCAAAACCAATAGCAATTGTCTCTGTCTCAAGAAACGGCCCTATGCCAAATTTGAGGACGATCGGACTTAAATTGCGAGCTGTACTTTGTGCACAAAATTACATATACAGACAGACGGACGGACAGACAGACAGACGGACATCGCTAAATCGACTCAGATTTTAATTCTTACCCGATCGGTATACTAAAAGATGGGTCTATGACCACTATTTCTTGGCGTTATATACAAATGCACAAACTTATTATACCCTGTACCACAGTAGTGGTGAAGGGTATAATTAATTAGATCAATTAATTTCATGGTTGAAGACAAAATATATTTTATTGTGTGTGGGAGCCGGTTCCACGACACCGCTATAAATAATCAAATAGCAACTTACCATTATTTAATATAACAAAAAATAAAAGCATTGCTTTAAGTATGTGTTTGAAAAATATTGTTTGTAATTTATTTTTAATTCAAGACAACAAACATATGATTTTTAAATTTTATTTAAAATGTGTGTTTTAAAACAGGACTAGAAATCATAAAGCAAAACATAAACTTAATATATTCATCGTGTATAAAAAATACTAAGAATAAAAAATTAAATAAAAGGCAAAAAATAAATTGAATATTATAAAACGTCTATCTTCGATTAGTTTTTAAAAATTCTCTGAGAACAGAATACAACGAAGCAACTGTCGAGAGCAGCGGTGCCAACTCTGTGGATTTTTCGTGATTTTGACGATTTTAGATGGTAAATTGGGCATGTGACGATTTATGATTTTAATCAACGTAGTTATAAATTGACTATTTTTGAAAATGTGCGTCTCAAGTTTCCTTTTAGTGTTTTTATTACGTGTTTTTAGTTGTAATGTAAATATCAATACTAAAAAATATGCTTAACATACTCTCTCTGCCACAATCTTAATTGGATTAAACACATCGCAAAGCTTGAATTAAAATATAAAACAACTGTAGCTTTGATTATTCTGGGGGGGGGCAAGAACTATTCTGGGGGGGGCATAGCCCCCCCTAGCACCCCTCTAGCTACGCCAATGATGGGGGCTATACGTAAAAGTGGACCGATATGGCCCATTTGCAATACCATCCGACCTACATCAATAACAACTACTTGTGCCAAGTTTCAAGTCGATAGCTTGTTTCGTTCGGAAGTTAGCGTGATTTCAACAGACGGACGGACGGATAACGGACATGCTCAGATCGACTCAGAATTTCACCACGACCCAGAATATATATACTTTATGGGGTCTTAGAGCAATATTTCGATGTGTTACAAACGGAATGACAAAGTTAATATACCCCCATCCTATGGTGGTGGGTATAACAAGGGACCTCTTTTTATAGCCAAGTCCGAACGGCGTTCCAAATTGCACTGAAACCACTTTGGGAAGCTTTGAAACCCTCAGAAATGTCACCAGCATTACTGAGGTGGGATAATCCACCGCTGAAAAACTTGTTGGTGTTCGGTCGAAGTAGGAATCGAACCCACGACCTTGTGTATGCAAGGCGGGCATGCTAACCATTGCACCACGGGGGCTCCCATGAACAATGCAAAAATTGGTTCACATCGGTCCATAATTATATATAGCCCCCATATAAACCGATCCCCAGATTTGGCTTGCGAAGCCTCAAAGAGAAGCAAATTTCATCCGATCCGGCTGAAATTTGGTACATGGTGTTAGTATATGGTCATAATTGTGTGTTTATCAACCGATGTTCTTCAAATTCCGTACATGCGAATATTTTATGAGTCTCGACAAACTTGCAAAATATCAGCCAAATCGGTTCAGATTTAGATATAGCTCCCATATATATTTTTCGTCCGATTTAGACTCATATGGCAACAGAGGCCAAAGTTTACTACCGATTTTCGTGAAATTTTGCACAGAAAGTAGAATTGATATTCTACCAATGCTTGCTAAATTTAATTGAAATCGGTTCAGATTTAGATATAGCTCACATATAAAGCTTTCGTCCGATTTGCACTTATATGGCCACGAAAGCTAGAGTTTTACCCTGACTTGCTTCAAATTATGCACAATGAGTACGCTTAATAGTATCGGTAAAAGTACCAAATTTGGTTGAAATGGGTTCAGTTTTAGATATAGCTCCCATATATATCTTTCGTCCGATTTGGACTTATATTGCCTCAAATGCCAGAGTTTTGCCTTGAATTGCTTCAAATTTTGCACAATGAGTACGTTTAATAGTATCGGTAAGTGTGCCAAATTTGGTTGAAATCGGTTCAGATTTAGATATACCTCCCATATATATATTTCGCCTGATTTACACTCATATGATTACGGGGGCTATAGTTATACTCCATTTACGTGAAATTTTGCAGAGATTGCAGAATTATTATTCTAACTATGTATGTCAAATTTAGTCACAACCGGTTCAGATTATATATAGCTCCCATATATACGTACACCAGAGTTGGGGAAATATGGTTGACTGTTTCATATTTTAGACCCATTTTCAATGAGATTTTCCTCCAATTGACTGGATAGTTTCCACAGAGAATATATTTAATATGATATTTAAGTGTGTCAAGTTTGATCTAATTTGGTTCAGATTTAGATAAAGCCTCCATATATTCGTTTTTTCCGGTTTATACAAATATGGCCAAAATTCCCACACTTGACACAAAATTCTGCGATGATTTCCCCATATCTTAGTCATATCCTAAACACTGTAATGCCAGAATTTCCACAGGACAGTTGAGTTTTAAATAACGCTCCAAGTCGCCCGACTTGACCAAATAATATATCACAACCCACACTCGACCATATATCTTGGCGTGATATAACCAATATCCTTGTAAAATCGCCACTTCTAAGTAGCAAAAATTGTAAATATTACTAAAATTGTCCTATATCTCGAATACATACACTGAAAAAACAGTGAACCCACCAGGAAAGAAAATGTTAGTTAATTGTAGAAAAATTTGATTAATTGTAGAAAATTTTAACTAAACTGTATTATCAACGCAGATGTCGCGCTGATTTCGCAAAAACAAGTAAAAAATTTTCGACAAATTTAAGAAGATTTATTAGACAAAATTATTATTTTTCATTTATTAAAGAAAATTTCGTAGTTTGAAGGAAAAAATTGGAGTTCAAAAGTGCAAAAATGTCTTTAGTGCCATACGAAGTTCATGATGGACGCATTACTGGTAAAATTTACAAATATTAAGGAATTCTGAACTATTTTGTGGGAGACACGAATTTAGTTCATCTTTATACTTCAATTGTGTATAATTTTTTCTTCTGCTTTAGTTAAGTTAACTTACGTACGCAAAAAATTGTTGATGGCATGGAAACTTTCTTAAAACGTAATAATTCCATGAACTAAAAGAGAATTAAATCTGCTTTAGTGAAATATAGGGTTCACTTTTTTTTGAGTGTAAGTATCACCTGATAAATCATAAATGCTCTTTTGTACAATTGCATTAAAATTTCTTTCGCTTCATATTTATCATATTTTTTACTAACAATGTGTTTCATCCCAGGGCGTTAGCCGATTAAATTGTAATTCTAGAGTTTTTGTAAAAGTTCAAAAAATTGTCCCCATTAAAAGTATTTGTATCTGGAAATGCAAAACTTTATATAGCTCCCAGCAAATTTGAAGTAGTCGTCTACATAGTGGTGAAGGGTATAATATAATCGGCTCCGATCGATTTTAGACTTTACTTACTTGTTTTTTACTAACATTGTGTTTCATCCCAGGGCGTTAGCCGATTTACGGCCATTTTCATGTAGCTCCGTTAGGCTTTAACTGCCAGTTAACAGAAAGAAAAATGAAAATATCTTTTCTCTGGTTAACTTTAACTGAAAAATTTTCAGCAGTTAAGTTTCTAACTGCCATATGGAATATATATGCAAGATGACAGATATGTACATAGCACGATTTAGGAGTTCGTTAGCTAACGTAGCACTAACGGAGCTTCATGAAAATGGGGGTTAAACTTTAATGCTAGAGTTTATGTAAAAGTACAAAAAATTGTCTCCATTAAAAGTATTTGTATCTGGAAATGCAAACTTTTATATAGCTCCCAGCAAATTTGAAGTAGTTGAGATGCTAACACAAGTGTTTGTCTACATAGTGGTGAAGGGTATAATATAGTCAGCTCCGACTGACTTTAGACTTTACTTACTTGTTAATTTATGTTTTATATTGTTTTACATGTTTCGTGTATACAATAATTCAATGTAATTTGAATTAAAATAATATTACGAATTCCCCTGATGAACCAACAAAAATTGTCGAAACGTTGGGAACAATGCACTAAATGCGTCTTTTTATTTGCGGAAAACATCTAAATCATATGGGAAAATTTTATGAAATTGGGTCTTATTTTTTCTTTTAATAAAAAAAAACTTATGAGAAAAATATGAAGTTTTAAGAAAACATAATTAAATATGTGTTACTCAGAACGAATCTCTTGGGAAGGCTAAGCAAAACACAAATCTGATGCGAAGCAATGATATTCGGAACAACAAAAGTGTGTATAGTTGGCACCATTATCAAATCGCAGAATTTCAAAATAGGCATCACTTGAAAACGAAGCACAATCCCAAAAAGAAACTTGGTGTATATTTTCATAATACAAATGGTCCAAAAAAAGTTGTTGTTTTCCATTTAATATTTTTTTTTGTTTTGGGCCCTACTTCAGTTAGGTTTTGGGGCTAATTTTCATGATGCCCATATTATCTATGAAGCGTCGCCCCATATTTGTGGCCTTGTTTCATTTGGATTTTGAGACCCAGTTTCTTTTTTGGTATTGTCTACTTTTTCAAAAATGGCCAATTTTCTCTTTTCTCCCATGTAAGGAATCCAAAGTATGCAGTGTTTGATGTTTGACTCTCGTTGTTATCGCGTTAACCCACCTTAATATTGTGTTGATATATTTGAGTTTCTTTTCATAATGTAATCGGACTCAAAAAAAAAAAAAAACGAAATTAATCCCAACCAAAAATAAAATCATTTGTGTCCTTGTTTTCCATATAATTTTTTGAGGTTTGTGGCTCATTTTCATGGGGCCCATATACATAGCACCTTTTAGGTTAAAGTGGCAGCCCGATTTATTGTCAGGCTCACTTAGACTATTCAGTCCATTGTGATATAAGCACCCTTTAAACTTTTTTTTTTAATTTTTAGAATTTTTTGTTCTAATTTGGATTGCTCCATTGTGTCGTTATTCCTCTCACCGTTTAGGGACTACCTAAGAGTTTTAGTTCATTGCCAAATGAAAATCAATGTTTTTTGGACCATAATAATTTCTGTCCTACATCATCTGTTCAAATCGATAACTATTTTTTTAACATATACACATACGCATTCAAACATTTAATTAATTTAGTTTTGTACTGAGTGAACATAAATTGGGACCATTGTATTCTATTGAATCAAACTAATGAGTGGTTTTAGTCCATAACAAAATTTACTTATATAGCGCGCGTTAGTATGGTGCAACAAAACATTACGCTTAATTACAATTTGTCCACGTTGAATTTTCAATTAAATAAATATGCAAACAAATCATGGTGATGTCAACGGTTTTTCTGCCTATTACGAACTTCTGTTTATTTTGAAGCCATTTTATATTTGTGATTTTAGTCTCAATTAAATAAATGACCAGTAACATTTGTTTATAAAAGATTTCTTGTTTGTTTGTTTTTTATTTAGAAAAAATTTTTGCAATGTCGAATAGTTCAGTTAGGCAATATATATTGCACATATTAAAATTTAACTTAAAAATTTAAATATTTTAATTTTTTGCATTTATGGCAGGATACAATACAATATTCCCCGCATAGAATCGGGCAGCATCAGAATGGAGTGAATTGTCTAATTTAGCCGAAGTATCGGGTCACCACCAAAAGAGAAGCAGATATGAGGGGAAATAAGCGTATCCAAAGCAGCTATCAGTTACGGGATAAAGAAAGATCGAAGTTGTACAAAGCATCGTCAATCAGTTAGACACGACATTCTCGGCTCTTTTGGATAGAATAAAAGAAGAATTCGTCCGCTTGTAGTTGATCGGAAATTGGTAGTGTCGCTGAGATATAGGTGAATGGAAGTTGGTGGACTTTCCGGCTTACAGTTGATTGGATACTGGTTTGCTGCACATAAACTGTACTCTATGAGAACTTCGATTTGTAGATAAGTTGAAGCTTACTCAATTTGAATTGCCGCATTTGGGCTAATGAGAATCCAAGAGTGATTGTCGAAAAACCAATGCACCCACAAAGAGTGACTGTTTGGTGCGGTTTTATGGCCCGAATTGGAAGATATGGATGTGGGAGATATGTGGTTTCAGCAGGACGGTGCCACTTGCCACACAGCTAACGAAACAATGGCTCTTTTGCGCAACAAATTCAATTGCCGTGTTATCTCACGTAATGGCGATGTCAATTGGCCGCCAAAATCATGTGATTTGACACCGTTGGACTTTTTCTTTGGGGTTATTTGAAAGAAAAGGTGTACGTCGATAAGCCAGCAACAATTCAAGAGCTAAAGGATGAGATAATTCGGCACATTAACGGCATAGAACCTCCATTATGCCTCAGCGTCATCGAATTTGGACCATCGGATGAAGGTGTGCCACCGAGGTCGCGGCGCCCATTTGGTCGATATTTTGTTCCATACATAAATGAGTAATACCAATATATCATAATAAAATAAAATGACAATAATTTCCTAAATATTTTGTGTTTTATTCAAAATCAACATCGGTCCTTGAAATTTTATATAGATGTTTGGGATTTATCGGGTGTTAGTTGGTTTGTAGATAGCGAAACGACAATCGGGACTCTTATGGATAGCATAACAATTGAATTCGTCCATTTGTAATTGATCGGGAACTATTGTCGTCGCTGAGATATAGGAGAACGAAAGTTGGTGATCATTTCGCCCTATAAGTGATCGGTAGTTGGTTTGCTGTAGATGATCGGTATTTAATTAGAATTTCGATTTTTAGATGATCAGAAAATTTTGAGGACTAATGCATTCGGTGATATATATAGATGATCGGGATCTAAAGAGGGCTTCGGTTTAAAATTAATTGGATGTTACTTGTTTTACAGAGTATGGTACCCATCTCGAGTTCGGTAGCAGTTCGATAGTTGCTTCCGGTAAGTTTCCTTATTGTCAATGGAACGACTCCTCATTCGAATTATTTTCTTAGTTTTTTTTACGTCAAAACTCTAGGGCAAGATGCCAGTAGGAGAACTTTGGGTTCGAAGGTTCCACTATAGCCAGAGGGCCTTAGTAGAGCAATTGTAAGCCGGAACATATAATTATGAAAACTTAAAATCCGAAGGTCTCAGTAACGGTAGATCCGCAGGATTCCATGGGCACCAAGTCCTCAGTAAGGAATGTTTAGCCAGTTGGTCTCAGTGCGAACACTCAGTGCGACCAGAAAGTCTGAGAGTTAGACCTGAAAAAAAACTTAACACTGATGTGCAAGCAGAACGATGAGCAATATTTGGAGTACAAATTAAAAAAGTTCCCAATTTTTTAAATGTTTAAGAATTTATTCCGAAAAAAATTGCACCACACTGTCCATTGATAGCCACTAGTTTATCCCACCTTTCGGACAACATACGAATACCGGACCAAAACACGACTCGTCTTTTGACTTAATCCACGAATCGACGCAATTTTTAGTTTCCTCCTAAGAGCGAAAATGCTGATATGCCAGGTCATGTGTTATCGATCCGAACAACCGGTAATGAGAAGGAGTATCGCATTTCAGAGTTTCTAAATATTTTAATGGTTGCTTTACTTTCTTTTTTACTGATTTTACAACTTGTCACGGAGCGTTATTGTTCTGCATAAATACCTTGTAATTTTCAAATATTGTGGCTTGCACCATGCAATGCCCGGGTGAGATGTATATATTGAAGTCGATAAAAAGCTCCTGTGATCATACCACTCAGTTGCATCAGCTCATAGTACATCACCCCCAGCAGGTCCGACCAGTTAATGTTGAGGCTAGGTAATATGAAGGTTACGTTATGTATTGTGGCAGCCCGATATTTCAGTCCCTTTTATATTATTCAGCCCCTTGTGATACTACAGTGGCGAATTTCTCTTTTATCACCGATGGCCCATGAATTAGTAGGGCAATTGTAAACCTGAAAATCTAAGTAGGGGAACTTAGATTTGAAGGTTCCAGTAAGGGTAAAGCCGCATGATTCAGTTGTCTTAAAGTTCTCAGTAAGGACTATGTAAGCCAAACGGTCTCAGCAGGGGATGGTCTCAATTGAGGAACAGTAGGTCCGATGGAACTGTAGAACCACAGTCCCCAGCTAGTTTACTGTAGACCACAAGATCTCAGTGGGGCCAGAAAGTCTGAGAGTTAGATATGAAAATTATGCATGTAGTTATGTATAATCCAAACAAGAAAGAATGCCTTAGTACGCTTAAAAAACTTAACACTAAACTGCAATTATGGTAGAACGATGCAACAATTTTTAAACATTTGAAAATTGATTCCGAAAGAAATTGTACCGTCTGATCATTCTTCAAGTATTGTCTTTTAAAGTTACTCGCCACGATGAAAACTTACGGTGAGTAAAAGTAAAAAAAACAAGTATATACAGCAGTAAGTTCGGCCTGGCCGAATCTTAAATACCCACCACCATGAACCAAATATTAGGGTTTCCTTTGAAATGTCAGGAGGGATTGAGGACTTGAGGACACTTCCCGAAGATAAATTTAAGGATTTCACCTATGAGGACTATATCAGATTCTGGATTTATAAGAACCATTTTTGTTCGAGTTTTAGAGGAATCGTTAACATCTCTTGTAAGTGTGCATGAAAATTATAAAATAACGTCTTGATATGAAATCTTAAATCTGTAGAAGTAAATTTTACATAGAGTTTCAAGCAATTTTCACGATCAGTGCGCCTTCAACACCCTCAAGAAGTGAAGTCGGTCTATATGGAGGCATTACCAAATGGACCGATAAAAACTTAATCCGATACACGTTTTTGTGAGCCTAAAATACCAGAATATTTACAATTTCAGGCAAATCAGATAAAAACTACGGTTTCTAGAAACCCAAGGAGTTAAATCGGGAGATCGTTCTTATGGGGGCTATACTAAAATATGGACCGATACTCACCGTTTTCGGCACACCTCTTTATGACCCGAAAATACCTCTAGATTTCCAATTTCAGGCAAATAGGATAAAAACTTCGGATTCTAGAAGCTCAAGAAGTAAAATCGGGAAATCGGTCTATATGGGGGCTATACCAAAATATGGACCGATACTAACCGTTTTCGGCACACCTCTTTATGGTCCTAAAATACCTCTAGATTTCCAATTTCAGACAAATTGGATAAAAGCTACGGTTTCTATAAGCTCAAGACCCTAAATCGGGACGTCTTTTTATATGGGGACCATACCAAAACATGGACCGATACTAACAATTTTTGGCACACATATTTGTGGTCCTACAATACCTCTAGATTTCCAATTTCAGGTAAATTGAATAAAAACTGCGGTTTCTATAAGCCCAAGAAGTAAAATCGGGAGATGGGTCTATATGGGGGCTATACCAAAATATGGACCGATACTCATAATTTTTTGCACACGTATTTGTGGTCCTACAGTACCTCTAGATTTCCAATTTCAGGTAAATTGAATAAAAACTGCGGTTTTTATAAGCCCAAGAAGTAAAATCGGGAGATGGGTCTATATGGGGGCTATACCAAAATATGGACCGATACTCACAATTTATGGCACACGTATTTGTGGTCCTACAGTACCTCTAGATTTCCAATTTCAGGTAAATTGAATAAAAACTGCGGTTTCTATAAGCCCAAGAAGTAAAATCGGGAGATCGGTCTATATGGGGGCTATACCAAAACATGGACCGATACTCACCATTTTTGGCACACATCTTTATGGTCATAAAATACCTCTAGATTTCCAATTTCAGGTAAATTGAATAAAAACTGCGGTTTATGTAAGTCCAAGAAGTAAAATCGGGAGATCGGTCTATATGGGGGCTATACCAAAACATGGACCGATACTCACCATTTTTGGCACACCTCTTTATGGTCATAAAATACCTCTAGATTTCAAATTTCAGGCAAATTGGATAAAAACTACGATTTCTATAAGCCCAAGACCCCAAATCGGGAGGTCGGTTTATATGGGGACTATATCAAAACCTGGACCGATATAGCCCATCTTCGAACTTGACCTGCCTGCAGACAAAATACGAGTTTGTGCAAAATTTCAGCACGATTGCTTCATTATTGAAGACTGTAGCGTGATTACAACAGACAGACAGACAGACAGACGGACAGACGGACATCGTTATATCGTCTTAGAATTTCTCCCTGATCAAGAATATATATACTTTATATAGTCGGAAATCGATATTTCGATGTGTTACAAACGGAATGACAAACTTATTATACCCCCGTCACCATTCTATGGTGGTGGGTATAACAAGTATGTTCGGCCAGGCCGAATCTTATGTACCCTCCACCATGGATTGCGTGGAAACGTCTACTAAAGACTGTCACCCAAAATCGAATTACCTGGGTTGCGGTAACATTTGCTGATGGCAGGGTATCTTAAAACTTCTTAACACCGCCTTCTAAATGTAAGTTAGTCCATACGGGGTATATATTAAACAACAAAAGGCCGATTAAATACGTATATAATTCTGTTTGACAAAATTTTCCATAGAAATAAAATTTTGACAAATTTTTCGATACAAATAAAATTTTGACAACATTTTCTATGGAAATAAAATTTTGACAAAATTTACTATAGAAATAAAATCTTGACAAAATTTTCTATAGGAATAAAATTTTGACAAAATTTTCTATAGAAATAAAATTTTGATAAAATTTTCAATAGAAATAAAATTCTGACAACATTTTCGATAGAAATAAAATTTTGACAAAATCTTCTATAGAAATAAAATTTTGACAAAATTTTCTATAGAAATAAAATTTTGATAAAATTTTCTATAGGAATAAAATTTGGACAATATTTTCTATAGAAATAAAATTTTGACAAAATTTTACTATAGAAATAAAATTTTGACAAAATTTTCTATATAAAAATAAAATTTTGACAAAATTTTCTATAGAAATAAACTTTTGACAAAATTTTCTACAGAAATAAAATTTTGACAAAATTTTCTATAGAAATAAAATGTTGACAAAATTTTCTATTGAAATAAAATGTTGACAAAATTTTCTATATAAAAATAAAATTTTGACAAAATTTTCTATAGAAATAAAATTTTGACAAAATTTTCTATAGAAATAAAATTTTGACAAAATTTCCTATAGAAATAAAATTTTGACAAAATTTTCTATAGAAATAAAATTTTGACAAAACTTCCTATAGAAATAAAATTTTGACAAAATTTTCTATAGAAATAAAATTTTGACAAAATTTTCTATAGAAATAAAATTTTGACAAAATTTTCTATAGAAATAAAATTTTGACAAAATTTTCTATAGAAATAAAATTTTGACAAAATTTTCTATAGAAATAAAATTTTGACAAAATTTTCTATAGAAATAAAATTTGGACAAAATTTTCTATAGAAATAAAATTTTGACAAAATTATCTATAGAAATAAAATTTTGACAAAATTTTCTGTAGAAATAAAATTTTGACAAAATTTTCTATAAAAATATAATTTTGATAAAATTTGCTATAGAAATAAAATTTTGACAAAATTTTCGATAGAAATAAAATTTGGACAAAATTTTCTATAGAAATAAAATTTTGACAAAATTTTCTATAGAAATAAAATTTTGACAAAATTTTCTATAGAAATAAAATTTTGACAAAATTTTCTTTAGAAATAAAATTTTGACAAAATTTTGTATAGAAATCAAATGTTGATAAAATTTTCTATAGAAATAAAATTTTGACAAAATTTCCTATAGAAATAAAATTTTGACTAAATTTTCTATAGCTCAATGACAAGAAACCGTGCGTGATAATCATTGCACCATTGTGGCTCCCAACCATATTATTTAAGATGAGGTTAATTTCATCAATTAATTTTGTAATTGAAGCAGAATAAATTTTTGCAGTGCACAATTGAATATAGGAAATTGGTATGTGTTTTGGGATGCCACTCGGAGCTCGTAGTGTCCTTAGATAAACGACGATGGATTGTTATTGAATCCATCGTATCTGTGCATCTGGTATCTACTCTTGGATCCAGTATCCTAGGATCGTCTTTATGGAGTCAGAATTTTTCACTGATCGCCTTTGATATTCGATCATGGATTGTTACTGAATCCGCCGTATCTCTTTCTACGGTATCTGTTTTGGGATCATACTCTCCCTGGACTATCTTTCTGGCATCTGAATTTTACGTTCAGCGGTCATGCGACGTATTTGTGCTTCTCATATCTGTTATAAGATGCCACACTCCCTAGACTGTATTTCCAGCGTCAGAATTTCACAATTCTTGTGCCCGCCTTGCAAAGGGTCAAAGGGTCATGGGTTCAATCCCAGTTCCGACCGAACACCAAAACAATTTTCAGCGATTCTCTCTCAGTATTGTCATTGAGCAAAACATGAAATCTGGAAGAAAACAAGTATATACGGCCGTAAGTTCGGCCAGGCCGAAGCTTATGTACCCTCCACTATGGATTGCGTAGAAACTTCTACTGAAGACTGTCATCCACAATCGAATTACTTGGTTTGCGGTAACACTTGCCGATGGCAAGGTATTTTAAAACTTCCTAACACCGTATAAAACTAAAATAGGCCGATTAAATACGTATATAATTAAGTTTAAAGTTTCTATAGAAATAAAATTTTGACAACATTTTCTATAGAAGTAAAATTTGGAAAAAATTTTCTAAAGAAAAAAAAATTTGGAAAAAAATTTCTATAGAAATAAAATTTTGAGAAAATTTTCTATAGAAATAAAATTTTGACAAAATTTTCTATAGAAATAAAATTTTCAGAAAATTTTCTATAGAAATAAAATTTTGACAAAATTTTCTATAGAAATAACATTTTGACAATGTTTTCTATAAAAATAAAATTTTGGTAGATTATTTTTGGCTCGAGTGGCAACCATGATTATGAACTGATATGGACCAATTTTTGTGTGATTGGGGATCGGCTATATGTAACTATAGACCGATATGGACCAATTTTGGCATGGTTATTAGCGGCCTTATACTAACACCACGTTGCAAAATTCAACGGGATGAATTTTGCTCCTCCAAGCGGCTCCGGAGATCAAATCTGGGAACGGTTTATATGGGGGCTTTATATAATTATGGACCGATATGGACCAATTCTTGCGTGTTTGTTAGAGACCGCATTCTAACATCATGTTCCAAATTTCAACCGGATCGGATGAATTTTGCTCCTCCAAGAGGCTCCGGAGGACAAATCTGGGGATCGATTTATATGGGGGCTATATATAATTATGGACCGATATGGACCAATTCTTGCGTGGTTGTTAGAGACCATATACTAACTCCACGTACCAAATTTCAAGCGGATCGGATGAATTTTGCTCCTCTAAGAGGCTCCGGAGGTCAAATCTGGGGATCGGTTTATATGGGGATATATATAATTATGGGCCGATGTGGACCAATTTTTGCATGGTCATTAGAGAACATATACCAACACCATGTACCAAATTTCAGCCGCATCGGATGAAATTTGCTTCTCTTAGAGGCTCCGCAAGCTAAATCGGGGGATCGGTTTATGGGGGCTATATATAATTATGGACCGATGTGGACCAATTTTTGCATGGTTATTAGAGTCCATATACTAACACCATGTAACAAATTTCAGCAGGATCGGATAAAATTTGGTTCTCTTAGAGGCTCCGCAAGCCAAATCGGGGGATTTGTTTATAAGGGGGCTATATGTAATTATGGACCGATATGGACCAATCGGCTTATATGGGGACTATATATACATAATGGACCGATATGGACCAATTTTGGCATGCTTGTTAGAGACAATATACTAACCCCACGTACCAAATTTCAATGGGATCGGATGACTTTTGCTCCTCTAAGAGGCTCCGGAGGTCAAATCTGGGGATCGGTTTATATGGGGCTATATATAATTATGGGCCGATGTGGACCAATTTTTGCATGGTCATTAGAGAACATATACCAACTCCATGTACCAAATTTCAGCCGCATCGGATGAAATTTGCTTCTCTTAGAGGCTCCGCAAGCCAAATCGGGGGATTTGTTTATAAGGGGGCTATATGTAATTATGGACCGATATGGACCAATTTTTGCATGGATATTAGAGACCATATACTAACACCATGTAACAAATTTCAGCCGGATCGGATGAAATTTGGTTCTCATAGAGCAATCGCAAATTTGGGGGTCCGTATATGGGTTATATGGGCTATACGTAAAAGTGGACCGATATGGCCCATTTGCAATACCATCTGACCTACGTCAATAACAACTACTTGTGCCAAGTTTCAAGTCGATAGCTTGTTTCGTTCGGAAGTTAGCGTGATTTCAACAGACGGACGGACGGACATGCTCAGATCGACTCAGAATTTCACCACGACCCAGAATATATATACTTTATGGGGTCTTAGAGCAATATTTCGATGTGTTGCAAACGAAATGACAAAGTTAATATACCCCCATCCTATGGTGGAGGGTATAAAAATCCAAGCACCAACATGCTTTAGTGTCAGAAACCTAGAGGAAAATATTGGTAACTTTTAATGGAGAGCAAGGATACTTTTCTCGAATTCAGAAATATGGGCATTATTGACACTAAATCCCATATGCAACTCTTGCAGAATATCAAGGAGGGATAACCATTTAAAAAATTGTTGATGTATTAAACATTCAAGAAATTCTATGAACACATTACAAGTATAAAACATTAATTCCCTATCAAAGGATAGAAATGGTCCATTATTATTTTGTTCACGGTCGCAACCATTTATTTTTGTAACAAAGTTACACGTTACGTTTATTTTAGTCTTGCAACATCTTTGTTTTTGTTTTTTTTTTTTGTATTATTTCATTTTCGTTTGAGCTTAGATTAAACATTGTTGTTGTTTCAGCTGTCTCAATGGGGGAGATAGAGGGGAGATAGAGGTAGTTGTTCTTTTTTTCTGATTGTGCTTATTTTACGATGGCAACGTAGGAGAATGCATTAACCACGAGCATGATTAGAAGAATCAGCAGTAGCAGCATCATGTACATCTGTGGCCCTTGACGCTTGTGTTTGACTAGAGAAAAATATAAAATTTCCCAAGACTTTGTGTGCAAAATTGATGGGAGGGTTTAGCTGGATGAAGGACGAAATGCTTATGGAGTAATCAAAAATTAATTGTTGTTGGCTTAAATATTAACGAACCCTAGAACGACCGACTCAAAGTGAATTAGAGTAACAACAAAAATACATAGTCTTGAACAATGAAGGACATGTAAATGCTGTCTATATGCAGCAAGTGTGACTTTGTTCGTATGGTTTATCCTTTTATGATGTTTTATTGCTGGCATCCCAGCAAACAATTTCGAATGCAAACAATCTTAAAACGAAAATCGTAACATAGAAAGACAAGTTATTGTTTAGGGCAATATAAAAGTTATATGCACTCAAAATAACTAACATATAAAGGGTGATACGGTCAAAATTTGGTCAAGGGAAAACGCGTGTAAATCGGTGAAATCGTTTATTTAACAAATCAAATTAAATTTCTTTTTCAAGCCACCTTGTCCACCTTCTTCGCCGCAGAAAGCCAGTTTGCCTTGAACTGCTGCTCGTCCTTAGCAGTTTTTTTGGTCTTCTTTAGGTTCCGCTTGATAATAGCCCAGTATTTGTCAATTAGGCGGAGCTCTGGCGTGTTGGGAGGGTTCTTGTCCTTGGGAACCACCTGCACGTTGTTGGCGGCGTACCACTCCATGGCCTTTTTACCGTAATGGCAAGATGCCAAATCCGGCCAAAACAGTACGGAACAACCGTGTTTCTTCAGGGAAGGCAGCAGACGTTTATTCAAACACTCTTTCACGTAAATTTCTTGGTTGACAGTCCCGGAAGCTATGAAAATGCTCCTTTTCAAGCCACAGGTACAGATGCCTTGCCAAACCAGATATTTTTTTGCGAACTTTGACAGTTTTATGTGCTTGAAAATATCTGCTACCTTTCCCCTACCTTTTGACGTATAAAACTCCTGTCCCGGAAGCTGCTTGTAGTCGGCTTTGACGTAGGTTTCGTCGTCACTTACCACGCAGTCAAACTTCGTCAGCATCGTCGTGTACAGCCCCCGGGAACGCGCTTTGGTCGTCGTATTTTGTTTATCATCGCGATTTGGAGTCACTACCTTCTTGTAAGTCGATACTCCGGCTCGTTTTTTGGCTCGATGCACGGTTGTAGACGATACACCCAGCTTATTTGCGGCATCTCGGAGAGAGAGTTTAGGGTTTCGCTTGAAACTACCGGCAACTCTCTTTGTCGTCTCAGCGGTTTCCGGTTTTCGATTTCCCCCTGATCCAGACTTCCTGGCTGTCGACAAACGTTCCCCAAACACTTTAATTACATTTGTAACGGTTGATTTGGCAACTTTTAGTGATTTTGCCAGCTTTGCGTGCGGGTAGCTCGGATTTTCGCGATGCGCGAGCATAATTTTGATACGCTGCTCTTCTTGCTTGGACGGCATTTGGCAACTGAAGAGTGAATCCCAAAATCAAAATAGGAGCAACATTCTACACACACACACCTTCAAAATGAGGGGTGTTCAGGTTTTTTAAATGCAAAATTGAAAGAAATACGTCAAGTTTATATTGACCAAATTTTGACCGTATCACCCTTTATTCAACGATTTTTTTCTTCGATAAATACCAATTTTAAAGAAAACAAAAAGTATATACAACAGTAAGTTCGGTCGGGCCGAATCTTAAATACCCACCACCATGAATCAAATATTATAGTTTCCTTTCAAATTTCAGGGGGGTTTGATGGCAGATATTCTCCCAAGCAGAACAGTTCAACCAGTACACTTCCTGAAGATAAATTTAAAGATTTACCTATGAAGACTATATCAGATTCCGGGTTTATACACACAGAGAAGAGATTGTTTGGAAATCGGTTGTACTAATGAACATTCTACGTTAAGAATTATAAATCGGTTGCGTCAACCTATGTTCAACATTTACAAAAATTTATACGTCCTCTGTACGATTTGGTGATGGTTTCCACAGAAAATCTTTTATGATACAATACAAATAGTTGTAGCAACCAAATATCCCTACTACAAAAAAATTTAATTGAAATCGGTACATATGACCTACCTTAAATAAACACCGTAACTGACATTCAGCAATCATCACTTACATACGGTAGTCATAGCCGAATATTATTTAAAATATTTTTCAAACGTCATTTCTGTTATTATATTGTCAATAAATTCATATTTAACAGTATATGTATATAGAAACTTAAAATCAAAACCAATAAATGCGGCCAAAAGTTATTCCAGGATTAATCTTAGGTGCCTTTCGTCAAGGACAAAATTCTATTCAGAAAATATCGCAACTTCAAATGATGGACTTATGAAAACAACAACATCGGTTTGTATCGGAATTGTATTTTGTTAGGGAACATAATTTAACTCCATGTTCGGAACTTACAGGATCGGATGAAAACGGACATAAAACTGAAGGTTTTGGTGGATGTTGGAACGTATGATTTTACTTCATCTATACTTCATCTATAGTGAAAAGGATAAACGTGCTCCCTCATTTTGCTCTATTTTTTTGGGAACATGTGCCGGAAGACGAATGTGAACTATCGGTCCATGTATATGATTTTCACAACTATGTGGTAGTCAGCACTTTAATTAGCCCCCCAACGCTATTGAATATTTGAAAGATCGGACAAAATGAAGATATATGTCATCTCCCACATACATCGCTCAATTTTGTAACTATAATCTCTCTTTACTTTAGTACATATTTTATTATAATATCTCTGTATATATATAAAGTTTCGATATAAGACTCACATAATTTGAAATTATAATAAAGACCTAACTCCAAATTCGTACTTTTTGTAATACAAATAATTTTCAACTCAGTTGTAGGAATCCTTAATGTTGGGCTTCAAAACCGAAATTGGTGGTACCGATAACCTGCACATTAATATGACATAAGTTGTAATTGCCGTAATTTGGTTGAATCGACCGAATTCTTCAGTTGACACAACTACCAACAGGTACTTGCTGCAACTGCCAAAATTCGGTTATCACAACCAATCTGTATTCTCTCTGTAAGAACCATTTTTGTTTGAATTTTTGAAGAATCATTAACATCTTTTGTATGTGTGCAAGAAAATAATGAAATAACGCCTTGATTTGAAATCTAAAATCTGTGGATTTTCACTCCTTTTATTTAAATGATTAATACCTCATTCACATTACACTTCCAAAATCCACTTTGACTAGATTTCAACTGTCATTTGCCTTATAAAAAGTAGATTTGAAATCTCAAAAATGTGGATTTTGAGTGTAATGTGTAGAGCCTATAAGACAAGTAAAATCTGAAAATTTTAAATTCAGTTTCAAGCCACTTTCATGATCTGTGCGGCTTCTATACCATTAAGAAATAAAATCGGTCTATAAGGAGGCCTTACCAAGTCGACCGGTAAAATCTAAATCCGATACACGTTTCTGTGAGTCTAAAATACCATTATATTTATAATTTCATGCAAATCGGATAAAAATTACGGTTTCTAGAAACCCAAGGAGTTAAATCGGAAGATATGTCTTACGGGCCTATACTAAAATATGGGCTCACAGTTTTCGGCACACCTATTTATGGTCTTAAATCCGATTTGTATAAGCCCAAAAATACGTCTAAAATACCTCTAGATTTTCAATTTCAGGGAAATTGGATACAAACTGCCTGCAACCAAAAGACGAATCTGTGCCAAATTTCAGGACGATAGCTCAATTATTGAAGACTGTAGCGTGATTACAACAGACAGACGGACAGACAAACGGAGAGGCGGACTTGGTTTTATCGTCTTAGAATTTCTCCCTGATCAAGAATATATATATATATATATATATATATATATATATATATATATATATATATATATATATATATATATATATATATATATATATATATATATATATATATATATATATATATATATATATATATATATATATATATATATATATACTTTATATAGTCGGAAATCGATATTTCGATGTGTTACAAACGGAATGACAAACTTATTATACCCCCATCAGCATTCTATGGTGGTGGGTATAAAAATAAGTCCATCATCAAAATGATACTTAATTTAACTTGTTGTGTTTTTGTTAGCAAAATTATTTGATTTTAGTGTAATTTTATTCACAATGCATTGCAGTATTCCTACTCATAAGTATGTCTCAAAAATTTGGCGCCATAATTTGGCGTCAATGATTATACCCTTCACCACTACTGTGGTACAGAGTATAATAAGTTTACGCATTTGTATGTAACCCCAAGAAGGAAAAGTCATAGACCCATCGTTTAATAGTCGATTTAGCGATGTCCGTCCGTCTGTCTGTATATGTAATTTTGTGTGCAAAGTACAGCTTGCAGTTTAAGTCCGATCGTCCTCAAATTTGGCACAGAGTTTTACATAGGCTCAAAGACAATCGCTATTGATTTTGAAAAATATTTTGGGGCTTTCGTAAGATATGCAAAATATCAGCCAAATCGATTTAGATTTAGATATAGCTCCCATTATTATTTTTTGTCTGATTTTCACTTATATGGCCAAAAAAGCCAGAGGTTTGCCCTGATTTGCTTAAAATTTTTCACAAGGTGTACGTTCAATAGTATCATTAAATGTACCAACTTTCGTTGAGATCGGTTCAGATTTAGATATAGCTCCCATATATATTTTTTGTCTGATTTTCACTTATATGTTATATGTACAAATTAGAAATTAGCGAGTCTGTAAGGATTATATTGTGAATTATCCAAAGTCTGAATAAATAAATAAATATGGCCAAAAAAGCCGGAGGTTTGCCCTGATGTGTTTTTTAATAAATTCGCAAATATATCCGAAGTTATGGGTTTCTTATTTTTCGCTTATAGTTGCGTGGATGGCTAACACTAGT
The DNA here is from genome assembly GCF_050003625.1 of Haematobia irritans. NCBI lineage: Eukaryota > Metazoa > Arthropoda > Insecta > Diptera > Muscidae > Haematobia > Haematobia irritans. The sequence continues at coordinate 152,237,898 of NC_134397.1, read as the reverse complement.
AAAATGAATGTGGTAAAATCATCGCCTCGTCGGAGAAAAACAAAAAATTTGGCTATCGAAAAACAAATGGATATACCCATTTGCTGCACTTACCCTATGTGTTTCGTCTGATTTGCACTTCAAAAGCCAGAGTTTTGTCCTGAGTTACTTCAAGTTTTGCATAAGGATTACGTTCAATAGTATCATTAAGTGTGCCAAATTTGGTTGAAATCGGTTCAGATTTATATATTATTCCCATATATATCTTTCGCCCGATTTACAACCATATGACCACGGAGGCCAAAATTATTCTCCCATTTACGTTTTTTTGCTGAGATAGCAGGATTATTATTCTAACTATGCATGTCAAATTTGGTCAAAATCGGTTCATATTTACATATAGCTTCCATACACTGAAAAAAAAGCATGTCCGGTTCCAAAGATTTTGTCTTTACTTTAAAAATTTTGGTATTGATTCCGAGCCAAAGAAGCAAAGAATACAAGTAAGGATACTTTTAAGACACAATTCTCTTTTAAATTTGGGTTTTGTGTACTTGCTTCTAGGAAGAAAATTTTAATTTTTCACTTTCTGAGCTATTTTTCTTCATATGCTATCAAAGTCCTTTAAAAACGAGTTAACGGCAACTTTATTTTCCAAATTAGGACTCGACTTCCAGTAGAAATTATGCTATGTTTCAAGTAAAAAACGTCTTTAAAATAAAGTGTTGAAAAACATGTCCTATATTTGAACGAATTTTTGCTTTGTAGTCAAGATGCAAAAAGACAACAAATTTAAAGACAATTTCATTAAATTTAAAGAATTTTTCTTATTTATTAAAGTCAAGTTGACCTTAGCCCAAACAATTTTTCTTTCATATTATGATACAAATTTTTAAGTGAAATCATTTAATTGTAAGGACAATACGACTTCATTGAAAAGATTATTGACTTTTGGAGAAGGAAAAAAACTTTATATTAGAGAAATGTGTCTTCTATGCTAAGCAAAATTTGCATTCGTATTTTAAAGACATGAAATCTTTGACCTCACGACAATATTTTTTTCAGTGTATATATGTACGCCAGAGTAGGGGAAATATGGTAGAATGTTTCATATTTTAGACCCATTTCCAATGGGAGTTTCCTCCAATTGACTGAGAGTTTGATTGGCAGTTTCCACAGAGAATACATTTAAATATGCTATTTAAGTGTGTCATCTTGATCTAATATGGCCAAAATACCTACATTTTACACAAAATTCTGTGATGATTTTCCCATATCGTAGTCATATCCTACACACTGTAATGCCAAACTTTCCACAGAATGGTTGAATTTTAAATAAAGCTCCGACTTGGGGAAATATCGCCCGTATTGGCCAAATAATATATCACAACAATTGACCATATATCTTGGCTAGATTTAACCAATATCCTTGTAAAATCGACACTGCTGAGTAGTAACAAGTATATACGGCCGTAAGTGCGCCCAGGCCGAAGCTTATGTACCCACCACCATGGATTGCGTAGAAACTTCTTCTAAACACTGCCATCCACAATCGATTTACTTAGGTTGCGGTAACGCTTGTCGATGGCAAGGTATCTTAAAACCTCTTAACACCGTCTTCTAAATTGTATGTAAGTCCATACGTGGTATATATTAAAGTTCGCCCAGGCCGAAGCTTATGTACCCACCACCATGGAATGCGTAGAAACTTCTTCTAAACACTGCCATCCACAATCGAATTACTTAAGTTGCGGCAACGCTAGCCGATGGAAAGGTATCTTAAAACCTCCTAACACCGTCTTCTAAATTGTATGTAAGTCCATACGTGGTTATATTAAATCAAAAAAGATCGATCAAATACGTATATAATTCAGTTTGACAAAATTTTCTATAGACATAAAATTTTGACAAAATTTTCTATAGAAATAAATTTTCGCAAAATTTTCTATAGAAAGGAAATCTTGACAAAATTTTCTACAGAAATAAAATTTTAACAAACTTTTCTATAGAAATAAAATTTGAAAAAAATTTTCTATAGAAATAAAATTTTGACAAAATTTTCTATAGAAATAAAATTTTGACAAAATTTTCTATAGAAATAAAATTTTGACAAAATTTTCTATAGAATTAAAATTTTGACAAAATTTTCTATAGAAATAAAATTTTGACAAAATTTTCTATAGAAATAAAATTTTGACAAAATTTTCTATAGAAATAAAATTTTGACAAAATTTTCTATAGAAATAAAATTTTGACAAAATTTTCTATAGAAATAAAATTTTGACAAAATTTTCTATAGAAATAAAATTTTGACAAAATTTTCTATAGAAATAAAATTTGGACTAAATTTTCTATAGAAATAAAATTTTGACAAGATTTTCTATAGAAATAAAATTTTAACAAAAAATTTCTATAGAAATAAAATTTGGACAAAATGTTCTATAGAAATAAAATTTTGGTAGATTATTTTTGGCTCGAATGGCAACCATGATTATGAACCGATATCATATGCTGACACCACGTACCAAATTTCAACAGATCGGATGAAATTTGCTTCTCTTAGAAGATCTGCAAGCCAAATCTGGGGATCGATTTATATGGGGGCTATATATAATTATGGACCGATATGGACCAATTCCTATATGGTTGTTGGATACCATATACTAACACCACGTACCAAATTTCAACCGGATCGGATGAATTTTGCTCCTCTACGAGGCTCCGAAGTTCAAATCGGGGGATCGGCTTATATGGGGGCTATATATAATTATGGATCGATACGGACCAATTTTGGCATGGTTGTTAGAGACAATATACTAACACCACGTACCAAATTTCAATCGGATTGGATGACTTTTGCTCCTCTAAGAGGCTCCGGAGGTCAAATCTGGGGATCGGTTTATATGGGGGCGATATATTATTATGGGCTGATGAGGACCAATTTTTGCATGGTCATTAGAGAACATATACCAACACCATGTACCAAATTTCAGCCGGATCGGATGAAATTTGATTTTCGTAGAGGCTCCACAAGCCAAATCGGGGGATCGGTTTATATGGGGGCTATATGTTATTTTGTACCGATATGGACCAATTTCTGCATGGTTGTTAGAGACCATATACTAACACCATGTACCAAATTTCAGCCGGATCGGATGAAATTTGCTTCTCTTAGAGCAATCGCAAGCTAAATTTGGGGGTCCGTTTATATGGGGGCTATACGTAAAAGTGGACCGATCTGGACCAATTTCTGCATGGTTGTTAGAGACCATATACTAACACCATGTACCAAATTTCAGCAGGATCGGATGAAATTTGCTTCTCTTAGAGCAATCGCAAGCCAAATTTGGGGGTCCGTTTATATGGGGGCTATACGTAAAAGTGGACCGATATGGCCCATTTGCAATACCGTCCGACCTACATCAATAACAACTACTTGTGCCAAGTTTCAGGTCGATAGCTTGTTTCGTTCGGAAGTTAGCGTGATTTCAACAGACGGACGGACGGACGGACATGCTCAGATCGACTCCGAACTTCACCACGACCCAGAATATATATACTTTATGGGGTCTTAGAGCAATATTTCGATGTGTTACAAACGGAATGACAAAGTTAATATACCCCCATCCTATGGTGGAGGGTATAAAAAGATCGATTAAATACGTATATGTTATAATTCAGTTTGACAAAATCTTCTATAGAAATAAAATTTTGTGTAAAAATAAAATGTTGACCGATATGGCTAATTTTGGTTAGGTTGTTAGCGGCCATATGCTAACACCACGTTCCAAATTTGAACCGGGTCGGATGAATTTTGCTCCTCTAAGAGGCTCCAGAGGTCAAATCTAGAGAACGGTTTATATGGAGGCTATATATAATCATTAGCGTAGCTAGACAATTTTCCTAGGGGGGCTATAGCCCCCCTAGCTAAAACTTTATAGACTGAACTTATAGGTTCAAATCATGTTTTATTTCATAAAATTTAATAAAAAATAGACATCAAAATAACTCGAGAATCAATTTATAATAAAGCAACTAAAAGTACCCTACGGGAAATTGGTGCAAATTGTGAAATAAAATTTAGTGAAATAAAATTATCAGAATAACCTTTTGTTTGATATATTTCAAATTTTTTTTTCATTTCGGGTTCGATTAGGAGCCCAAATTGAAAGAGATTTCTAAGAGTTTGTCCGAGACTGGTTCCTGAGGACCTGTTTATGGGTTGCTCCTGCTAAATTGTCCCAGGACATGTCCTTTGGGGTGAGTCCAAGACGCGTCCTAAAATGTAAGTTTACTCCGTCAATGACAAACCAATGTAAAGGTGGACGGTCCCTTCCATACGTTTTGATCAGAACTGGGACTGGTCCATACACACCAGGGACTAGTCCTGTACCAGTTCTGTGGTTGATCCATTTCCCGTAGGGTGGTTCCACACTTTTCCCAGCAAAAAATTGGGAGTTGTTCTAAAGGCACAACTTTAAAAGCACTTCCAAAAATGTCCTCACAAAGAAGTTAACTATTTTAACTACACAGGAAGTTTTTTTACTTCATTTTTTTTACATTTTAATGCGTAATTTTTTGTTTTCTTTTTTCAAATAGTTTAAAAAAGAGTAAAAGAGTAAGTAAGAGTGTACCACTTCCATACCCAAAAAGAACATTTTCATTTCTTTTTGGCGACGCTTTTTTGCAGCATTATTAAGATATTAATTTATGAAAGAATAGTTCTAATATCAATTACTATTTTTTATTCAACTAAATCATAAGTTCAACCACAGCTTTATTTCATAAATATCAGACTTCTACCACAACCCAAGTAATTCGATTGTGCATGAAAGTCTTTAGTGGAACTTTGTGCGTTGTACGAGTATATACTTGTTTAATTTTTATAAAAATGTAAAATCGTAAATAGGTTTTCAAATTCTGGGGGGGCTAAAATTTTTCTGGGGGGGTCTAAGCCCCCTCCCCAGAGGCCTTCCTACGCTTATGTATATAATTATGAACCGGTATGGACCAATTCTGGCAAGGTTGTTAGAGACCATATACTAACGCCATATTCCAAATTTCAACCGGATCGGATGAATTTTGCTCCTCCAAGAAGCTCCGGAGGTCAAATCTGGAGAACGGTTTATATGCAAGATCGGATGAAATTTACTTCTCTTTGAGGCCCCGCAAGCCAAATCTGGCGATCGGCTTATATGGGGGCTATATATAATTGTGAACCGATGAGGACCAATCTTTGCATGGATGTTAGAGGCCATATACTAACACCACGTTCCACATTTGAACCGGATCGGATGAATTTTGCTCCTCCAAGAAGCTCCGGAGGTCAAATCTGGAGAACGGTTTATATGCAAGATCGGATGAAATTTACTTCTCTTTGAGGCCCCGCAAGCCAAATCTTGGGATCGGTTTATATGGGGGCTATATATAATTATGGACCGATGTAGACCAATTTTTGCATGGTTCTTAGAGACCGTATGCCAACACCATGTACCAAAATTCAGCAAGATCGGAAGAAATTTAGGCTCCGCCAAATCTGAGGGTCCGTTAATATGGGGGCTATACGTAAAAGTGGACCGATATGGCCCATTTGAAATACCATCTGATCTACATCAATAACAACTACTTGTTGTGCCAAGTTTCAAGTCGATAGCTTGTTTCGTTCGGAAGTTAGCGTGATTTCAACAGACGGACACGGCCAGATCGATTTCAGAATTTATGGGGTCTTAGAGCAATACTTCGATGTGTTACAAACGGAATGACAAAGTTAATATACCCTCCCTTCATATGGTGGAGGGTATAAAAATTGTAAATATTACTCAAATTGTCCTATATCTCGAATACATATGTATCGCCCGATAAATCATAAGTGCTATTTTGTACAATTGCATCAAAATTGCTTTAGCTTTATATTTCCCATATTTATACCCTTCACCACTACTGTGGTACAGGGTATAATAAGTTTGTGCATTTGAATGTAAGGCCAAGAAATAGTGGTCATAGACCCATATTTTAGTATACCGATCGGCTTAGAAACAAATTCTGAGTCGATTTAGCGATGTCCGTCTGTCTGTCTGTCCGTCTGTCTGTCTGTATATGTAATTTTGTGCACAAAGTACAGCTCGCAATTTAAGTCCGATCGTCCTCAAATTTGGCATATGGCCGTTTCTTGGGACAGAGACAATCGCTGTTAGTTTTGGAAAAAATCGGTTCAGATTTAGATATAGTTGCCATATATATTTATCCTCGATTTGGTCATAGTTAGCGTGTTTCACAACCGATTTTCTTGAAATACCGTACATCCAAATATTTTATGAATCTTGCAAAATATCAGCCAAATCGGTTCAGATTTAGATATAGGCCCCATATATATCTTTCGTCCGATTTAGACTCATATGACCACAGAGACCAAAGTTTACTACCGATCTTCGTGAAATTTTGCACAGAGGGTAGAATTGACATTCTACCAACATTTGGTAAAATTGACCTTAGACTTTACTTACTTGTTTTTTACTAACATTGTGTTCCACCCTAGTGCAATAGCCGACTTAAATTTTTAGTCTATAGATTTTGTAGAAGTCTATCAAATTCTGTCCAGATCAAGTGATATTTAAATGTATGTATTTGGGATAAACCTTTATATATAGCCCCCAATACATTTGTTGACGGATGTGATATGGCATCGAAAATTTAGATCTATAAAGTGGTGCAGGGTATAATATAGTCGGCCCCGCCCGACTTTAGACATTCCTTACTTGTTCTTTACTAACATTGTGTTCCACCCCAGTGCATTAGCCGACTTAAATTTTGAGTCTATAGATTTTGTAGAAGTCTATCAAATTCTGTCCAGATCGAGTGATATTTGGGACAAACCTTTATATATAGCCCCCAACACATTTGACGGATGTGTAATGGTATCGAAAATTTAGATCTACAAAGTGATGCAGGGTATAACATAGTCAGCCCCGCCCGACTTTAGACTTTCCTTACTTGTTTTATACAAAGATATTGAGCAAAAGTCGATAAAGTTTTCATCGATAGCATTTTGTGCTTAGTGTTAGGATATTCATATTTAAATACATTAAAGAAAATTCCATTGAACAGAGGTCATCTTTGCTGTAATAAATCCGGCCCTCTTCCCATAGTGAAATAATTAAACTAAAGTAAATTATCATTTGCCTTCTGGGAGTGACTAGTCCTTCCAATTCGAAATACAATCTCCTACAAATGTTATCTATACAAAAATGTTTCTTAGGATGCCTATTTGATGAACGCCACTAGTCTACACGAAAGAAGTAAGTATTACCGAGAGGCGGCGAGGAGTAGTGTAGTTTTAGCGCAATAGTGAGTACTTAAACTGCTGATGGAGCAAAGTCATCTGAGACAAATTATTTTTAACATGCCACAGAAAATGGCATAAACCTTCTTGAAGCGTTTTTATTCTCCTTATTTTTGCAACGCCCCTATAAAAAGTTTGTGTACTCTTGTGGTAAGGCGCTTGTCGGTGGGGGTGGTAATGAGAGACGTGGCATTGTTGCAAATAACCGACAACATAAATTTCATAAAAATGTATTCATAAAAAAAAAGAAAAACTAGAAAAAAAACAACGAATAAAACAAGCGCAAAACGTAAAACTTCAACAACCATTAAGGTCATGAAACAAACAGTGCAAAAAAAAGGAACTTGTAATCGTTCTTGTAGTTCTTGTCTTCATTTCAAGTACTTTTGCTATAACAATGAGTGTTAGAAACGAGGTAGGGACTACAAAAACATCGTATACAAGAAATTTCCTACAATTAGGAATTGTCACGAAATAGATTAGAAAAGTACAGGCATTCACCGGAAAAAAGAAAGTACGTAGTCATGAAAGAAATTATGAAATTAGGTTGAAATTGAAACACTCGTTAATTACATGCAACAGTCTCTTCATTACATTATAAATTTCATAGAGTTTATTTCCCTACGACCCATTTATGGCGATTCCGAATCTTATAAACAGTGTTCAGTTTTCATAATTTGTTGTAGAATTAAGACCACCTTATCATAGTTTTTGGATTTATAAACCCCCTCCCTTTTATTATGAATGTAGGTTAATTTTAATACATTTTAACTAAACCAATTTAAAACGTCGATATCACAAAAATAAGTACACCGAAAATAAAGTAAACTACATTATGGAAAAAATGAACAACCTCGTGCGAAAATTGAATTAAATTGTATTCCCCATTTTTGAGATTCATTAAATTAACGAAAATTTTCCGACATTTTTGGATTGTTAATGATCATTTACGAAATTCATCTTTCTCGAAAAGAAAAAAAAATAACTAAAAATAAAGAAACAATCTTAGACGCCAGATCATTCCTATTTTAACCACGCTGTAGTTCATTGTTACTATGTTTGAGAAGTGTACGAAAAACTTCTTCTGTTTTAGTTAGAATTGAACTAACTTGTATTTCATTGAAATTTTACTGCCATTTAGTTCATTAAGTTTTTGAGACATACTCATTAGCGTAGCTAGACAATTTTCCTAGAGGGGGGGGGGCTATAGCCCCCCTAGCTAAAACTTTATAGACTGAACTTATAGGTTCAACTAATGTTTTATTTCATAAAATTGAATAAAAAATAGACATCAAAATAACTCGACAATCAATTTATAATAAAGCAACTAAAAGTACCCTACGGGAAATTGGTGCAAATTGCCACTGACGGACCTATCACAGAACTGGTACCTGTGCTCCAATTTTCACATTTAGTGAAATAAAATTATCAGAATAACCTTTTGTTCGACCTATTTAAAAAAAAAAAAAAAATCATTTCGGGTTCGATTAGGAGCCCAAATTGAAAGAGATTTCTAAGAGTTTGTGCGAGACTGGTTCCTGAGGACCTGTTTATGGGTTGCTCCTGCTAAATTGTCCCAGGACGTGTCCTTTGGGATGAGTCCAAGACGCGTCCTAAAATGTAAGTTTACTCCGTCAATGACAAACCCATGTTAAAGGGGACGGTCCCTTCCATACGTTTTGATCAGAGCTGGGACTGGTCCATACACACCAGGGACTAGTCCTGTACCAGTTCTGTGGTTGATCCGTTTCCCGTAGGGTAGTTCCACACTTTTCCCAGCAAAAAATTGGGAGTTGTTCTAAAGGCACAACTTTAAAAGCAACTCCAAAAATGTCCTCACAAAGAAGTTAACTATTTTAACTACACAGGCAATTTTTTTATTTCATTTTTTTATATTTTAATGCGTAATTTTTTGTTTTCTTTTTTCAGATAGTCTAAAAAAGAGTAGGAATAAATAAAATGGTACAAATTATTCAAATTTTGCCACAAAAATGCTAAATCCATTATAGAAAAATCGATAATATTTGAAAATATTCGAGGGAAAACGTTTCAAACAAGCGTTAGAACGCATTAAAATTCATAAAAAAAGTAGAAAAATTATTTATTTGGGAAAATATCACAAAATTTTTAATTCACATTCAAAACACTGAATTCGGATCACACCTTAAGAAGTGATGCAAATTCATTGCAACGGCTGTTGAAACGGTGGACATTCGTTCTATGACAAGTTCATATTACATTCATCGCTTCTCCGCCAATTTTGTACCACTTCCAGACCCAAAAAGAACATTTTCACTTCTTTTTTGGCGACGCTTTTTTGCAGCGTTATTAAGATATTAATTTATGAAAGAATAATTTTAATATCAATTACTATTTTTTATTCAACTAAATCATAAGTTCAACCACAGCTTTATTTCATAAATATCAGACTTCTACCACAATCCAAGTAATTCGATTGTTCATGAAAGTCTTTAGTGGAACTTTGTGCGTTGTACGAGTATATACTTGTTTAATTTTTATAAAAATGTAAAATTGTAAATAGGTTTTCAAATTCTGGGGGGGGCTACAATTTTTCTGGGGGGGTCTAAGCCCCCTCCCCAGAGGCCTTCCTACGCTTATGGACATACTTGGAATAAAGAAAAAATCGTTGGGCTGGGGAAAAATTCTTACAAAATTTAAAAAATAAACTAAAACAAAATAAAATGTTTGCAATAAATATTATTTCATTTTAGCATCTGTTTTACAACAAACTTTTTTTTCTGTGTAAATATTATTCGACAAATTCAAAAAATAATTAGTTTCACTTGATAAGAACATTTCGTATTTTGAAGGAAAAAAATCGAGTTCAACATTGCAAAAATGTGTCTAGCGTCATACGAAGTTTAGTGATAAAATTGAACAAGTATACACGGCCGCAAGCCGGGCCAGAGGGAATATTATGTTCCCTCTACCATGGATTGCATACACGCAAAGAAAAAAAAACGTTTGGAAAACGTGTAACGAAAACGTTTTTCTTTTGTTAGAGTTTTTTGAATTGCTTCGAAAATTTTAAACTTTTATCACAATAAAAAATTCGTTTGTTACAAAATTTTTATTTTTTCAGTAAAAAAAAGTTATTTTTGAAACAACAACACAGTCCATTTCGTTTATATCAAACACTGTTCTTTTCTGACTTTTGGTCTTTAATAAGACACATTTTACAATTCAAAATTTAATATACTACAATGTAATGTTGTCCGAACATATCTGGAATATATGTAAAAAAAACAAACAAAAAAACTTTGGGCGAAGCAGGGATCGAACCCACGACCCTCGGCATGCAAGTCGGACGTAGCTACCACTGCTCCACTGTACCAAACTAAATGTTTGTTTCTGTCAAATAAACTTTGTTTACCCGATTCGTGGGCGCCGCAAGCTATGCTATATAAATATAACTTATATGGATATTGATGACCATAACAGGTACATAGCTCAGTGGTTAGTGTGTTGGCTTACAAAGTGCATGGTCCGCGGTACGATTCTCCGTCCAGACGGAAGGTAAAAAAATTTGTAAAAATTTATAAAATCGTATAATTTCTTCTACATTGTTGGTATTACAGGAAAAAGTGTTAAGAACTAAAAAACCTCGTGGATGTGAGGGAAAATGCAATTAGCAAGAAAACAATGTTTTTTATACCCTCCATCATAGGATGGGGGTATATTAACTTTGTCATTCCGTTTGTAACACATCGAAATATTGCTCTAAGACCCCATAAAGTATATATATTCTGGGTCGTGGTAAAATTCTGAGTCGATCTAAGCATGTCCGTCCGTCCGTCCGTCCGTCCGTCTGTTGAAATCACGCTAACTTCCGAACGAAACAAGCTATCGACTTGAAACTTGGCACAAGTAGTTGTTATCGATGTAGGTCGGATGGTATTGAAAATGGGCCATATCGGTCCACTTTTACGTATAGCCCCCATATAAACCGATCCCCAGATTTGGCTTGCGGAGCCTCAAAGAGAAGAAAATTTCATCCGATCCGGCTGAAATTTGGAACATGATGTTGGTATATGGTCTCTAACAACCATGCAAAAATTGGTCCATATGGGTCCTTAATTATATATAGCCCCCATATAAACCGATCCCCAGATTTGGCTTGTGGAGCCTCTAAGAGAAGCATATTTCATCCGATCCGGCTGAAATTTGGTACATGGTGTTGGTATATGGTCTCTAACAATCATGCAAAAATTGGTCCACATCGGTCCATAATTATATATAGCCCCTATATAAACCGATCCCCAGATTTGGCTTGCGGAGCCTCAAAGAGAAGCAAATTGCATCCGATCCGGCTGAAATTTGGTACATGATATTGGTAAATGGTCTCTAACAACCATGCAAAAAATGGTCCACATCGGTTCATAATTATGTATAGCCCCCATATAAACCGATCCCCAGATTTGGCTTGCGAAGTCTCCAAGAGAAGCAAATTTCATCCAATCCGGTTGTAATTTGGAACATGGTGTTAGTATATGATCTTTAACAACCGTGGTAGAATTGGTCCATATCGGTCCTTAATTATATATAGCCCCCATATAAAACGTTCTCCAGATTTGACCTCCGGAGCCTCTTGGAGGAGCAAAATTCATCCGATCCGGTTCAAATTAGGAACGTGGTGTTAGTATATGGTCGCTAACAACCATACCAAAATTGGTCCAATCACACTAAAATTGGTCCATATCGGTTCATAATCATGGTTGCCGCTCGAGCCAAAAATAATCTACCAAGATTTTATTTCTATAGAAAATTTTGTCAAAAGTTTATTTCTATAGAAAATTTTGTTAAAATTTTAATTCTGTAGAAATTTTTGTCAAAATTTTCTTTCTATAGAAATGTTTGTCAAAATTTTTATTTCTATAGAAAATTTTGTGAAAATTTTATTTCTGTAGAAAATTTTGTCAAAATTTTATGTCTACTTTGTCAAACTGAATTATATACGTATTGGATCGATCTTTTTTGATTTCATATATACCACGTATGGACTTACATACAATTTAGAAGATGGTGTTAGGAGGTTTTAAGATACCTTGCCATCGGCAAGCGTTACCGCAACTATGTATGTATGTATATATGATTTATTGTGTATAAATTCAAATTACAAATGATAAATAACAATGGTTTGTTAAAGCAAAAAAGTATGAATAAATAAATCATAGTAAGACAAAACAAATATTTGTTGTGTGTCTGATTGGCTCAAAGAAATTTAAAAAATAAGTATAAAAATAAAATGTTAAATCTGATCGAATTCAGAAATTAACAGGGATCTGTATTTAATGCAATTTTGTAATTATTTGTATAGCCGCATGTGGTCGGTGCTGTTTAATAATTCTCTAATTTCATCGATTGTGAGAACTCTTTTTCCAAAATAATATAGACGATAGCTAGCAAATATTGGGCATAATCCCAGGAAATGATATGTATCTTCCACTTCACCAAGGTTACAAATTGTACATAGATTAGTATTTACAGATCGAAAAGCACGGGAGTTTAGGTCCAACAAACCACCTCTAACCTTCATAATCGAACCTACGAGATGTGCCGAATTACTATCTATAAAGTAAGGAGTTATGTCATACCGTAATGTCGAATATAAATCGTGATTCATTGAGTTTCTGGCATCACGAACAAAGTTATCATACTCCAAAGCCCCTATAGATTCGAGCATAAACGTATGTAAAACTGGTAGATCTGTCCTCCACTGTCCAAAATCTAAACTGAAATCAGCTTGGTTACATAAAGAAACCCATTTCGCGTACCAAAACGTATTCTGACGTACTGTCTCCTCCGCCAACAATCTTGGCAATCTTTTCATACCTAGTTTAAATACTCTATTAATGTAATTCAAATGTAGTCGAAGCGTACTGGTATATAGCGAGGGCAAGCCAGTTTCCAAATGGAGCATATAATTAGGCGTGTTCGCAGGAAGAAATAACATCTTCTTGAGAAAGAAACGTTGCAACCTTTCAACCTGTTCAAAAAATTGGAACCCCCAAACTTGGGCACCATAAAACATGATCGATTTGGCTGCGGAGTCAAAAATCTTCAACTTGTTTGATAAGTTTATCTTGGGATTGTAGATGTAGCTTAACCAATTAGCGTTAATTGCCGTCTTGGCAGATATAAGTTTCTGATCAAGATGTTTGTTAGCAGATAGGTTGAAAGTCACAAGAAAACCTAGATACTTATATTCGTTAACAATATCGATGTGTTGCTCACCATAATACCAACTCATATTGCTACTGATTCTAGCGCCTTTCCTGAAAACCATTATCTTGGACTTGTTAAGGTTTATATCTAAAGCCCACAAGGCACAGTACGAAAAAAGCTCATCAATCATAATTTGTAATTCTGATGGAGAATCCGACAGTAGGACAATGTCGTCGGCATACATTAAGACTTTGATTGAAGTACCAGCAATTGACACACCATGTGACAGAATGTCTGGAAGATCGTTGAGATAAATCGAAAACAAGGTAGGGCTTAGAAGACATCCCTGTTTGACACCACATGCGACATGAAAAGGCTCCGATAGATATGATCCGTCCCAGACTCGACACGACGTATTCTCGTATAACTTTCGCAATATGTTTAGGAACTTGGAGGAAATACCGATCTGGCTGAGTTTGTAGAACAGAAGATTACGCGGAATTTTGTCAAACGCCGCGGAAAAATGAACAAAAAAAGCGTAAATTCTTTTATCCGAAAGAAAATGTAAACGGACTATAGATTCTAAGCAGAATAAATTATCCACGGTCGAATAACTTTTGCGAAAGCCAGCTTGGAATTCAGTAAGACGACCGTTCGTATGAAGCCAGCTGTCGATTCGGTTTAGGAGTATACCAGTGAAACATTTGTAGATGGTATCCAGTAGTGACAAGCCTCTGTAATTAGATAATGTATTAACGTCACCTTTTTTAAAAAGCGGAATTAATATGGAAGAAAGAAAAGAAGCAGGTATGTCGTCAAACAAGAAAATCTGGTTAAAAAGAAATAACATTTCATTCAGAAATTCAGTTGGGGCATATTTGTAAAATTCATAGGAGATTCTATCGAGGCCAGGGGCCTTATTATGCTTAGCCTTCCCCAATACCATAATGAGCTCTCTAAGTTCGAACGGCGGGTCCAGCCACGGATCAATATGATTGCGCTCACACCAAAAAATATCACGCTCCAAAGAAGCACCGAGAAGAGACTTAAAATAACCGTAGAAGTCGGTAATAGATAAATTGTTGTTTTGCTTATGTGCAATACCCTTAATGGAGTTGGTAATCCTCCACCATTCCCTACTATCCTTAACAAAATTTAGTCTATCGATGTTTCTATTTTGATGAGCAATTTTTCTCTCCGTACATAAAATTCTATATCTAGTTCTGGAATTTATATAAGATTTTCTATCCACATCAGAACCAGAAACCCGGTACTTATCAAGTCTCCGAAACATGTCTCTGCGATATTTCTCACATTTAGAATCGTACCATTTGTTCTTAGGTTCAAAAAATCTCTTATGAGAGGTGGGACCTACCGCAGAATGAATCTTGCCAACAAAAATGTCCACCTTATCTTGAATACTTAAGTCTGTATCTAGGTAATGGCTGTCAGAAAGGCTTGTAAGTTTCGCAACATACTGACCCTGTATCTGTGGTGACCAACGCAAGCGCTGAGGCAAAATCAAATCTTCGGACTCACGAACATCAGAAACTGTGCAGAGTGAAATAGATAATGGCATGTGGTCCGAAAAAGGTTTGCTCAGTATGCGGAAGTCCAATAAAAGCTTCAGTACATCATAGGAACAGATACAGTAATCAATGGTAGAGCTACCCATAACCCCACAAAAAGTCATCTCCCCTTTCACATCCCCCGCCATCCTACCGTTTATAATAATACCTCCAATATCATCTAGAAGTGCTAATAATTTTTTACCTTTGCCGTCCACAGTCATATCTTTAGATACACGAGAGTTCATAATAAGTGGTAAGGCAGATGTTAATTCCTCATCAAGTGTCTGAGCATCCCCAACTCTTGCATTTAAGTCACCCAAAATACAATACGATCTATCCCTAAAATTCTCCATTAATCTATGTAGCTTCTCAAAGTCATTTGTCCGTTACCGCAACTTAAGTAATTCGATTCTGGATGGCAGTGTTTAGAAGAAGTTTCTACGCAATCCATGATCGAGGGTACATAAGCTTCGGCCTGGCCGAACTTACGGGCGTATATACTTGTTTTTTTTTTTTTTTTTTTTGAGTTTGTCTTTATGAAATTGTTTTTACATCCTGGAAAAGAATAAACGTTTATCACAAAAAGTATATACTTTTCTTCCAAATAAACTTCTTTAGAGCGAAAAACGAATGAGAAACGAACTTTGTATGTCTAAAATTTCGTTTGGGAGTGTAGAAACTTCTTCTAAAGACTGTCATCCACAATCGAATTACTTGGATTGCGGTAATACTTACCGATGGTAAGGTCTTAAAACTTCTTAACATCGTCTTCTAAATTGTAAGTTAGTCCATACGTAGCATATATTAGACAAAAACAAGTAAGTAAAGTAGAAAGTCGGGCGGGGCCGACTATATCATACCCTAAACCACCCTTACTGAATTAGTAATCATAAGCATTTGTGGGGTAACATTGATATAGATCTGGGAGATAAACCGCAGTTGCATATTTCAGAAAATTAAGGGGTACATGTTTATGGGTGCTTTGTCTCAATCTGACTATAGCTCATAGTCAGTGTTGCCAGGGAAAATGTACGGTTTACCCTACAAGGACAAAAAAAGTTTCCTACTTTCCCATACATTTCCAAACAATTTTCCCTACAATATTTTTCGATAAATTTAAACAAATTTTACAAAACAAAAATGGTTCTAAGTACTTTTTTATCTTAAAACATGAAAATGCAATGTATATAACCTAGAAAATAAATTTGTGTCACCATATGATCTTTAACAACCATGCAAAAATTGGTCCACATCGGTCCATAATTATATATAGCCCCCATATAAACCGATCCCCCGATTTGACTTGCCGAGCCTCTAAAAGAAGCTAATTTCATCCGATCGGGCTGAAATTTGGTACATGGTGTTGGTAAATGGTCTCTAACAACCATGCAAAAATTGGTCCACATCGCTCCATAATCATATATAGCCCCCATATAAACAGATCCCGAGATTTGGTTTTGGAGCCACTTGGAGGAGCAAATTTCATCCGAGTGAGTTGAAATTTGGTACATTGTGCTAGCATATGGCCGTTAACAACCATGCCTAACTAGGTTCATATCAGTCTATAGTTATATATAGCCCTCAGATAAATAAATCCCCAATCACACCAAAATTGGTCCCCCCATATTTCAATTTCGTACAAAAGTCCATATCGATTCGTAATTATTTGTAGACTTACCTATACATACCTTTTTTGTCTAATATATACCACGAATGGACTAATTCACAATTTAGAAAACGATATTAAGAAGGTTTAAGATAATACAACCCAATTAATTCGATTGTGTATGACAGTCCTTCGTAGAAGTTTCTACGCTATCCATGGTGGAGGGTATATAAGATTCGGCCTGGCCGAACTTACGGCCGTATATACTTGTTTTTGTTTTTTTAAATCTCTATAGAAATAAAATTTTAGAGAAAGTTTCTATAAACAACTTTTTTTGGAAAAGGTTTCTATAAGCAATTTTTTGAGAAATGATTCTATAGAAATACAATTTTGATAATAAATTCTATAGAAATAAAATTTTGAGAAAAAATTCCATAGAAATAGTATTTTGAGAAAATTTTTTATAGAAATAATATTTTGAAAAAAAAAATTCTGTAGAAATACAATTTTGACAAAATTTTCTACAGGAATAAAATTTTGACAAAAATTTCTTTAGAAATATTTGTTTGGTAGATTTGTGGCAATCTTAAAATTTTGTTAGATTTTTTTGTTTTTTTGGCGCGAGTTGTAACTCTTGTTACCACACATTGTTAAAGATCAAGCCGTGCCGGCTTCTTATTTCCTCCTCTAGAGCCACCAAAATGTAAAAATTATTACAAATTGTGTTAAGCTTTCAAACCATTTTTTCTTGGGATTTAATAAGACCGGCGGAGCACTTTGGAAGTCAACCATTCAAAAGGGTCAGCACAAAAAAAAAACTTGAGAGTAAACCCAAAAACCCAGACTAAAAACGCACTGTCCTTTTCTTTTGAATAATCCACATCGTACAGTTTATTCACTTAATTATCTTCGCTAGCAAAATTTACAAAGTTTCTTTTATTTTAATGATATATTTTTGGTTTCGTTTTAATTCTTCACGACTCGATACTCGATCTCACTCCTCAAACTTCCAATTCAGTACTAGCCCCTCTTTTTCACCTATACTTATACATAAAATATATATATACATGCTAAATATAAAAGTAACGAGTTATCAAAATAGATATATACGAATGAAGAAAAAAAATCCCATGCCGATAGCAATGTGGCCACATCTTTCAGCAAGCTGGAGCAGATACGCCTATGAACCAACACTCCAATAGGTGGCGGCAAAATTCTTCTAAATACTATCGTGTCAACTTAAACAAATTGTGTTGAGTGAAAATGTTCCCACATTGTGGCCATACGTCCCTACAAGACGCTAAATATTAGAAAAAACCTACATATAGGGAATTTCCCCTACTTCTAGCAACAGTGGCTGTAGTTGATATTGCACCTACGGGGTTAGTATGCCACTAATATTGAGCCCATTATTAAAAAAGAGAAAATCGCCCAATTAGTGTGGGTAATAAATCCAAATTTTATGTATGAGCTACAAATATGTATAAATACGATCGGCTAGTACATCAAAATTTGAAATTTGAGTAACATTGGTTAATAAATAAAAGTATAATGGCCAAATTAGGGAAAATCGAGCGATGCATGTATATGGTAGCTATATGTAAATATGAACCAATTAGCATAATATTTAGCGGGTTTGATTAATACCACAAAAGGTTACCTTGTGCAAGATTTGAGTAAGATCAGTTAAGAAATGAGGCCTGTATGGTCAAACATAAGGTTATTAGGGGCGAATTTTTCAAAATCGGGTGATACATATATGGGAGCTATATCTACATCTGAACCGATTTCGATGAAATTTTGCACATATAGTAGTACTATAGAGGACTGGATCTAGCCAACTTTTAGTAAGATCGGTTAATAAATAAGAGTTCTATGGCCAAATTTCGGAAAATCGGGCTATACCTATATATGGGAGCTATATCTAAATCTGAACCGATTTTGATGATTTTTTGCACATATAGTTAGTGCTATAGAAGATTATATTTAGCCAACTTTGAGTAAGATCGGTTGATAAATAAAGATTTTGTGGCCAAATTTGGGAAAATCGGGCGATACATATATATGAGAGCTATATCTAAATCTGAACCGATTTTGATGAAATTTTGCAAACTTGAAGTGCGATGGAAAGGATTACCTTTTGCCAAATTTGGTGACGATCCGTTTGAAAAAACGCGCAACGTGACCCCATTTGTCGAAATCGGGCGATATATATATATGGGAGCTATATATAAAATTTGATCCGATTTCTTCCAAATTCAATAGCGTTCGTCCTTGTGCCCAAAAAACTCCCTGTACCAAATTTCGTCAAAATCGGTTAATAATTGCGACCGGAATCCTGTGAACAACAAATACATGGACAGACGGACGGACGGACGGACACCAAGCGCTAGATCGACTCAGGAGGTGATTCTAAGTCGATCGGTATATATTTTGTGGGGTCTAAAATCAATATTTCTGGTAGGCACATTTTTTGGCCGATCAAACTTATTATACCCTGACCACTATGGGGTTTAGGGTATAAAAAGAGAAAATCGCCCAATTATGTAAGAGCTACAAGTACGTATAAATACGATCGGCTAGTACATCAAAATTTGAAATTTGAGTAACATTGGTTAATAAATAAGAGTATTATGGCCAATTTTGGGAAAATCGAGCGATGCATATATATTGAAGCTATATGCAAATCTGAACCAATTTGCATAATATTTTGCGAGTTTGATTAATACCACAAAAGGTTACCTTGTGCAAAATTTGAGTAAGATCATACATATATATCTGAACCGATTTCGATGAAATTCTCCACATATAGTTAGTGCTATAGAAGATTACATTTGGCCAACTTTGAGTTCTATCGGTTGATAAGTAAGGGTTTTATAGCCAAATTTAGAAAAATCGGGCGGTACATATATATGGGAGCTATAGCTAAATCTGAACCGATTTCGATGATTTTTTGCACATATAGTTAGTGCTATAGAATATTACATTTAGCCAACTTTGAGTAAGATCGGTTGATAAATAAGGGTTTTATGTCCAAACTTGGCAAAATCGGGCGATACATATATATGGGAGCTATATCTAAATCTGAACCGATTTCGATGAAAGTTTGCAGACTTAAAGGGTGATACAGAAGATTATTTTGTGCTACATTTGACGACGATCGGTTATTAAAAAAGTGCGATACATATATATTTGATCCGATTTCTTCCAAATTCAATAGCGTTCGTCCTTGTGCCCAAAAGACTCCCTGTACCAATTTTCAATCAAAATCGGTTAATAATTGCGATCGGAATCCTGTGAACAACAAATACATGGACAGACGGACGGACGAACATCAAGCGCTAGATCGACTCAGGAGGTGATTCTGAGTCGATCGGGGTGTAAAATCAATATTTCTGGTAGATCAAACTTATTATAACCTGACCACTATGTGCACAGAAAAAAAAGTGTCTTGTAAATTTAAGGACCATTTTGACGTCAACATAGTTCAACAAATTTACTGTAATATAGTTCATTTTTCGTAACCACAACGAAAATTAACTTATCTAAAGCAAAACTTATAAAAATTCAGTAAATGTTTTTTAGTTCACTAACTACGAAATGGGAAGGATTTTTCCTTAAATAAATTTCCAACACAGTAGTTAATGCATCGTTGATTCTATTATAAAAATACATGGGCAATGTAAAAATCTTACTACGAAATGTGGACAATTTACTAAGAAAAAATTTAGTATGGAAAAAAATTTTTGTAGTAAAAATTAACTTAACGACATTCCCGATTCGTACGATGACTACCTACAGATTATTTCCCTTTTTATTATATGTTGGAGTGGTTTTACTCACATTGAACATTTTAGTTAAAATAGAATAAAAATTAGTTAATATAATCCTTGACAGGTGTATATAATTTTTATAGATTCCTCATAGATTTGGTATATATTTTACCTTAACTTATAGATAGAATTCCAACTAATCAATAAACGTGCTACTGGAAAATGTGAGTGCATCATGCGAGGGAGTTTTTAGAGACATTTTGTGTATATCTCGTATGATTGTTTGTGTTTGTTATTGCGTCATTTATGCTGTTGTTGGTTGTTTTGATTCTAGAGACAATGGAATGTTCCTTGTGTGTTGTTGGTATCTTTTGTGGTGAGAGTTGTTTTTTTGCAATAGCAAGCAGTGTTAGGTTAGGTTATATGGCAGCCAGATGTATCAGGCTCACTTAGACTATTCAGTCCATTGTGATACCACAGTGGTGGTAACTGCCCAAGGCCAAAAAGCACCAAAAAAAATATTATAAATTCTAACATACCACCTTCCACCACAAAATCGAAACTTAAAAAAAAAACTTACGAAGATGTATTATAGAACTTTTGTGAATTGAATTTCAAGAAGTTAGGGTGGGTATTAAGATCGAGTTTAGACTCTAAAATAGTCATTTTTTCACAATTACTTTTCTTTAATAAATCATTTTAAGGAATACAAACTTTGTGAAAATTTGCTTTTGACTATTCCCCATCAAGTTATAATAAAATTTGCAGCAAATATGCATAATTTTATGCCCATTTTTACTGATATAGTTTTCACTTTAGTGGCAAAACTCTAACTTAGTACTCACCATTATGAACCGCTATTCAAGTATACACCTTGATCAGTTTTAATGCTTTCGTCCAATTCATTTTGCTCAGTGATGTTTTTCAACTTTCAAAATATTAATGTATGCAAGGAGTCTATTGCTTATTTCAGTTGTGCGTGCTTTTGTGAATTTAATACAAACGTTTTTAATGACATCTTCACCAAATTCAAAAATTCGACACTCATCGCTCGACTTTCCTACAGAATACCCTAAATAACAATATTAATTAAAAAATAATCAATACCAACTTCATAACAATCAAATTCTATATTTGGCAATAAATTTGAGTTTCTTCGGCTCTTGAAAGTCTAGTCAAAATGTTTGTATCAATTAAACTTAATACTGTTCAAAATAAAAAAAAGCACCAAAAGCACTAAATGAAAATGCCAGAAAGCACCAAGTTGGTGCTTTTTTTTAAAAGGCACCAAAAATGCAATTTGGTGCTTTTTAGAAATCAAAAAGCACTAAATTTGGTGCTAAAAGCACCAAATTGGCAACACTGATAGCAAGATCAGAAAGGGATCGTGTGTGTGTGTGTGGAGTTGTTTTTCTTTACGGCAGGTATGTATCCCTTATGACTATTTGTGTCTTTGAGTTTTATTGTTGCATTCAGTTATGCTGATGCATTTATGAAGTGCACACGTGGATTTAATTTCGCAAAATTGTACGTGCTGTATTGGTGTTTATTAATGAAAATACATTTATTTCGAAACATTTTAGAAACTGAGAAGTGAATGATGTGATGTTAGAGGAATCAAAAACGCTTTTTATTGATAAAAAACAAATAACAGATTAAGGGACTGTATATTTCTGTTAATATGTTAGTTTAAAATTAGTGCAGATTTTAAATTGATTTACATAAAAAATATACAACATGAGTGGTAATAGGATGATTTATATTTATTCTACATCTGGATCACAGGTTGAGAATCAACCATTTTTTTGAATCTATATTTTTTATGTTACAGCAATTCCTACAGGTGAGTACTAAGTTCGAGTTTAGCCGCTAAAATTAAAAATAAATCACTAAGTATAAAATTATACGTCTTCGATACAAATTTAAATATAACTTGATGGAGAATAGCCCAAATCAAGTTTTTTATAAAGGTTATTTTTTATAATGGATTATTAAAGAAAACTTATCATGGAAATTGCAATTTTAGCCGCTAAACTTAATATCCACCTTAAATACTAAATGCTATACTGACAAGTGGAAATTATGTCTAATTTTATAATATTTTTTATTTCAAATATATTCTGAGAATAATTTCAATAACGTCCCATTTGTCCATGGATATGATTCCAAAAATGTACCTACTGAATGGATTTTTCAATGTGGTAAGTTTTTCTATAAACGGTATTTTTCCGTTTTTAATAAAACCAAAATTTCAATTTATTAAAAATTATTTTTTTCACTTGCAGGTAGACAGGTCTCGTAATGGTAATTTTTTGAATATTCTTACTGTTTAATACTAATTAAGCTGATATCCTTATTGGCTCTAGGAAATACTCTTGAAAACCGTAAGTTAAAGATCAATATGAACGATAGAATTAATTAATTAATAATATTTTTCTTATATTTTGTATAACTTTGCAATTTCAGATGCTTATAAGCCAAATCCGCCCAACAAAAGTTAGCCAAAATCGATGAAATTGGACAATTCAATTGAATATAGCAACTTATGCCACATATATCTTTCATATGGATAGAAAACATGGAAATTTAAATTAATTAGTTTAGTCCTAATAACATAGAATATTACTCTTTTGAAGAAGCAATTACTAACTACCGACAAGTAACTGCATCCAACGTACTAATAAAAATATTTCCTTTATCATATATCATAACCCATAATTTTGTGTAATATAATAATAATTTTTTGAAATAAAAAACTGGTGGTTATAGAAAATTGACTTGTTTTGTACGAAAAATTTCTTAGATTTATACAGGCTTGTTGTACCTTTGATTCCTCAATTTCTCTACTTTTTTGAAAATTATACTGACAAACAGTTTATTTCAAACCAATTTCTTAATACAGGTTTCCCAAAAAATTTTCCATTTTTCCGGATAGCAGGAATATTTTGAATGAGTTTAAGTATATTCTTCCCACAGCATAGTAATAATGAACTAAAATACGATGTAATACATGAACTAATTTATAAGAAAATCATGAACTTATATAGATGAAAAAAATCTTTGGCGCCAAATCATGGTCATTCTTACTACGGGTTAGTTCATTTTTCATAAAAAATAGTAAAATTTTTTTTCGGTGTGGTTTAGGGTATAAAAAGGTATATATAGGTAAGTCTAGAGTCTAGAGAGCCAGAATTGAATTACGAGGATCGCTTTATATGTGGGCTATATAACATACAATTATAAGCCGATATGGGCCAATTTTTGTGTGATTGGGGATCGGTTTATTTGAGGGCTATACATAGAAAAAAATTTCCGTAGTTAAACTAACGATAAATTTAACTTATTTTTATTGGAAAAAAAATTATTTGCTTGTAGTTACATTTTATTATTTTTATCGATATTTTCCGCAGCTTAATGAAATCTTACTTTTTTAAGTATGTATCAAAAATTTTATGAACTAAACGTGAGTATAAAGTTCAATGACCGCACACATAAGTTCAATATGAACTAAAACAAATGAAAATTTTCGTACGATTCCCAAAAATAGTAAGAATGAACTACTGTATGGTTAAAATGGTCATGATTTGGCGCCAATGATTTTCTTCTTTACCTTTAGTTAATTTCTTCTCCTATGAGATGAAGTAATTTCGTGAACTGCAGGTAGAAAGTACAACAGGGCATTAAAATTTCCTGTTAGGTGTTAGGTCGAAGCAGGAATCGAACCCACGACCTTGTGTATACATGGCGGGCATGCTAACCATTGCACCACGGTGGCTCCCAACAACAACATACTTAGAGAAACTATAAAACTCTCTAAGATGTCACCACAGTTGCTGAGAGGATATAAAGTAACCCCAACACTTTTTGGATATTTCACCAATTAACATCTGCATGCAAGGGGGTACGCACAGCATTAAACCATAGGGGCTCCCAACAATATCAAAAGCTTATAGAAAATGCACACTTTACAGATCCATAAGCATTAACAGAAAATCCCATCTGATTATCCGACCTACGTATATGCTCGCATACAATTGTACATGAATTGCCACACATCTGTGTATGCAGATACAAGGAAATTATTGCATTCAGTTCCCTCATTCGATGGAATCTAGTTGACGCCATGTTCACACTTCAAGCCAGAAAAACAGCAGTGGTAAAGAAGTGTTTGTAACCAAGAAACTTTGGTTGTCATCTCACACGACCAGCATTTATACCGCCAGCCATAGAGGCTATACGCAATTTACTCCATTGAAAACCAGTGAAAGTTGTTGGCTGATCGTTGGACTCGTTGCTCACAATTTACAGCATTGTCGCGTCATTGCGGACAGGAAACGTATTGAGAGGAGTCCTTTTAGTGTGTATGTGTATGTGTGTGACAATTGTATGTATGTTCATCTTATTTTTATTTCATTTATATTTTTTCCATTCGTTCTGTGTCCCTTCCGTTTTTGTTTTTTTTTTGCATTTCGACGCATTCGTGATTTTTGTGGTGTGAACATTTCCGTTTTGTGGTTGCATCTCTACCACAGTGTCTATGTGTGTGTGTGTGTGTGCTAGTGCAGTTAGTGTGAATAAGGGGGGGTTCTTTTTGTCCTGATGTCCTGAGTGTGCATTTTTAATGTTTTCTTCGTAGTTTTTATTTTATTGCTTTTGTTGGTGCTACTACTAGTACTGTTCCTGTTGTTGTTGTTGTTCATGCATTTGCACTCTGTGCTGCCCGAAAACTTTATGGCAAAAGTTTAAATTGTTTGTTTTCACACACACACACACACACACACACACACACTCACGCACGCTTATACATCCATGTGCAAACAAAAATCGTCCATGTTTAAATGTGAATTGGTGTGTGTAAAAGGAAGGACGAGTGCGTGCTTGAAAATTTTTGGATTCCGAAATTGGTTTGATATGTTTGTGTAAAACTTCGGACTCAGTTATTTATCTTTGTTTGCTTGTGTTGGCAGCTATTGCTCTTTCAAAATGAAAATCGATCGCTAATAGAGCATGAAATGCTTGAAAATTTTCCCTTCAAGATGGAAAGGTTTAAGTGCTCATATGTACGTAGATAAATAAAATATTTACTTATGTTCAGTACCGCAAAAACAAACAAAAAAACATGTTGGTATATTGGCTGTGAGAACTATTAAGGATTGTGAGTGTATTTAATGGTGTTTTAGTCCATGAAAATAACGATTTATTTTGTGACACACGATTCCAAATTAATTTATGCGACTATTGAACTAGTTTCACCACTTTAAAATGTGCTAAAAATTTGTGCTATTCATATATAATAAATTTACTATTTCCGATACACACGATATTCAATAAAATATTCCCAATTTCAGGCAAATTGGATTCCATAAACATTTCTTTTAAAGCGGCTCCCGCATCAAATTTTCCCACTTTCGACTCAGTCTTTTTGGACAAGTCCACAAACATTTTTTCAAAACGCATCACGGCATCCCCTATCGATTTTTTCCAATTCCGAAGCAGTTCTTTTAGACCAGGGCTGTGGAGTCGAGCCAATTTTGCTCGACCCCGACTCCAACATTTTTCATCAGCCTCAGTAATATAACAGCTTTGAGTAATATAACTAAATCTCATTTTACTACCACTAATTTGTAGTTCTATTGTGTGTGGGGGTACCATAAATGCGAGTTATATAAAGGTTTTTATTCCCATATCCATGAATTTAAACCTAACCGATTTAGACAAAATTGTACACGCAAACAAATACTTCTTTCCTCTCAAACGAAATTTTAGACAAAGTTCGTTTCTCATTTGCTTTTCGCTGTAAGGAAGTTTCTTTGGGAGAAAAGTATATACTATTTATGATAAACGTTTATTCTTTTCCAGGATGTAAAAATAATTTCATAAAGACTATCTCAAAAAACAATCTTTTCTGGTTAATTGCATTTTCCCTCACATTTTTTTCACTTCCACGAGTTTTTTTTTGGTTCTTAGCACCTTTTTCTGTAATACAAACAATGTAGAAGAAATTATTCGATTTTATATATTTTTAAAATTTTACCTTTCGCCTGGACTGAGAATCGAACCGCGGACCATGCAATTTGTAAGGCAGCACACTATCCACTGAGCTACGTAGCTGTTATTGTCATCAATAGATAATTATCCATATAAGTTATATTAACATAGCATAGCTTGCGGCGCCCACGAGCCGATTAAACAAACTTTATTTAACAGAAACAAACATTTATTTGGGCACCGTGGTTGCTACGTCCGCCTTGCATGCCAAGGGTCGTGGGTTCGAGCCCTGCTTCGACCGAGCAAAATTCATCCGATCCGGTTGAAATTTTTTACGGGGTGTTAGTTTATGGTCTCTAACAACCATGCAAGAATTTGTCCATATCGATCCATAATTATATATAGGCCCCATATAAATTGATCCCCAGATTTGTCCTCCGGAGCCTCTTGGAGGTGTTATATATAGCCAATCCCCAATCACACAAAAATTGGTTCATATCGGTTATTAATCATGGTTGCCACTCGAGCAAAAATAATCTACTAAAATTTTATTTCTATAGAAAATTTTGTCAAAATTTTATTTCTATAGACAATTTTGTCAAAATTTTATTTCTATAGAAAATTTTGTCAAAATTGTATTTCTATAGAAAATTTTGTTAAAATTTTATTCGGTTCACAATCATGGTTGCCACTCGAGCCAAAAATAACCTACCAAAATTTTATTTCGATAGAAAATTTTGTCGACATTTTATTTCTATAGAAAATTTTGTCAAAATTTTATTTCTATAGATTTTTTTTTTAATTTTTATTTCTATAGAAAATTTTGTCAACATTTTATTTCTATAGAAAATTTTGTCAAAACTTCATTTCTATAGAAAATTTTGTCAAAATTTTATTTCAATAGAAAATTTTTTCCAAATTTTATTTCTATAGAATTTTTTTTCCAAATTTTACTTCTATAGAAGATGTTTTCAAAATTTTATTTTGGCAAAATTTTATTTCTATAGAAGCTTTAAACTTAATTATATACTTATATAATCTGGCTTTTTTAGTTTAATATATACCACGTAAGGACTATGTGGTATATATTACGGTGTTAGGAAGTTTTAAGATACCTTGCCATCGGCAAGTGTTACCGCAACCTAAGTAATTCGATTGTGGATGACAGTCTTCAGTAGAAGTTTATACGCAATCCATGGTGGAGGGTACATAAGCTTCGGCCTGGCCGAACTTACGGCCGTATATACTTGTTTCTTCATATACTATCAAAGTCCTTTAAAAACGAGTTAACGGCAACTTTATTTTCCAAATTAAGACTCGACTTCCAGTAGAAATTATGCTATGTTTGAAGTAAAAGACTTCTTTAAAATAAAGTTTTGAAAAACATGTCCTATATTTGAACGATTTTTTGCTTTGTAGTCAGGATGCAAAAAGACAACAAATTTAAAGACAATTTCATTAAATTAAAAGAATTTTTCTGAATTATTAAAGTCAAGTTGACCTTAGCCTATAAATTTTTTCTTTCATGTTAAGATACCCATTTTTAAGTCAAATCACTTAATTATAAGGACAATACCACTTCATTGAAAAGTTTATCGACTTTTGGACAAGGAAAATAACTTTATTTTAGAGAAATGCGTCTTCTATGCTAAGCAAAATTTGTATTCGTATTTTAAAGACATGAAATCTTTGACCTCACGACAATATTTTTTCAGTGCATAGTTCTTAGGGTTTCTGGCTACTTCTAAATGATGTTAAACATTGTGGTCATAGGAGGTAGACTCTCTATATTCGGTGGGAGTACAAAAACAAGACTACTTTATAATATCTTCAAATCGAAATTGCAACTTCCGTCCATGCGTTGATGACTTCAATTGGTTTGCATGGACTACAAAACAATATAGGTTCGTTGTTTTGTTCCCCATTGGCTTTCATGAGGGATTTTGTTTGGAAACAGAAAAACAAAACCTTAGAAAGGGAAGAAAATAAAAACATATCACAGATGAATTGTTTCATATCATACGTACACTGAAAAAAAAGCATACTCAATTCCAAAGATTTTGTCTTTACTTTAAAAAATTTGGTATTGATTCCGAGCCAAAGAAGCGGAGAATACAAGTAAGGATACTTTTAAGACACAATTCTCTTTTAAATTTAGGTTTTGTGTACTTGCTTCTAGGAAGCAAATTTTAATTTTTCGCTTTCTCAGCTTTTTTCTTCATATGCTATCAAAGTCCTTTAAAAACGAGTTAATGGCAACTTTATTTTCCAAATTAAGACTCGACTTCCAGTACAAATTATGCTATGTTTGCAGTAAAAAACTTCTTTAAAATAAAGTTTTGAAAAACGAACGATATTTGAACGATTTTTTGCTTTGTAGTCAAGATGCAAAAAGACAACAAATTTAAAGACAATTTCATTAAATTTAAAGAATTTCTCTGAATTATTAAAGTCAAGTTGACCTTAGCCTATAAATTTTTTCTTTCATGTTAAGATACCCATTTTTAAGTCAAATCACTTAATTATAAGGACAATACGACTTCATTGAAAAGTTTATCGACTTTTGGACAAGGAAAATAACTTTATTTTAGAGAAATGCGTCTTCTATGCTAAGCAAAATTTGTATTCGTATTTTAAAGACATGAAATCTTTGACCTCACGACAATATTTTTTTCAGTGTAAATAGTCTGCTGCGCAATATATATAAAATGCATTTTAATTTTTCGCTAAAAAAAGAACAACAACAACAAACAAACGAAAAGAACAATGAGTTATTTTGTATGAAAATGGCTTGCATGCGCTTTCAAAGACACAGACGTGCATATTGAATTACTATTCACCCTCGATTGTACCGTAAAAAGCTGACGAGGAAAAGACAATGCGGCATGCCATATTCAATTGAACTGATTCGTTAGAGGCTCTTTTCTTGCATTCAACAATCCAGCACGCCCAACCTATCAAGCGACTCCTGGAAATTCGCTGGCTGTAAATGCTTCAACATTTATGTTAACATGAGCCTCAGCTACACCATCTGCAATTGCTATTTTCATTGAATTCATTTCATTTGGCAGCCATTGTTCTGCAATTAAAGTTCATAAAAGAAGCGTCATAAAGGAAAGATGCAATGAAACAGAAGCTCTGATATGTGCAGAGAGTGCACTGCATCACATCAGATACAATGGCTTAATTTTGATCGATACTCTGAAGCATAAAAAGAATGAGAATAGGTTTGTTTATATTTAAAAGTTAAAATTATATTAGTGTTCTGGTCGTGTAAATCCTACGAAAACCCAGTTCGAAAGAAACCCAGTCATTTGAATTCGAATCTATTTGATCTAATTGATTAATTACGCAAACAAAATTTTTAAGTCGAATCCTTTAGCCTTAAAGACAAAACGACTTCATTGAAAAGCTTATCACATTTTGGGCAAGACAACTTTATACCAAAACAAGTATACACGCAAAAAATAATTCTTTCCTCCCAAACGAAATTTTAGACAAACAAAGTTCTTTTCTCATTTGCTTTTCGCTGTAAGGAAGTATATTTGGAAGAAATGTATGTACTTTTTGTGATAAACGTTTATTCTTTTCCAGGATGTAAAAACAATTTCATAAAGACTAACTCAAAAAAAAACATTGTTTTCTTGCTAATTGCATTTACCTCACATCTTTCTCACATCCACGAGGTTTTTTAGTTCTTAACACCTTTTCCTGCAATACCAACAATGTAGAAAAAATTATACAATATTATACATTTTTAATTTTTTTTTTACCTTTCGCCTGGACGGAGAATCGAACCGCGGACTATGCACTTTGTAAGCCAATACACTAACCACTGAGCTATGTACCTGTTATGGTCATCAATAGATAATTGTCCATATAAGTTAAATTTATATAGCATAGCTTGCGGCGCCCACGAACCGAATAAACAAAGTTTATTTAACAGAAACAAACACTTAGTTTGGTACCGTGGAGCAGTGGTTGCTACGTCCGACTTGCATGCCAAGGGTCGTGGGTTCGATCCCTGCTTCGACCAAAGTTTTTTTTTACATATATTCCAGATAGGGTCGGAAGATTCCGCAAAAATGTTCAACATTACATTGTACTATATTAAATTTTGAACTGTAAAATGTGTCTTATTAAAGACCTAAAGTCAGAAAAGAACAGTTTTGATATAAACGAAATAGACTGTGTTGTTGTTTCGAAAATAGCTCTTTTTATTGAAAAAAATAAAAATTTTGTAACAAACGAATTTTTTTGGTGATAAAAGTTTAAAATTTTCGAAGCAATTCAAAAAACTCTAACAAAAGAAAAACGATTTCGGTACACGTTTTCCAAACGTTTTTTTCTTTGCGTGTATATACAGTAGTAAGTTCGGCCGGGCCGAATCTTAAATACCCACCACCATGAATAAAATATAATCTTTGGAAACTCTTCGTCGGTGCGGGTATCTTGATAATAAATGAGGATTTAAGGGGGTTTGATGACAGATATTGTCCCAAGCAGATCAATTCAACCACACGCAAAAAATAATTCTTTCCCCCCAAACGAAATTTTAGACAAACAAAGTTCGTTTCTCATTTGCTTTTCGTTGAAAGGAAGTGTATTTGGAAGAAAAGAATATACTTTTTGTGCTAAACGTTTATTCTTTTCCAGGATGTGAAAACAATTTCATAAAGACTACCTCAAAAAATTTTTTTTTTGGTTATTGCATTTTCCCTCACTTCTTTCTCGCTTCAACGATTTTTTTAGTTATTAGCACCTTTTTCTATAATACAAACAATGTAGAAGAAATTATACGATTTTAGAAATTTGATTTTTTTTACCTTTCGCCTGGATGGAGAATCGAACCGCGGACCATGCAATTTGTAAGCCAACACACTATCCACTGAGCTATGTAGCCGTTATTGTCATCAATAGACAATTACCCATATAAGTTATATTTATATAGCATAGCTTGCGGCGCCAACGAGCCGATTAAACAAAGTTTATTTAACAGAAAAATACATTTAGTTGGGCACCATGGAGCAGTGGTTGCTACGTCCGACTTGCATGCCAAGGGTCGTGGGTTCGATCCCTGCTTCGACCAAAGTTTTTTTATTTTTTTTTGTTTATTTTTTATTTTTACATATATTCCAGATATGATCGGAAAATTCCGCAAAAATGTTCAACATTACATTGTAGTATATTAAATTTTGAACTGTAAAATGTGTCTTATGAAAGACCTAAAGTCAGAAAAGAACAGTGTTTGATATAAACGAAATGGACTGTGTTGTTGTTTCAAAAATAACTTTTTTTATTGAAAAAATAATAATTTTGTAACAAACGAATTTTTTTGGTGATAAAAGTTTAAAATTTTTGAAGCAATTCAAAAAGTCCTATCAAAAGAAAACGTTTTCGGTACACGTTTTCCAAACGTTTTTATACCCTCCATCATAGGATGGGGGTATATTAACTTTGTCATTCCGTTTGTAAAACATCGAAATAAAGTATATATTCTGGGTCGTGGTGAAATTCTGAGTCGATCTAAGCATGTCCGTCCGTCCGTCTGTTGAAATCACGCTAACTTCCGAACGAAACAAGCTATCGATTTGGAACTTGGCACAAGTAGTTGTTATCGATGTAGGTCGGATGGTATTGAAAATGGGCCATATCGGTCCACTTTTACGTATAGCCCCCATATAAAGGGGCCCTCAGATTTGGCTTGTGGAGCCTATAACAGAAGCATATTTCATCCGATCCGGTTGAAATTTGGTATATGGTGTTGGAATATGGTCTCCAACAACCATGCAAAAATTGGTCCACATCGGTCTATAATTATATATAGCCCCCATATAAACCGATCTCCAGATTTGGCTTGCGGAGCCTAAAAGAGAAGCAAATTTCATCCGATCCGGCTGAAACTTAGTACATGGTGTTGGTATATGGTCTCTAACAACCGTGCAAAAATTGGTTCACATCGGTACATAATTATATATAGCATCATATAAACCGATCCCCAGATTTGGCTTGCGGAGCCTCAAAGAGAAGAAAATTGCATCTGATCCGGCTGAAATTTGCTACATGATGTTGGTATATGGTCTCTAACAACCATGCAAAAATTGGTCCATATCGGTCCATAATTATATATAGCCCCCATATAAACCGATCCCCAGATTTGGCTTGTGGAGCCTCTAAGAGAAGCATATTTCATCCGATCCGGGTGAAATTTGGTACATGGTGTTGGTATATGGTCTTTAATAACCATACAAAAATTGGTCCACATCGGTCCATAATTATATATAGTCCCCATATAAACCGATCCCCAGATTTGGCTTGCGGAGCCTCAAAGAGAAGCAAATTTCATTCGATCCGGCTGAAATTTTGAACATGATGTTGGTATATGGTCTCTAACAACCATGCAAAAATTGGTCCACATCGGTCCATAATTATATATAGACACCATATAAACCGATCTCCAGATTTGGCTTGCGAAGCCTCAAAGAGAAGCAAATTGCATCCGATCCGGCTGAAATTTGGTACATGGTATTGGTATATGGTCTCTATGGTATTGGTATATGGCTCCAGATATGACCTCCGGAGCCTCTTGGAGGGGTAAAATTCATCCGGTTCAAATTAGGAACGTGGTGTTAGTATATGGTCGCTAACAACCATACCAAAATTGGTCCAATCACACAAAAATTGGTCCATATCGGTTCACAATCATGGTTGCCACTAGAGCCAAAATTAATCTACCAAAATTTTATTTCTATAGAAAATTTTGTCAAAATTTTATTTCTAGAGAAAATTTTGTTAAAATTTTATTCGGTTCATAATAAAATTTGCATCATTGTCAAAATTTTATTTCTATAGAAAATTTTGTCAAAATTTTATTTCTATAGAAAATTTTGTTCAAATTTTATTCGGCTCATAATCATGGTTGACACTCGAGCCAAAAATAATCTACCAAGATTTTATTTCTATAGAAAATTTTGTCAAAAATTTATTTCTATAGAAAATTTTGTTAAAATTTTATTTCTGTAGAAATTTTTGTCAAATTTTTCTTTCTATAGAAAATTTTGTCAAAATTTTTATTTCTATAGAACATTTTGTGAAAATTTTATTTCTGTAGAAAATTTTGTTAAAATTTTTTTCTGTAGAAAATTGTGTCAAAATTTTATGTCTACTTTGTCAAACTGAATTATATACGTATTGGATCGATCTTTTTTGATTTAATATATACCACGTATGGACTTACATACAATTTAGAAGATGGTGTTAGGAGGTTTTAAGATACCTTGCCATCGGCAAGCGTTACCACAACTTAAGTAATTCGATTCTGGATGACAGTGTTTAGAAGAAGTTTCTACGCAATCCATGATGGAGGGTACATAAGCTTTGGCCTGGCCGAACTTACGGCCGTATATACTTGTTTTTTTCTTTGCGTGTAATTGTATATAGCCCCCATATAAGGCGACCCCTATATTTCAGTTCTGACTCTATAATTACAGCACAAAAGTTCATATCGGTTTGTAATTATTTCTTCTCTATATATACCGGTCAAGAACTGAATATATACGTATTTAATAGACCTTTCTTTTGTCTACTATATATCCCGCATGGACTAACTTACAGTTTAGAAGATGATGTTAAGAAGTTTTAAGATGTCTTTCCATCGGCCGCAACCCAAGTAATTTAATTGTGGATGACCGTCTTTAGTACAAGTTTCTACGTAATCCATGGTGGAGGGTACATAAGATTCGAGGGTACATAAGACCGAAATTACGGCCGTATATACTTGTTTAGTTCTTCCTTTGAGCTTCATATAAAATATATATATATAAGCGTGGATTTTTTCCCAATTGTATTTATTGTTATCTGATTGTAGACATGTGTATGTGTTGCAGACAAATATTTTGCTAGAAAAAAATTGTATATAACATTATTTTTACTTGTTGTGCCATAAGGTTAAATTGGTTACGCTGCCCTCTTCTATTTCATAATAATCTTCATATCATATTAGGGTACAAGTACGGCGCCATCTGTGAATTTAATCTCCCTGAATTGCATACAATTTTGAATGTGTCTATTTTGTTTTCAACATTTTTCAGATATGTTTGCATGACATACGATGCTTTCTTCAAAGAAACATTTAAGAAAGTTTTCTTGGGCAGAACAAAAAACGCAATTAGAAATTCAATTTCCCTACAAACAGAAAAAAAACTTTTTTTACTCAAGCACTCGTTCGTTCTATTTCATTTTCTTCCTAAGGTTATTTTTTGCACTCCTTCGTGGTCGGATAAAGTTTATATGACCAACTATGGTAATAAACTTAAAAATTTTGAAATCTACTACTACTTGGTTTTCTAGTATTAACAGCTGTATACACCAGATGCCTTGTGTACGAGTATGGCCATAGGGAGGCAATTCTCCAAATGTACATGTACGTCCATGGTCATGTCGAAGGTCATATGAACATTTCAGGGTAGAAAATGTTCATAATTTCGAAGGATATATAAACATCTTGGGGGAATTATAAAACATGTTCAAAAACTTTGCTATTAAATGAAATTTTGTACAAATGTTTTTCCGAGTTTTATTTTGGTAACAGGGGCGATAGTAAAAGTTAACGAATTTAAGGATGATTTTATTCGTATATGAGCCTTCAAAAATGGAATTCATATTTTAAGGATATGTAATCTTCTTCCTTAGGACAATACATATTTATACCCCCCACCATAGGGTGGGGGGTATAACACATCGAGATATTGGTCTTAGATCCCATAAAGTGTATATATTCTAGGTAGTGGGGAAATTCTGAGTCGATCTAGTGATGCACGTCCGTCCGTCAGTGGAAATCACGCTAACTTCCGAACGAAACAAGCTATGGACTTCAAACTTGACACAAGTATTTGTTATTTATGTAGGTCGGATCTTATTGCAAATGGGCTATATCGGACCACTTTTAGGTACAGCCCCGACATAAACCGACCCCCAGATTTTGTTTGCGGTCCCTCTTGAAGGAGCCAATTTCATCCGATCCATTTGAAATATGGCACATGGTATTAGTATATGCTCCCTAACATTCGTGCAAAAATTGATTCGTATCGGTTCATAATTATATGTTGGCCCATATAAACCAATCCCCAGATTTGACCTCCGGAGAAGAAAATTTCATCCGATTCGATTACAATTTTGTACGTTGAGTTAGTATATGGCATCTAACAACCATGTATGAATTGGTCCATATTAGTTCATAATTATATATAGCACACTTATAAACCGATTGCCAGATTTGACTTTCGGAGCCTCTTGCTCTTCAAATTTCATCCGATCAGGTTGAAATTTTCAACGTTTTTATACCCTCCACCATAGGATGGGGGTATATTAACTTTGTCATTCCGTTTGTAACACATCGAAATATTGTTCTAAGACCCCATAAAGTATATATTCTGGGTCGTGGTGAAATTCTTAGTCGATCTGAGCATGTCCGTCCGTCCGTCTGTTGAAATCACGCTAACTTCCGAACGAAACAAGCTATCGACTTGAAACTTGGCACAAGTAGTTGCTATTGATGTAGGTCGGATGGTATTGCAAATGGGCCATATCGGTCCACTTTTACGTATAGCCCCCATATAAACGGACCCCCAAATTTGGCTTGCGATTGCTCTAAGAGAAGCAAATTTCATTCGATCCGGCTGAAATTTGGTACGTGGTGTTAATATATGGTCTCTAACAACCATGCAAAAATTGGTTCATATCGGTCCACTTTTACGTATAGCCCCCATATAAACGGACCCCCAAATTTGGCTTGCGATTGCTCTAAGAGAAGCAAATTTCATCCGATCCGGCTGAAATTTGGTACATGGTGTTAGTATATGGTCTCTAACAACCATGCAAAAATTGGTCCATATCGGTCCATAATTATATATAGCCCCCACATAAGCCGATCTCCAGATTTGAACTTCGGAGCCTCTTAGAGGAGCAAAATTCATCCAATCCGGGTGAAATTTGGTAGGTGGTGTTAGTATAAAGGGTGATACGGTCAAAATTTGGTCAAGGGAAAATCGGTGAAATCGTTTATTAAAAAAATCAAATTAAATTTCTTTTTCAAGTTCAATTAGTATAAAATTCAGGAAAAATATTCAGTTAGGCTTTCGCTTTTCCAAATCCGAATTGCCGGGCTCCACGCTTGACACCTGCCATCAGATTTTGTACAGCCACCTTGTCCACCTTCTTCGCCTCAGAAAGCCAGTTTGCCTTGAACTGCTGCTCGTCCTTAGCAGTTTTTTAGGTCTTCTTTAGGTTCCGCTTGACAATAGCCCAGTATTTCTCAATTGGGCGGAGTTCTGGCGTGTTGGGAACCACCTGCACGTTGTTGGCGGCATACCACTCCATGGCCTTTTTACCGTAATGACAAGATGCCAAATCCGGCCAAAACAGTACGGAACAACCGTGTTTCTTCAGGAAAGGCAGCAGACGTTTATTCAAACACTCTTTCACGCAAATTTCTTGGTTGACAGTCCCGGAAGCTATGAAAATGCTGCTTTTCAAGCCACAGGTACAGATGGCTTGCCAAACCAGATATTTCTTTGCGAACTTTGACAGTTTTATGTGCTTGAAAATATCTGCTACCTTTCCCCTTCCTTTTGCCGTATAAAACTCCTGTCCCGGAAGCTGCTTGTAGTCGGCTTTGACGTAGGTTTAGTCGTACATTACCACGCAGTCAAACTTCGTCAGCATCGTCGTGTACAGCCTCCGTGATCGCGCTTTGGCCGTCGTATTTTGTTTATCATCGCGATTTGGAGTCACTACCTTCTTGTAAGTCGATAGTCCGGCTCGATGCACGGTTGTAGACGATACACCCAGCTTATTTGCGGCATCTCGGAGAGAGAGGTTAGGGTTTCGCTTGAAACTACCGGCAACTCTCTTTGTCGTCTCAGCGGCTTCCGGTTTTCGATTTCTCCCCGATCCAGACTTCCTGGCTGTCGACAAACGTTCCCCAAACACTTTAATTACATTTGTAACGGTTGATTTGGCAACTTTTAGCGATTTTACCAGCTTTGCGTGCGAGTAGCTCGGATTTTCGCGATGCGCGAGCAAAATTTTGATACGCTGCTCTTCTTGCTTGGACGGCATTTTGACAACTGAAGAGTGAATTCCAAAATCAAAATAGGAGCAACATTCTACACACACACACACACCTTCAAAATGAGGGGTGTTCAGGTTTTTTAAATGCAAAATTTAAAGAAATACGTCAAGTTTATATTGACCAAATTTTGACCGTATCACCCTTTATGGTCTCTAACAACCATGCAAAAATTGGTCCATATCGGTCCATAATTATATATAGCCCCCATATAAACCGATTCCCAGATTTGGTTTGCGGATCCTCTAAGAGAAGCAAATTTCAGCCGATCCGGTTGAAATTTGCAACGTGGTGTTAATATATGGCCGCTAATAACCATGCCAAAATTGGTCCATATCGGTCTATAGTTACATATATAGCCGATCCCCAATCACACAAAAATTGGTCCATATCGGTTCATAATCATGCTTGCCACTCGAGCAAAAATAATCTAGCAAAATTTTATTTCTATAGAAAATTTTGTCAAAATTTTATTTCTATAGGAAGTTTTGTCGAAATTTTATTCCTATAGAAAATTTTGTAAAAATTTTATTTCTATAGAAAATTTTGTCAAAAGGTTATTTCTATAGAAAATTTTGTTAAAATCGTATTTCTATAGAAAATTTTGTCCAAATTTTACTTCTATAGAAAATGTTGTCAAAATTTTATTCTGTCAAAATTTTATTTCTATAGAAAATTTTGTCAAACTTAATTATATACGTATTTAATGGGCTATTTTAAGTCTAATATATACCGATTCGATTACAATATTGCACGTTGACCATATATTACATTATTGCGAAATGATTCACGATTTCTAATGGTTGGAGTTGATTGGTAGAACTTATTGACTGTATAGTGTGGTGGATAGTGTGTTTACTATCAAAATGTAGGAAATATAAATTTTGAAAATTTTATAAAATCAAGTAATTCCTTCTACATTGTTTCTATTTCAGAAAAAAGTTATGAAAATTAAATAAATCACCTGGAGTCCATAAAGATATGAGGGAAGATGAAATTAGATAGAATTAGAAATAATATTCCAAAATAAATATTTTGTGTTTCCTAACCTGAGTTAACGGTTATAACAAACAATTTTCAATTTTCATACAAATAAACTTTTTTTTTTCTTTTGCAAGGAAAATTTACTTGTTTGCGTGTACTCTGGGCGAAACACCAGTTCAATTATATATATGACCCGAGCACGTAAACAGAAAAGAAAATGAGTTTGGTCGAACCACTGTCAGACATGTTGATGATAGGCATATATTTCCGCTCATCAGAAACAATTTTTATGGATGAGAAACGTACGACAACGAAGATTCTTCCAAAATTGCTAAATTTTCGGTCAGGAGCTGTTGAACATCATTAACGAGCATACAGGTTACTTAACCTCTATTCACTGGTCCTGGCCACATCCACCGATGAGTGGAAAGTATTTTGCTAAGAATGAGGAGATAAAAAATCGAAACCTTGTATAATTTATATAGTCGTAAATCGAATGAAAGACAAACTTATTGTATTCCCCACACAATCGTATAGTGGTAGTTAGGTTAGGTAAAGTTAGGTTAGGTATAGAGACAGCCCAATATTTCAAGCTCACTTAGACTATTCAGTCCATTGTGATACCACTGTGGTGAACTTCTCTCTTATCACTGAGTGCTGATTCTATGTTAAGCTCAATGACAAGGGACCTCCTTTTTATAATAGAGTCCGAACGGCGTTCCCCATTGCAGTGAAACCACTTAAAGAAGCTTTGAAAAACTCAGCATCACTGAGGTGGTAAACTCGTAATCCACCGCTGAACAACTTTTTGGTGATTGGTCGATGGTGGGTTCGAAACCACGACCCTATGTATGCAAGGTGGGCTTGTTAACCATTGCTCCCATAGTGGTAGTTATATAATAGCCATAATTTTGAAAACTCCACTATACAAAATATTATGGAGATAGGATACTATATATTTGCCGATGTCTCAGTTGACAAGTTACATTAAGAATTTTTTAAATATTTTTGTAGAGCATAATGACATACATCCATGATGGAAGAAATATGAACCGGCCGAACTAATTGGTTTTATACAAAACCATATGGAGAACCGTGTTATTTTCACGAAACAGGTTGGCTGATAAGTCCCCGGTCTGACACATAGATGGCGTCGCTAGTATTAAATGCATAATATTTTTATATAGTACCAACCTTCAAATGATTCGTGTCAAAATTTGACGTCTGTAAGTCAATTAGTTTGTGAGATAGAGCGTCTTTTGTGAAGCAACTTTTGTTATTGCGAAAAAAAAGGGGAAAAAAGGAATTTCGTGTTTTGATAAAATACTGTTTTCTGAAGGGAAAAAATACGGTGGAAGCAAAAACTTGGCTTGATAATAAGTTTCCGGACTCTGCCTCAGGGAAATCAACAATAATTTATTGGTATGCAAAATTCAAGCGTACTGAAATAAGCACGGAGGACGCCCGAAAGAGGTGGTTACCGACGAAAACATAAAAAAAAAAACAAAATGATTTTGAATGACCGTAAAATGAAGTTGATCGAGATATCAGAGGCCTTAAAGATATCAAAGGAACGTGTTGGTCATATCATTCATCAATATTTGGATATGCGGAAGCTCTATGCAAAATGGGTGTTGCGCGAGCTCACATTTGACCAAAAACAACAACGTGTTGATGATTCTGAGCGGTGTTTGCAGCTGTTAACTCGTAATACACCATAGTTTTTTCGTCAATATATGACAATGGATGCAACATGGCTCCATCACTACACTCCTGAGTCCAATCGACAGTCGGCTGAGTGGACAGCGACCTGTGAACCGTCTCCGAAGCGTGGAAAGACTCAAAAGTCCGCTGGCAAAGTAATGGCCTCTGTTTTTTGGGATGCGCATGGAATAATTTTCATCGATTATCTAGTGAAGGGAAAAACCATCAACAGTGACTATTATATGGCGTTATTGGACCGTTTGAAGGTCGAAATCGCGGCAAAACGGCCCCATATGAAGAAGAAAAAAGTGTTGTTCCTCCAAGACAAAGCACCGTGCCACAAGTCATTGAGAACGATGGCAAACATTCATGCATTGGGCTTCGAATTGCTTCCCCACCCACCGTATTCTCCAGACCTGGCCCCCAGCGACTTTTTCTTGATCTCAGACCAAAAGGGTGCTCGCAATGAAGAGGTGATCGCCGAAACTGAGGCCTATTTTGAGGCAAAACCGAAGGAGTACTACCAAAATGGTATCAAAAAATTGGAAGGTCGTTATAATCGTTGTATCGCTCTTGAAGGGAACTATGTTGAATAATAAAAACGAATTTTGACAAAACAATGTGTTTTTCTTTGTTAGACCGGGGACTTATCAGGCAACCTGTTATATTAAAACTGCAATAATAAATCTTCAATGGATTTGACATTTGTGTGATCACATTATGCGCCACACTGTGGAACAGGGTATTATAAGTTAGTGCATATGTTTGCAACACACAGATGGGGACGAGATAGATACATGGTGTCCTTGGCAAATATTGCTCAGGATCGTTCCCTGAGTCGATATAGATATGTCCGTCTGTCCGTCCGTCCGTCTGTCTGTGAACAAATTTTTGTAATCAAAGTCCAGGTCGGAGTTTCAGTCCAAATGACTTAAAATTTGGCACAAGTTTCTGTTTTGGGTCAGAATAGAACCCTATTGATTTTGGAAGAAATCGGTTCAGATATAGAAATAGCTCCCATATATATCTTTCGCCCGATATGAATTTATATAGCCCCAGGCTTTTTATACGGTTAAGATTTAGGTATAGCTCGCATATGTATGTTTTCCGCAATAATGGGCAAAATACCAACATTTTCTTTGTAAAATCGCCACTGCTAACTCGAAAACTTATAAAAATGACTCCAATTTTCCTATACTTCTACTACATATCTATCGACAGACAAATCATAAATACACTTTTGCGAAGTTGCTTAAAAATTGCTTCAGATTTAAATGTTTTCAATATTTTTTAGTAACATTGTGTTCCACCCCAGGGCATTAGCCGACTTAAATTGTAAGCCTATAGATTTTGTAGAAGCCTAACAAATTTTGTCCAGATCGAGTCCGATTTAAATATATGTACTTTGGACAAATATGCTATGGCATCGAAAATGTGGATCTACAAAGTGGTGCAGGGTATAATATAGTCGGCCCCGCCCGACTTTAGACTTTCCTTACTTGTATTCAATATCTTATTTAGAATGACTTTTAACATACGAATAAGTGATTACATATTAGGTGATTATATGCTTTAAAAACACTACTTATTTCATGGCCGAAAGTATGCCTGGGGAGAAGTACTTCCCTCGTAGGACATGCGTATATAAATGTAATCCGGAGCGATGCTAATTAATAAGTGGTTATTAATTTTTAAATAGGCTTACCTACAAGAGTTTTTGCTGGGCATATATGAGAACCGAATTATTTTCATGTATATTATAACCGCAATAATATATCTTTGTTCCAATGGATTTGGATTTGTGTGATCACAAAAACCAATTTCTTATTCTTATTCAATATCTTATGACTTTTAATTGGTACCCCAAATTTCCATATGCCTCTCTCGTTTGAAATATACAAATTAATGCTCGAGAGCAGTTTCATACCAATGAAGTCTTATATATTTTTTGAACAATTACAAGAACTTGACACTTACACTAGAATTTCTTTATTCCTTGGAAAACCCATATACTCTAGCCACTAGAGTTCCTGAGCATTTGACCGGTATGCACATACTTCATAATTGTCTACGCCTTCAACCCAAAAAACACACACACACATATATCGGAATGCTTGCAGAATTACCAAGTATTTACCACCTTGGAAAAACCGACTGGAAAGAGTTGCAAGAGAAAGAGACCATTTGGAAAACTTCTTCC
Source organism: Haematobia irritans (assembly GCF_050003625.1). Classification (NCBI taxonomy): domain Eukaryota; kingdom Metazoa; phylum Arthropoda; class Insecta; order Diptera; family Muscidae; genus Haematobia; species Haematobia irritans. The sequence goes on along the minus strand of NC_134397.1, from coordinate 152,195,440 downwards.
ATATTCTAATTCAATAAGAAAACTGTACAAGTTTTTTTATAACTTTCACACGCACAAAAAGGATCTAGGAAATTTTCTTAGTCCTCGAGTATGTAGCACTTTGACCAATGCAAAAAAAAAGGCCAATGAAATTCCCCTTAAAAGGACTCTATTAAATTAGTTTCTTTGTTTAAAAGCCTGGAAAGTTTATATGTGTGTGTTTTTCTCTTTTTTGGGGCCCAGAGTCAGTTAGTAAATTTATACTTTGTTTGTGAAATTAATTTATTTATTTGAATTTTGTTTTGGGTTTCTTTTCAAGACACATGTTAGTGTAGATGGCAATTTTGCCAGTCGTATGTGATTTGTAAATTTGAATTTGGTCACACAATCTGAATGTAATTTAGAACTTTCAGTTTTATTTTTTTTATCAATTTGTAGATATTTACATGAATATAACATGCTTAAAAGGTCGCAGTGAAGTGATGACAAATTGAAATTAGGAATGTGTTTGGATAAAAGTCTAAAAATTTATTTATGAAAGTTATGGTAAATTACAAACAGGCACAAGTCGTTTCACCATTGGTGTTTAGGTTAGAGTAAAGTTAATTTGATTTATACCAAGTTGTAGTACATATTTGCAATTGGAGATACGTCAAATTTTCAATATTAGTTTATATTGTCAAAAGCCTCGCCATATGCGTTTATATTATAAGATTGTGCTGACGACAATGTCCGTATCCAACTTTTCGCGAAATATCCTAGATATTGGTCACATTATAAGTTATGTTCGAAGACCTAATCCGTAGCTTGTTTATGTGATCGATAACACATTTACCGATATTTTTGTTATGGCCGTCATTTCGTAGCGTTTGGTCGCACTGTAAGATTCTTTACATACAGACATTTCGTTATGATAAACTTATAATCTAAACGGCACATTACGCCATCTTGGTTGAGAGCGTCTCTCTTGGGCACTCGTTATCGTTAAGCCAATTGGTACGGTTTAAAATCTCTCCATAAATTTGAAAATTCTTTGGCAATATTGTTTACCATTTTGTCTATATTTAAAACCACTCTATAATGCCTCCTGCATGGTTATACTAGGGATATATAAATCGATTAATCGATTATTCGAATTTTGGCATGGAAATCTAAAAAAGTCGAAATCGATTATTAAGCTAAAAATAATCGCAAAGTCGATTTTAGATTTTCAACTAATTTTTAATTTTGACCACCAAAAATTTAATTTAAATTTTGAACTAGAAAAATAAAAATTCTGATTTTATTAAATAAAATATCAAGTTGGTGGAAATTAATCCTTTGTGTTTTCAATTTCCTTGAATTTATAGTGTAATTATTTGGGGAAATAAAAATTAATGATTGGCACATGTTAAAAATTTTATATTGAACATTTTAATTTTTAAACAAATTTAAAAATTAACATGTTTGACTGGAACACTAATTTTTTGCTTTTCTTACCAACTATTGTAATAATACTCACAAAAAGACAAATAGATTTCATAAAATCGTATATTTTTTGAATCATTATTTCTATGAAAATCGATTATAAAAAATCGAATATTCGAATTTTTATTGGTAAAAATAATCGAAAATCGATTTTGATTAAAAGTCAATAATCGAAATGACGAAAAATCGATCATTGGTTTGTACTATAGATCCCTAGGTTATACGAGTATTGAAAAGACTAAAACAATTATTTTTTTATTTATTTCTATATTTTTGGCAATAAGCCAACTTATGCAATGTATTTATAGCGAAGTATAGGTGGCTGATATGTAATCCAACAAAGTAAAAATTTATATTATTCTAATTTTCCTTTTCAATTTTGTTATTCAAAAGCTTGTTCGAATTGGATACCTTTGGCACGAATTATAGTCTTCAAATGACCGACAAAACTAACACACGTTGCACGAAAACGTGTAGTTTGGACCAATACCGGTGAAGCGCCGTCTCAAAATCGACACTTTGTTATTTTTTAGTGCCAACCATACTCTTCAAAATGCCGCAGCAGCGAGTTTTATGGCTATTGTGCTGTATACATGAAGCGAGAATCCTCCCTTTTAAGCCATTATTGTTTGAGGTGTGCAAAGCATGGTTGCCACAGTTGGTAGAATTCTTCCAAAAATTGTAGATATTTCACTGTTTGGTAGAGTTTTTGAGGTTTTGATAGAGTTTGCAAAATATATCTCTCCAACAATAGGCACTTCATAAATAGACATAAAATTTTTCTATTTTTCTATAGAAATATAATTTTGACAAAATTTTCTATAGAAATAAGATTTTGACAACATTTTCTATAGAAATAAGATTTTGACAAAACTTTTCTATAGAAATAAAATTTTGACAACATTTTCTATAGAAAAAAATTTTTACAAAATTATCTATAGAACATACATTTTTTCTATTTTTCTATAGAAATACAATGTTGACAAAACTTTCCATAGAAATAAGATTTTGACAAAATTTTCTATAGAAATAAAATTTTGACAAAATTTTCTATAGAAAAAAATTGGCAAAATTACCTACGGAACAAAATTTTTACAAAAATTTTCTATAGAAACAAAAATTTACCAAGATTTTCTATAGAAAACAATTTTTGACAAAATTTTCTATAAAAAAATTGACTTTTTCTATTGAAATACAATTTTGACAAAATTTTCTATAGAAATAAAATTTTGACAAAACTGTCTATAGAAATAAAATTTTGATAACATTTTCTATTTTTCTATTGTTAGACATAAAATTTTTACAAAATTTTCTATACAGAAAAAATTTTGACAAAATTTTCTACAGAGATAAAATTTTGACAAAATTTTCTATAGAGATAAAATGTTGACAAAATTTTATGTAGAGATAAAATTTTGACAAAATTTTCTATAGAGATAAAATTTTGACAAAATTTTCTATAGGGATAAAATTTTGACAAAATTTTCTATAGAGATAAAATTTTGACAAAATTTTCTATAGAAATAAAATTTTGACAAAATTTTCTATAGAAATAAAATTTTGACAAAATTTTCTATAGAAATAAAATTTTGACAAAATTTTCTATAGAAATAAAATTTTGACAAAATTTTCTATAGATATAAATTTTTGACAAAATTTTCTATAGAGATAAAATTTTGACAAAATTTTCTATAGAAAAAAAAGTTGACAAAATTTTCTATAGAGATAAATTTTGACAAAATTTTATTTCTATAGAAAATTTTGTCAAAATTTTATTTCTATAGAAAATTTTGTCAAAATTTTATTTCTATAGAAAATTTTTTTATAGAAAATTTTTACTCTTCAAAATGCCCCAGCAAGTTTTATGACTATTGTGCTGCATACATGAAGCGAGGATCTTCCCTTTTAAGCCATTATTGGTTGACATATGAAAAGCATGGTTGCCACAGTTGGTAGAATTCTACCAAAAATGGTACATATTTTACTGTTTGGTAGAATTCTTGAGGTTTTGGTAGACTTTGCAAAATATACCTCTCCAACTAATAGGCACTTCATAAATAGACATTAAATTTTTCTATTTTTCTATAGAAATACAATGTTGACAAAATTTCCCATAGAAATAAAATTTTGACAAAATTTTCTATAGAAATAAAATTTTGACAAAATTTTCTATTGAAAAAAAATTAGCAAAATTAACTACAGAACAAAATTTTGACAAAAATTTTCTATAGGAAAAAAAATTTACAAAATTTTCCATAGAAAACAATTTTGTCAAAATTTTCTATAAAAAAATTGACATTCTATGGCAAAATTTTCTATAGAAATAAAATTTTAACAAAACTGTCTATAGAACTGAAATTTTGGTAACATTTTCTATTTTTCTATCGTTAGACATAAAATTTGACAAAATTTTCTATAGAGATAAAATTTTGACAAAATTTTCTATAGATATAAATTTTTGACAAAACTTTCTATTGAGATAAAATGTTGACAAAATTTTTTATAGAGATAAAATTTTGACAAAATTTTCTATAGAGATCAAAATTTTGACAAAATTTTCTATAGAGATAAAATTTTGACAAAATTTTTTATAGAGATAAAATTTTGATAGCATTTTCTATAGATATAAATTTTTGACAAAACTTTCTATTGAGATAAAATGTTGACAAATTTTTCTATAGAAATAAAATTTTGACAAAATTTTCTATAGAGAAAACATTTTGACAAAACTTTCTATATAGATAAGATTTTGACAAAATTTTCTATAGAGATAAAATTTTGAAAAAATTTGCTATAGAGATAAAATTTTGATAAAATTTTCTATAGAAATAAAATTTTGATAAATTTTTCTGTAGAAATGAAATTTTGTCAACGTTTTCTATAGAAATAAAATGTTGGCAAAATTTTCTATGGAGACTTTTTCGACACTTTCTCAAAAGTTCTACCAATTATGCCTATCACTAATATCTCACCCCAAGTAGACAAATCATCTCGGCATCAAACCTTGATTATATTAAACAATTTCCCTTCGTGAAATGTATGCCAAATTTTGTGTATTTTTGTCTAGATTTGTGTGTTGAACCAAGACTTCAGTATGTATGACATACCTCCCATATCGCTTATGAAACATACAGTCATTTCTTACAAAATTATCTGTTAATAAATGTGGTATTTTATGCAAAATAGCACTTAACGCTTTTGTATCATTCATAAGGGTATGACATAAGGTGTACGTCTGCGAAGACTCGACGGTCTGTTTAACGTTATTTCGGAACACACATTCGCTTTCTTCTACTCTTCTCAATGCTTTTTTAAGATGCTGCCAATGGTTTCTTCCATTCTGGATAAAATACATAAGGGGAGCAGGCCATGTACCTGTAGATGTATAAAATTCACTATCTTCATTCGCAGGTACTTGCCGCCCTATCTAAAAATAGACATACAGCAGAAAGGCAAAAATTACAGAGAGTCGTCATTCGATTAGAACTCTCAATATTATACGTTCTTCGTCTCTAAGCCAAAAATGTTTATTTGAGATAATTCTAGCATTACTTAAAATTGGATTTAAATTGACTAACTAGTTATGTATTTAAATGAAATTATATGTAGCTCGTAACTCAATTAAAAAAAAAAATATACTAGTTAAATGATCATTATATGTTTTGTAACGACGAATTTTCTCGGTGTACTGCATATGGTTCATCGCAGAAATTTATAATAACGGCAACAGAGAGAAAAGAAAAACTTTGATGGTTTACTTCGATTCACTTAGGAAGGTTTATTTGTCGAACTTATTGCTATGGGATGATCATTAGATAGGGTCACGGTCACCCCCCAGTTTTGTAGCATATTCGAAGACAATTTCAGAACACCAAAACTTTTTTTTTCGTGCATCCTACGACCCCCCGAAATACAATTTATTGTGCTGTGTCGTCATTTGAAGTCCCATCGAAAAGAAACTCATATCGTTGTTCGTGGTTGATCAGGGGCTATATTTCGTGCATTGGTCATTTTTGACTCCGACGTCAAATTTGACTTTTAATTTTTTTATTTCGCTTCGTATACCTCTATGATGCCCATTTCTGATAACCATTATAAAGATCTTAACAAAATATGAAACTTTTGCTTTTGAAGTATTTACTTATATTCATAAACAAAAAAGTTACAGAGATTTTAAAAAGTCAATAGGTCACCCTACACACCACCAAATAGTTTTTGCTGTGTTGTCATGATGTCCGATCGAAACCACATGCACATCGTTATTCACATCTACGAAATTAATTTATAAGGCATTTAGAACACAAAACCTGTTTATCTGTAAATTTCTAACGGTACCTTTGTATACATACTCGTTGTTTGCACTACGGCATTTTCTGCGTTATGCAAAGTACATGTGTTTTTGCTAGAACAATTTGAGAGCCTACTGTTTTAAAATTCTAACAATCACTTTCACTACATGAGTTTTTAAGTCTGTCCATATTTTTGTGAGAGAAGGCTGTTGATAGTATTTGAAAAAAGTGAAAACAACAGCCTTCTCTCACAAAAATATGGACAGACTTAAAAAATCATGTAGCGAAAGTGATTGTTAGAATTTTAAAACAGTAGGCTCTCAAATTGTTCTAGCAAAAACACATGCACTTTGCATAACGCAGAAAATTCCGTAGTGCAAACAACGAGTATGTATACAAAGGTACCATTAGAAATTTACAGATAAACAGGTTTTGTGTTCTAAATGCCTTATAAATTAATTTCGTAGATGTGAATAACGATGTGCATGTGGTTTCGTTCGGACATCATGACAACACAGCAAAAACTATTTGGTGGTGTGTAGGGTGACCAATTGACTTTTTAAAATCTCAGTAACTTTTTATACCCTTCACCACTACTGTGGTACAGGGTATAATAAGTTTGTGCATTTGTATGTAACGCCAAGAAGGAAAAGTCTGAGACCCATCGTTTAGTATACCGATCGTCTTAGAATTAAATTCTGAGTCGATTTAGCGATATCCGTCTGTCTGTCTGTCTGTCTGTCTGTCCGCCTGTCTGTCTGTCTGTTGATGTATTTTTGTGTGCAAAGTACAGCTCGCAGTTTTAGTCCGATTGTCCTAAAATTTGGTATAGGGTCCTGTTTCGGCTCAAAGACGATCCCTATTGATTTTGGAAAAAATCGGTTCAGATTTAGATATAGCTGCGATATATATTTTTCACCGATCTGGTCATAATTGGAGTGTATATCAACCGATCTTCCTCAAATTCCGTACATCCGAATATTTTATGAGTCTCGAAAAACTTGCACAATATCAGCCAAATCGGTTCAGATTTAGATATAGCTCCCATATATATCTTTCGTCCGATTTAGGCTCATATGACCACAGAGACCAAAGTTTACTACCGATCTTCGTGAAATTTTGCACAGAGGGTAGAATTGACATTCCAACAACGCTTGGTAAAATTGACTGTAGACTTTACTTACTTGTTTTTTACTAACATTGTGTTCCACCCTAGTGCATTAGCCGACTTAAATTTTGAGTCTATAGATTTTGTAGAAGTCTATCAAATTCTGTCCAGATCGAGTGATATTTAAATGTACGTATTTGGGACAAACCTTTATATATAGCCCCAACACATTTGATGGATGTGATATGGTATCGAAAATTTAGATCTACAAAGTGGTGCAGGGTATAATATAGTCGGCCCCGCCCGCCTTTAGACTTTCCTTAATTGTTTGTTTATGAATATAAGTAAATACTTCAAAAGCAAAAGTTTCATATTTTGTTAAGATCTTTATAATGGTTATCAGAAATGGGCATCATATGTGTATACGAAGCGAAATAAAAAAATTAAAAATCTAATTTGACGTCGGAGTTAAAAATTACCAATGCACAAAATATAGCCCCTGATCAACCACGAATAACGATATGCGTTTCTTTTCGACCGGACTTCAAATGACGACACAGTACAATAAATTGCATTTCGGGGGGTCGTAGGGTGCACGGAATAAAAAAGTTTTGGTGTTCTGAAATTGTCTTCGAATATGCTACAAAACTGGGGGGGTGACCGCATCAACTTTTTTTCGTGACCCTATCTAATGATCATGGACACACACGTTGGACCATGCTTCGTATAAGTACGTGAAAAGACGGCGTCCCACACCGGAGATTCTGAGACATATGTACGTGGGCTACGGCTACAGCTGAGGCTGGGAGTATGGATATCGGATTTAGTTATCGCTGGGGCTCCTTGTGCAGTATTGGCACGAGCTTCAGCTGAAACAAAAAGAAGCAATAACAAGTATATACGGCCGTAAGTTCGGCCAGGCCGAATCTTATGTCCGCTCCACCATGGATTGCGTAGAAACTTCTACTAAAGACGATCACCCACAATTATATTACTTGGGTTGGGTTAAAACTTCTTAACATCATCTTCTAAATTGTCAGTTAGTCCATGCGGGATATATAGTAGGCAAAAGAAAGGTTGATTAAATACGTATATATTCAGTTCTTGACCGGTATATAAAGGGAAGAAATAATTACGAACCGATATGAACTTTTGTGCGGTAATTATAGAGCCAGAATTGAAATATCGGGGTAAAGCGACCCCGATATTTCAATTCAATATGGGGTCTATATAAAATTATGAACACGAGCCTACCAGAAATGCCAGATTTTTTACTGTTTGGTAGATTGGTAGAATTCTTGATGTTTTGGAAGATTTTTCAAAAAAAAAATCCTTTCCAACTATGAAATGCTTCATAAATTTTCTATAGAAATAACATTTTGACAAAAGTTTGTACAGAAATTAAATTCTGACAAAATTTTCTATAGAAATAAATTTTTGACAAATTTTTTTATAGAAATATAAAATTTTTGGGCGCTATATATAATATAGATCGATACGGACCAATTTTGGCATGGTTGTTATTGGCCATACACTAGCGAAATGTACCAAATTTCAACCGGATCGGATGAATTATGCTTCTGCAAGAGGCTCCGGATGTCAAATCTGGGGATCGGTTTATATAAGAGCTATGTATAATTATGGGCCGATATGAACCAATTCTGGCATGGTTGTTAGAGACCGTATACTAACACCACGTACCAAATTTCAACCGAATCCTATGGAATTTGCTTCTCTTAGAGGCTCCGCAAGCCAAAATCTGGGGATCGGTTATATATGGGGGCTATATTTTTGCATGGTTGTTAGAGGCCATATACCAACTATATACCAACATCATGTAGAAACTATATACCAACATCATGCCGGATTTCAGCCGGATCGGATGAAATTTGCTTCTCTTTGAAGCTCCTCAATCCAAATCTGGGGATCGATTTATATGTTGGGTATATATACAAAAAGTAAAAAAGTTGGGGAACAGAGTTCAACAGACCGATGTCGACCAATTTCTGCATGGTTGTTAGAGACCGTATACTAACACCACGTACCAAATTTCACCCGAATCGTATGGAATTTGCTTCTGTTTGAGGCTCCGCAAGCAAATCTGGGGATCGGTTATATATGGGGGCTATATAATTATGGACCGATGTCGACCAATTTTTGAATGGTTATTAGAGACCAAAGACCATGTACCAGGTTTCAGCTGGATCGGATAAAATTTGCTTCTATTTGAGGCTCCGCAAGCCAAATCTGGGGATCGGTTTATATGGGGCCTATAAATAATTATGGACCGTTGTGGACCAATTTTTGCATGGTTGTTAGAGACCATATACCAACACCATGTACCAGGTTTCAGCCGGATCGGATGAAATTTCCTTCTCTTTGAGGTTCCGCAAGCCAAACACTTTGTATGGGGGCTATACGTAAAAGTGATCCGATATGGCCCATTTGCAAACCATCCGACCTACATTAGTAACAACTACTTGTGCTAAGTTTCAAGTCGATAGCTTATTTCGTTCGGAAGTTAGCTTCATTTCAACAGACGGACGAACGGACATGCTTAGATCGACTCAGACATTCACCACGATCCAGAGTACTTTATGGGGTCTGAGAGCAATATTTCGATGTGTTACAAACCAATGCCATGGCATTTAAAATCGTAATTTTCGACCGCCTCTAGCCAAGCCTTTAATTCAACAGTGAGCGAATTTGCACAAAAAGACTGTTTTCTAAATTTTGCAGGAATGGTTTTATTTTCGTCGATAGATGGCATTTTTTTCTAAAACATTAAAAATTCTTGTGAATTTAATTTGTAATTTAGCTAAACAGCGTAAAACAATTTTTTTTGAGATTTTCCGGAATAAAAATCCTACAAATCCGCGAATGTACTGCAAGTGATCTTTGTATTAGAAAATATTGGTAAGCACCAAGATGCGAAAGCCATCACCTTTTTATGTTACTAAATGGAAACGTTCATTCCTGCAAATTAAATCAATTTGCACTGAAAAAACAGTGAACCCACAAGGCAGACATTTTTTTGGTAATTTTAGAAAATTTTAATAATTTTTAGAAAATTTTAACTATGAAGTATTACAAACGCTTACATCAGAAGTAAGTAAATGTTTTTCACTTTTAAAAGAATATTTTGTAGTTTGAAGGAAAAAAATTGGAGTTCCAAATTGCAAGAATGTCTTTAGTGCCATGCGAAGTTCAACAAATCAAGAACTATTTTGTGAGAAGTACGTATTTAGTAAATCTATGTTTCATTTGTGTATAATTTTGTTTCCCCATTTTTTAATTCATTTAACTGACGTACGCAAAAAATTATTAGAATAAAGGAAATTTTCTTCAAACCTATTAATTTCATAAAATCAACTTATTTAGCATTGTCTTACAACCCTCAACCATATGTAGTCCAAGCAGCACCTTAAAATTAATTAAAGTACCTTACAGCATGGACTGCGATATGCGTTCAAAATGTCGATGTTCATGTGTCCTGCAGTTCACACGATGACGCACAGTTTGGTGCGTTCTTCTTCGACCCATGAGCCAAGTGATACACCGCTTAGAGTGATATTTATTTTTTCATATTTTTACATACGGTCACAATTCATTTTATTGAAAGAAATCAAAAATACACCAAAATCAATTGGCATATATCAATTTCTTCAATTATTTTCTATTTTACATACAAAGTTTGTTGCGAATGTCTAAGTTTTTAAATATCTCGCAATATAAATAAAGTTAAATTGGCTTTTATTAAATATATAGTTCACTTTTTTTTAGTGTACGCATTCATTTAATTAAATACCAATGCAAAAACATTTTTTAACGATTTCACTGAACTTTTCTAAAAGAAATCATTAAAATAACATCGCTGACGTACTCTTCTTGTTGCAAAAAGTAGTAAAGTTGGGAAATTGACAAAATGCCCTACATTTGTAGAAAAAATGAAAATTTTTTTCCTTTTCTCACTTTCATGAACGGATCTTTTTGAGACATGCACGCCGCTCCGTTCATGATTTTTTATGGGTGTACTACGACCATTTACCAAATTTCAAACGAATCGGATGAACTAACTGAATTCGGTCAGACTGACGGACGGACATTGTGGATCGATATACCCTTTACAGGGTGTGAGACCCGTGTAGGGCACACGTTCCAATCTCTAAAATTCACATCAACAATGGTTTTAATTCGATGAGTGATTTTAGTATGTATCGTCTACCACACATTCCAGAACATTAAATATTCTTTTCCATATATGACTATAGTCAACGTAAGCAATGTGATTGCTAGTTATTATTTTTGGTTTACTTTCAACGTATAATAATCAGCCATCTCAATGCCGTAACGAGACACTGTTTCCTTAAGAGACAAGAAGAGCCTTTGGCTTGTTTCATTTCCATGAAAAACGCATATTATAATTTCTTCTGCTAGAAGACATAATTTCAAAATAATTTAATTTTGAAGCAAGTACAAGATACAGTCATACATTTTTGCTACACCCATACACATGCATGCATATGACAAACTCACACAGTTGTTTTTAATTGTACAATGAGCTTGAAATTATTAGGTTGGATCGTAACAAAATTGTGATTTGTATTTGGTATTTAATGCTATTGGTTTTCAAAATCTGACATTTTTATAATTTTGGCAAATTAATGTAACCGGAAAAATTGTATATAGCATATTTTAGCTCTTGCATTAATTTGTCCACAAAATGTGAAATATGTCGATTATTTATTAGAATAATAATTATTTATATTTCAAAGAAGAAACGTTTGTGACTGATAGTCTATGAGTCTCGTAAACTTTACCAAAAAATCAAATAAATCGCTTCAGATTTAAATATGGCTCCCATAGGGAGTGGCCTTGTTAAAATGGTGACTCCCTATGGAAGTCACTTTCGATGGACCACCAAAATGTTTTTCAGCGGTGGATTATTTCTTCTCACTGGAGACAATTCTGATAACCAAATTCACACAATACACAAAAAAAGTGAACTGTTTTATATGAAGAATGAACTACCTCGTGGAAAAATTGAACTAAATTTTACACCACATTTTGAGATTTTCAAATCATGATCATTTTTTTTATACCCACCATCTTAGAATGGTGATGGGGGTATAATAAGTTTGTCATTCCGTGTGTAACATATCGAAATATCGATTTCCGATTATATATTATATATCTTGATCAGGCAGAAAATCTAAGACGATATAAGCATGTCCGTCTGTCCATCTGTCTGTTGTAATCACGCTACAGCCTTCAATAATTGCGCTATCGTTCTAAAATTTGGCACAGATTCGTTTTCTGTTTGCCGGCAGGTCAAGTTCGAAGATGGGCTATATCGAATTCAATTTTTGATATAGTCCCCATATAAACCAATTTCCCGATTTGGGGTCTTTGGCTTATAAAAACCGTAGTTTTTATCCAATTTGCCTGAAATTGAAAATCTAGAGGTATTTTAGGACCATAAAGAGGTGTGTTGAAAATGGTCCGTATCGGTCCATGTTTTGGTATAGCCTCCATATAGACAGATCTCCCGATTTTATTTCATGGGCTTCTAAAACTGTATTTAATATCAGATTTGCGTCAAATTGAAAATCTATAGGTATTTTGGGATCATAAAGAGGTGTGTCGAAAATGCTACGTATCGGTCTATGTTTTGGTATAGCCCCCATATAGACCGATCTCCCGATTTTGCTTCTTGGACGTCTAGAAACTGTATTTTCTATCCGATGTGCCCGAAATTGAAAATCTAGAGGTATTTTAGGACCATAAAGAGGTATGTCGAAAATGGGGTGTATCGGTTAATGTTGTGATATAGCCGCCATATAGACCGATCTCCCGATTTTTATTCTTGGGCTTCTATATCTGTATTTATTACCCGATTTGCCTGAAATTGGAAATCTAGAGGTATTTTGGGACCACAAATAGGTGTGCCGAAATTGAGGTGTATCGGTCCATTTTTGGTATTCCCCCATATAGACCGATCTCCCGATTTTATTTATTGGGCGTCTAGAGACTATATTTTCTAGACGATTTGCTTGAAATTGAAAATCTGGAGGTATTTTAAGATAACAAATAGGTGTGTCGCAATATAGACTGATCTCCCGATATTACTTCTTGGGCTTCTACAATTCGTAGTTTTCACCCAATTCTGAAAGTGGAATTCTAGAGGTATTTGAGGAACATTAAGAGGTGGTGAGTATTGGTCCATATTTTGGTATAGGTCCCATATAGTCCTAACTCCCGAATTTATTTCTAGGACCCATGTTTTAGTATAGCCTCCACATAGACCGATCTCCAGATTTAACTCCTTGGGCTTCTAGAAACCGTAGTTTTTATCAAATTTTCACAAAAATGAAAATACACTGGAGTTTTAGACCTTAAAAAATCTGTATCGAATTTATTTTTACCGGTCAATTTTGCAAGGCATCGATATAGACGGATTTAACTTCTTGAGGGTACACCCAAAGAAAACATATTTTCCTCCGGAATGAAATTTTAGACTAACAAAATTCCTCTTTCTTATAAAGTATTTTCGTTTAGAATAAACTAATCTGAATTTTTGATAAGCGATTCAACGATTGTCTCTAAAATTTATGCCAAAAGAAAACTTTGCCTGTCTAAAATTTCGTTCCTTAGAAAAAAAAAAACACTTCATTCAGGTTATAGCAGGGATGATGAAAATTTCTTGAAACTGAAAGTAAAATTTCCAGATTTTACTCATCGAATTCATTTAAATAATGGCGGAAAAAATCTACAGATTTAAGATTTCAAATCAAGGCGTTATTTCGTCATATACACGATATGTTTATGATTTCTCTAAAACTCAAGCAAAATTGGTTCTCATAAATCCAGAATCTGATCTAGTCTTCATAGGTAGAATCTTTAAATTTTCTCTTCGGGAAGCGTATTGGTTGAACTGATTTGCTTGGGAGAAGATTTGTCATCAAACCTCCTAAAATTCTATATATTATCAAGTAACCCGCCACGAGGAAGATTTTTCAAAGTAAACTGTTATATTTGATTCATGGTGGTGGTTATTTAAAATTCGGCCGAACTTACTGCTGTATATACTTGTTTTTACTATTTTGGGAATCAAATCAATAATTCAATAATTTTTTCCAATAAAATTAACTTAAATTTATAGTAAGTTTAACTTCCGACTTTTTTTTAGTGTAGTGATCATTTTATTAAAATAAAACATCTTTTTATATTTAACACTTTTAGATCTGGTCACACTGTCCTAGTTCAAAAAATCACTCTCACCTTCACCTCACCCTAATATACTTAGGGGTACACTACCCAAATATACAGACGAAAGTCATCATTAAATTACTTCATATATTTATAAGTGGAATCGTTGCGTGGGTAATAGGATTCAAGACCAATTCCACGCCATCGTTGTCGTAACACCATTTTGTCATAAGTAATGAGCATTTTTGACAATAAAGTGGCTTACATTTTATCTTAATATGAAGCACCAATAAGTTAAAAATTCTGCAAATTTAATTTGAAGTGTTTCTCGAAACGTATTTTAGAAACTGAACTAGGAGTTGGTGGTGGCTTTTTTCAAAGAAGAAAGACTAAAAAATAATTTAAAAACATTTGTGATGTTATGACGTATCATGAAATCTCCTAACTGAAAATTCTTCATCACAATGTGAATCCTTTTTATATTAAAACTCTTTCAACGAGCATTAAATTTGATAAAAATTTTTGAATATGGGGAAAAATATGTTCACAAATATGTGTGTCGGAGTTATGTAGCTTTAATTTTTCTTCTGTTTTTACTTGTACTAACAGCGTGCACACAAAAAATTTTTTTCTGATTCAATCACGAAATTAATTGATCCAATTAATTTTTTAATTGAAATGTCTTCAATCACAGAAATGATAGTATCAATTAAAAAATTAATTGACAGCCAATTAAAAAATTAATTGATCCAATTAAATATTTAATTGATACTATTAATTCGTGTGATTGATTTTTATTTCAATTAAAAAATTTGTTGAATCAATGAAGTTTTTAATTGAATATTTTTTAAAACTCAATTAAGATTTTAATTGGAAAAACTTTCGTGAAATTTTTTTCTGTGTGTAGAACAAAAATTGTCATTTTGAGAACCTAACTCAATTACTTCAAGAGCTATATGAGCTTGTGCGGAAAACTTGATTCTTGAATTGTGACCAAATGGCCTTAAGAAAATAATCGCTATTTGACCTATAATATCTTTCACAAAATACAAAAAAAAATCCCCTAAAAGTATCAGCTATAGTTTTTGTATAAATGTCCATTTACTAGAAACATACAGTAGAAAAATTGTCTCAAATTTTCGTATTTTTCGTTTATTTTTAAAGAAGTTTATAAAAATGTATTTTAGTGCTCACCAATAAGGAAAATATTTATAGCTTATTTAGATTAAAGCCTCTACTTTAAAATAATATCGAGAAATAAATTGAAACTAAGTGGGAAAATGGAATTAGGTGTCTTTTTCGAATGTCCTTCTAAGTGGACATCGGTAGCGAAAGGGTTAAGGCTTTACCAAATGGACCGACAAAGACTAAATCCTTTAAAATTTCAGGCAAATTTGATAACAACTACCGTTAATATAAGCCCAAGGATATTAACGGGAGATCAGTCTATATGGGTGCTATGCCAAAAACATGCACCGATACACACTAAATTCAGCACACCTAATTGTTGTTCTGAAAAACCTACGGAAAATAGACCCCCAATCGGAGGCGTGTTTATAAGGGGGATATATCAATATCTCTACCGATACACAATATATTCGTAACACATATTTATGGCCCTAAAAACCTCTACACGCAAAAAAATAATTCTTTCCTCACAAACGAAATTTTAGACAAACAATGTTCGTTTCTAATTTGCTTTTCGCTGTAAGGAAGTTTATTTGGAAGAAAAGTATATACTGTTTGTGATAAACGTTTACTCTTTTCCAGGATGTAAAAACAATTTCATAAAGACTAACTCAAAAAAACAATCTTTTCTGGCTAATTGCATTTCCCTCACATCTTTCTCACTTCCACGAGGTTTTTTAGTTCTTAGCGGCTTTTTCTGTAATACAAACACTGTAGAAGAAATTCTACAATTTTATAAATTTTTAAAATTTTACCTTTCGCCTGGACGGAGAATCGAACCGCGCACCAATTTGTAAGCCAGCACACTATCCACTGAGCTACGTAGCTGTTGTTATCATCAATAACAAACTATCCATATAAGTTATATTAATATAGCATAGCTTGCCGATTAAACAAATTTTATTTAACAGAAACAAACATTTAGTTGGGCACCGTGGAGCAGTGGTTGCTACATCTGCCTTGCATGCCAAGGGTCGTGGGTTCGAGCCCTGCTTCGACCGAACTCCAAAAACTTTTTTTGTTTTTTTTTTTTTTACATATATTCCAGATATGTTCGAAAGATTCCGAAAAGATGTTCAACATTACATACTACTATATTAAATTTTTACTATGAACTGTAAAATGTGTCTTATTAAAGACTTAAAGTCAGAAAAGAACAGTGCTTGATATAAACGAAATGGACTGTGTTGTTGGTTCAAAGATATTTTTTTTATTAAAAAAATAAAAAATTTGTAACAAACAAATTTTTTTGGTGATAAAAGTTTAAAATTTTCGAAGAACTTCAAAAAACTCTAACACAAGAAAAACGTTTTCGGTACACGTTTTCCAAACTTTTTTTTTCTTCTTTGCGTGTAGATTTAAAATTTCAGGCAAATTGTATAAAAACTATTGTTTCTAGAAGCCCCAGAAGTAAAATCGGGAATCGGTCTTTATGGGGCTATACCAAAACATGGATCGATATACCCTATTTTCGGCAAACCTATTTGTTGTCATAAAATACTTCTAGATGGACATGGACCAATACGCCCCATTTTCACTACACTTATTTGTGGTACTATAATACCTCTATATTTAAAAAATCGGATTGATAATACGCTTTCTAGAAGCCCAAGAAGTAAAATCAGGAGATCGGTCTATGCGAGGGATATAAC
Source organism: Haematobia irritans (assembly GCF_050003625.1). Taxonomy (NCBI): domain Eukaryota; kingdom Metazoa; phylum Arthropoda; class Insecta; order Diptera; family Muscidae; genus Haematobia; species Haematobia irritans. The sequence goes on along the minus strand of NC_134397.1, from coordinate 152,178,548 downwards.
AAAACTTGGGGGGTCGGTTATTATGGGGGCTATATCATACATACAAAAGTGCATATATCTTAATGAGGAATATTTTGAAAAACTATAAAGCGATTTTCGATTATTGATATTTGTTTATACCCTATCTGCCAAAAAATGTGCCTACCAGAAATATTTATTTTAGACCCCATAAAGTATATACCGATCGACTCAGATTTACCTCCTGAGTCGATCTAGCGCTTGGTGTCCGTCCGTCAGTCCGTCCGTCCATGTAAATATTTGTTGTTCGCAGGATTCCGGTCGCAATTATTAACCGATTTTGATGAAATATGGTAAGTGCCGCTTTTTTTTGGCACAAGGACGAAAGTTATTGAATTTGGAAAAAATCTGATAAAATTTAGATATAGTTCACATATATATGTATCGCCCGATTTCGATAAATGGGGTCAGATTGCGCTCATTTACTAACCGATCGGCATACAATTTGTCACAAAGTAATTCAATTGATCACCCTTTAAGTGTGCCAAATATCATTTAAATCGGTTCAGATTTAAATATATCTCCCATATATATGTATCGCCCGATTTTCCCAAATTTGGCCATAAGTCCCTTATTTATTAACCGATCTTACTTTAAGTTGACCAAATCTAAGTTTCTATAGCACTTAGGTTAGGCTATGTGGCAGCCCGATGTATCAGGCTCACTTAGACTATTCAGTCCATTGAGATATCACAGTGGTGAACTTCTCTCTTATCACTGAGTGCTGCCCGATTCCATGTTAAGCTCAATGACAAGGGACCTCCTTTTTATAGCCGAGTCCGAACGGCGTTCCACATTCCAGTGAAACCACTTAGAGAAGCGGTGGCTCCCATGGTGCAATGCACTTACTATATGCGCAAAAAAATCTTCCAAATCGGAAATCGAAATATATGTCTCGCCCATTTTCCCAAATTTGGCCATAAGTCCCTTATTTATTAACCGATCTTACTCAAAGTTGGCCAAATCTATGTTTCTATAGCACTTACTATATGCGCAAAGAATCATCGAAATTGGTTCAGATTTAGCTATAGTTCCCATATATATGTATCGCCCGATTTTCACAAAATTGGCCATAAAACACGTATTCATCAACCGATCTTACTCAAATTTGGCTTACACTAATCTTCTATAGCACTGATTCTATGTGCAAAATATAATCCAAATCGGTACAGATTTAGAAATAGGTCCCATATATATGTATCGCCCGTTTCTGAAAAATGTACCCCTTATAACTTTATTTCTGACCACAATAGCCTTATTTAACACCCGATTTTACTCTAATTTACCACAAAGTAACCTTCTGTGATATGAACCAAATCTGGAAAATATCATCCAAATGGGTTCAGATTTAGATGTAGCTCCCATATATATGCATCGATGAATTTCCCCATATTTGGCCATAATAATCTTGCAATGTTGCTCAAATTTCAAATGTACAAGAATTAGCCGATCGTATTTAAACCTACATGTAGCTATTACATAAATCTATTGCCCTATTTTCAGAAATTTGGATTTATTACCCACACTAATTGAGCGATCTGCTCTTTTTATACCCTAAACCACATAGTGGTCTGGGTATAATAAGTTTGATCGGCCAAAAAATGTGCCTACCAGAAATATTGATAAATATATACCGATCGACTCAGAATCACCTCCTGAGTCGATCTAGCGCTTGGTGTCCGTCCGTCCGTCTGTCCATGCATTTGTTGTTCACAGGATTCCGGTCGCAATTATTAACCGATTTTGATGAAATTTGGTACAGGGAGTTTTTTGGGCACAAGGACGAACGCTATTGAATTTGAAAGAAATCGGATCACATTTAGATATAGCTACCATATATATGTATCGCCCGATTTCGACAAATGGGGTCACGTTGCGCGTTTTTTCAAACGGATCGTCACCAAATTTGGCAAAAGGTAATCTTTTCCATCGCCCTTCAAGTCTGTAAAATTTCATCCAAATCGGTTCAGATTTAGATATAGCTCTCATATATATGAATCGCCCGATTTTCCCAAATTTGGCCACAAACCCTTTATTTATCAACCGATCTTACTCAAAGTTGGCTAAATATAATCTTCTATAGCACTAACTATATGTGCAAAAAATCATCGAAATCGGTTCAGATTTAGCTATAGCTCCCATATATATGTACCGGCCGATTTTTCTAAATTTGGCCATAAAACCCTTATTTATCAACCGATCTTACCCAAATTTGGCTAAATATAGTCTTCCATAGCACTAACTATATGTGCAAAAAATCATCGAAAACGGTTCAGATTTAGATATAGCTCCAATATATATGTATAGCCTGATTATCCCAAATTTGGCCATAGAACCCTTATTTATTAACCGATCTTAACTACAATATGTGCAAAATTTCATCATAATCGGTTCAGATGTAGATATAGCTCCCATATATGTATCACCCGATTTTGAAAAATACGCCCCTAATAAACTTATGTTTGACCATACAGGCCTCATTTCTTAAACGATCTTACTCAAATCTTGCACAAGGTAACCTTTTGAGGTATTAATCAAATCCGCAAAATATTATGCAAATTGGTTCAGATTTAGATATAGCTTCCATATATATGTATCGGTCGATTTTCCCAAATTATGATTACTAATTCATTAAGGGTGGTTTAGGGTATGATATAGTCGGCCCAGCCCGACTTTCTACTTTACTTACTTGTTTAATAATGGACTCAATATTAGTGGCATACTAACTCTGTAGGTTCAGAATCAACTATAGCTCCTCATATCAGACATTTCTGTTCAGATTGTGATAAAACTCCCATGTACCCCTTAATGTTCTTAAATATGGAAATGCTGGTTATCTCCCAATCCTATACCACTCATACCCCACAAACAATGTTTAGTAGTTCAGTAGCGGTGGTTTAGGGTATGATATAGTCGGCCCCGCCCGACTTTATACTTTATTCACTTCTTATTCTCTAATCCCGATATATAAAATACATACTTACAAAAATTGCATCAAAAACTGTTTTTCTTAGAATCCGTGTTTAGAACCGGTTACCTGCTCCGTCTTTGTCGTTTTCAAATACCCTTAGTGACCCATCCATCAAATTTCTATTTTACTCATATTATATATCCATGGAACATTACAGTCATTTGATTTGATGGCTCAGCATAAAAATTCCCCACATACATTTATGATGAGTAATTTACAAACATAATCATACTTCATTTAAACGTTCTTTCATTTGATGATATTTCTTTCGCATTGGCATTGCTTTTTATTTAAAGCTTCCTTTCTTCTTTTTTCAGCTCTTCATTCGATGAGATAAGGATGTGTTTATATCATCATCAGCATCATCATTGTGGCAAAGGACAATGGCCAATAAGAGTGCGGTCAAATATTGTGAAGGTGGTTATGTTTAAATATACTGGATGGGTATGTTGTTTCTTTTCAGTGACTTTATCCCCCCGAAATTCGTGGTGGGGAAGATTGCATGTGAACGAAGAAGAAGGAGAAAATATTTATTTAATGTATATGTGGGTCCATTTAATTTTTAAGTGTCCTTCTTAATGACCATTATGGAATTGCTATTTGAAAAGAGCAAAAATGCTATACTGAAAAAAAGTTGGGGGGTGGGGTGCCTGTGAAAATGAAATCCAATAAAAGCTCGTAAAAAAGTGTAATAAAACACCATAAACATACTTATAATTGAATTTTCCAAAACTTGTTTCCAATTCATGTGGGTTTTCTGCAATATCCAAAGTCCGAGAAAAGCACACACACACACACACAAATTCATTTATTCCCATATACCCTTTCCACAATGAATGACTGTGGATTGTTTTGTGTGTGTGTATGTATGCGTATGAAGTACGCAATGCACTTTAATGAAGATTTATCTTTACTTAGATTTCGATTTAACATTTATGTCGCCTTACAAAGATTTATGAGTTGTGTTGGCTGGAAGCATTATTGGAAACTGCTGCTGCAAAAATGGAAACACAAATCCAGCATAAGAATTTAAAATATCAATGCCATAAACTTTTCTTTTTTGTTTTGTGGTAAACATATAAGGATAAAAAATATATAAAAAAGGATAAGCACGAAGAAAATAAATTGATTTATAGAGATTTATCGATTTTAATTAGACAGACAGTAGGCAATATGAAGTTTAGGTATCTCCAAAATGTTGTGAGATTGAAAGTCCAACAGCATAAAAATCTATTCGATAAAACCAGTCATACTCAAGGAACAGTTTTATTTTGTGGCATTCCCCACAAAATTTTAGACAAACAAAGTTCTCCTTCGATGTTAAAATTATTTATTTAAACCAAACATATCGCTTTGCATAAATTCGGTTTTATTAGAAGTAGTTTGAATCACAAACTTATGATTAGTCTTTTGTCGTTCCTCAATGAACTAGTTCCAACGAACGGTTCACTAAAAGGATCGATTGTCACTAGTTCCATCTCTTTCGTTCTCATCGTTCCGTTTGTCATTCAGTTTTATTTTAAACGTACGCTCCATAGTTCCGCGGATCGCAGTTAGATTTTTTTACTTTTTCCTATTCATTCATTTTGGTGCGTAGATATTTAAATCATTGATTGATATGCTGCTGTTTAATAAAATCATTAATTCCATGTCCCAGCAAAAAAACAGCTTCCAAAAAAGTAGTTTGGATCCACAATCTGTGACCCGGAAGTAGTGCAAACTTGGATCATCTCCAATGAATTTTACATGGGCTGGTCATAGGACGGAAGTACTCCCTTTTTGGATCCTTTGCATTGCTTTAGATGTTGTGCCCTGTTAATTTGAATGAAGAAATTTAAAAAAGCGAAAAAAAAATTTTTTTTTCAACCAATTTCACTTTTTTTATCCATATGTTTTATTACACAATTATTTTCCTATTATCTAATTTTTACAGTTTGAAAAACTTTTTCGCTCCGACCAGGGGTTGAATCTGGGTTTGCTGGCACCATAACAGAACGCTTTAGCACACACAGCCACAAACGCCATTGAACATAAAGCGTCGAAAGGTCAATTCAAATGTTTGTGATATTATCGTATTATTTTTTTATGTCATGCATCGTTTTTATTTTTTATTTTCGCTATATATTTTCGTATAAATATATTTTTTCCTTTAAAAATCAACAAAAAAATTAAAAATTCTCGTAATTTGCAAAACCTTCTCAAAAGAACTTCCATGGAAGCGAAAAAGTCAAAAGGCACAGGTTCGAATCCCAGCGGGGATGAAATTTTTTTGTTTTTATTATTTTTTTACTTTTTTTATTAATTTCTATTTTTTTTTTAGTTTTCTATTTTTTTGTAAAATTTAATTGTACAAAATGTGCAATTAAAATAGCCTTATTGCGTTCTTTCTAATACTTGTCCACAAGTACTGCATCGGAATTAGCAAAAAATCATTGGGGGATCCCAAAATGCGCTTTAGAAGAAATGTTTGTGCACTTGTCCAAAAGGACTGCATCGGAAGTGGGAAAAAATTATTGGGGGTTCCCACGATGCACTTTAGAAGAAATTTTTGGGGACTTGTCCAAAAGGAGAGAAGTTCACCAATGTGGTATCACAATGGATTGAATAGTCTACACCGAAAAAAAAGTTTACTATTTTTTATGAAAAATGAACTAACCCATAGTAAGAATGACCATGATTTGGCGCCAAAGATTTTTTTCATCTAGATAAGTTCATGATTTTCTTATAAATTAGTTCATGTATTGCATCGTATTTTAGTTCATTATTACTATGCTGTGGGAAGAATATACTTAAACTCATTCAAAATATTCCTGCTATCCAGAAAAATGAACAATTTTTTGGGAAACCTGTATTAAGAAATTGGTTTGAAATAAACTGTTTGTCAGTATAATTTTCAAAAAAGTAGAGAAATTGAGGAATCAAAGGTACAACAAGCCTCTATACAACTAAGAAAATTTTCGTACAAAGCAAGTCAATTTTCTATAACCACCAGTATTTTATTTCAAAAAAAATTTATAATATTACACAAAACTATGGCTTATGATATACAACAAAGGAAATATTTTTATTCGTACGTTGGATGCAGTTACTTGTCGGTAGTTAGTAATTGCTTCTTCAAAAGAGTAATATTCTATGTTAATAGGACTAAAGTAATTAATTTAAATTTCCATGTTTTCTACCCATATGAAAGATATATGTGGCATAAGTTGCTATATTGAATTGTCCAATTTAATCGATTTTGGCTAACTTTTGTTGGGCGGATTTGTCTTTTAACCATCTGAAATTGCAAAGTTATACAAAATATAAGAAAAATATTATTAATTAATTAATTCTATCGTTCATATTGATTTTTAACTTACGGTTTTCAAGAGTATTTCTTAGAGCCAATAAGGATATCAGCTTAATTAACATTAAACAGTAAGAATATTCAAAAAATTACCATTACAAGACCTGTCTAACTGCAAGTGAAAAAAATTATTTTTAATAAATTGAAATTTTGGTTTTATTAAAAACGGACAAAATACAGTTTATAGAAAAACTTGCCACATTGAAAAATCCATCCTGTAGGTATTGGAATCATATCCATGGACTAATGGGACGTTTTTGAAATTATTCTCAGAATATATTTGAAATAAAAAATATTATAAATTTAGACATAATTTCCACTTGTCAGTATAGCATTTAGTATTTAAGTTGGACATTAAGTTCGAGTTTAGAGGCTAAAATCGCAATTTTCATGACAAGTTTTCTTTAATAATCCATTAAAAAAATAATCTTTATAAAAAACTTGGTTTGGGCTATTCTCCATCAAGTTATATTTAAATTTGTATCGAAGACGTACAATTTTATAATTTTCTTAGTGATTTATTTTTAATTTTAGCGGCTAAACTCGAACTTAGTACTCACCTCTAGGAATTGCTGTAACATAAAAAAATAGATTCCACAAAATAGACTCCAACCTGTGATCCAGATGTGGAATAAATATAGATCATGCTATTACCACTCATGTTGTATATTTTTTATGTAAATCAATTAAAAATCCGCACTAATTTTAAACTATTAACAGAAATATACAGTTCCTTAATCTATTATTTGTTTTTTTTTTTTAATCAATAAAAAGCGTTTTTGATTTCTGTAACATCACATTCACTTCTCAGTTTCTAAAATGTTTTGAATAAATGTATTTTCTTTAATAAACACCAATACCGCACGTACAATTTTGCAAAATTAAATCCACGTGTGCACTTCATAAATGCATCAACATAACTGAATGCAACAATAAAACTCAAAGACACAAATAGTCATAAGGGATACATACCTGCCGTAAAGAAAAACAACTCCACACACACACGATCCCTTTCTGATCTCGCTATTGCAAGAAAACAACTCTCACCACAAAAGATACCAACAACACACAAGGAACATTCCATTATCTCTAGAATCAAAACAACCAACAACAGCATAAATGACGCAATAACAAACACAAACAATCATACGAGATATACACAAAATGTCTCTAAAAACTCCTTCACATGATGCACTCACATTTTCCAGTAGCACGTTTATTGATTAGTTGGAATTCTATCTATAAGTTAAGGTTAAATATATACCAAATCTATGAGGAATCTATATAAGATTATATACACCCGTCAAGGATTATATTAACTACTTTTTATTCTACTTTATCTAAAATTTTCAATGTGAGTAAAAACACTCCAACATATAGTAAAAAGGGAAATAATCTGTAGGTAGCCATCGTACGAATCGGTAATGTCGTTAAGTTAATTTTTACTGCAAAAATTTTTTTCCATACAAAATTTTTTCTTAGTAAATTGTCCACATTTCGTAGTAAGATTTTTATATTGCCCATGTATATTTATAATAGAATCAACGATGCATTAACTACTGTGTTGGAAATTTATTTAAGGAAAAATCCTTCCCATTTCGTAGTTAGTGAACTAAAAAACATTTACTGAATTTTTATAAGTTTTCCTTTAGCTAAGTTAATTTTCGTTGTGGTTACGAAAAATGAACTATATTAGAGTAAATTTGTTGAACTATGTGGAAGTTAAAATGGTCCTTAAATTTACAAGACATTTTTTTTCTGTGTAAGTGAGCCTGATACATCGGGCTGCCATCTAATCTAACCTAACCGTCGATAGATTTATTTGGGGGCTTAAAACGCTTAAAGAAATTATAAATTATTTTTCGCAAATCGATTATAAAGATTTATATTTTTATCACAATGGATTGAATAGTCTACACCGAAAAAAAAGTTTACTATTTTTTATGAAAAATGAACTAACCCATAGTAAGAATGACCATGATTTGGCGCCAAAGATTTTTTTCATCTAGATAAGTACATGATTTTCTTATAAATTAGTTCATGTATTGCATCGTATTTTAGTTCATTATTACTATGCTGTGGGAAGAATATACTTAAACTCATTCAAAATATTCCTGCTATCCAGAAAAATGAACAATTTTTTGGGAAACCTGTATTAAGAAATTGGTTTGAAATAAACTGTTTGTCAGTATAATTTTCAAAAAAGTAGAGAAATTGAGGAATCAAAGGTACAACAAGCCTCTATACAACTAAGAAAATTTTCGTACAAAGCAAGTCAATTTTCTATAACCACCAGTATTTTATTTCAAAAAAAATTTATAATATTACACAAAACTATGGCTTATGATATACAACAAAGGAAATATTTTTATTCGTACGTTGGATGCAGTTACTTGTCGGTAGTTAGTAATTGCTTCTTCAAAAGAGTAATATTCTATGTTAATAGGACTAAAGTAATTAATTTAAATTTCCATGTTTTCTACCCATATGAAAGATATATGTGGCATAAGTTGCTATATTGAATTGTCCAATTTAATCGATTTTGGCTAACTTTTGTTGGGCGGATTTGTCTTTTAACCATCTGAAATTGCAAAGTTATACAAAATATAAGAAAAATATTATTAATTAATTAATTCTATCTTTCATATTGATTTTTAACTTACGGTTTTCAAGAGTATTTCTTAGAGCCAATAAGGATATCAGCTTAATTAACATTAAACAGTAAGAATATTCAAAAAATTACCATTACAAGACCTGTCTAACTGCAAGTGAAAAAAATTATTTTTAATAAATTGAAATTTTGGTTTTATTAAAAACGGACAAAATACAGTTTATAGAAAAACTTACCACATTGAAAAATCCATCCTGTAGGTATTGGAATCATATCCATGGACTAATGGGACGTTTTTGAAATTATTCTCAGAATATATTTGAAATAAAAAATATTATAAATTTAGACATAATTTCCACTTGTCAGTATAGCATTTAGTATTTAAGTTGGACATTAAGTTCGAGTTTAGAGGCTAAAATCGCAATTTTCATGACAAGTTTTCTTTAATAATCCATTAAAAAAATAATCTTTATAAAAAACTTGGTTTGGGCTATTCTCCATCAAGTTATATTTAAATTTGTATCGAAGACGTACAATTTTATAATTTTCTTAGTGATTTATTTTTAATTTTAGCGGCTAAACTCGAACTTAGTACTCACCTCTAGGAATTGCTGTAACATAAAAAAATAGATTCCACAAAATAGACTCCAACCTGTGATCCAGATGTGGAATAAATATAGATCATGCTATTACCACTCATGTTGTATATTTTTTATGTAAATCAATTAAAAATCCGCACTAATTTTAAACTATTAACAGAAATATACAGTTCCTTAATCTATTATTTGTTTTTTTTTAATCAATAAAAAGCGTTTTTGATTTCTGTAACATCACATTCACTTCTCAGTTTCTAAAATGTTTTGAATAAATGTATTTTCTTTAATAAACACCAATACCGCACGTACAATTTTGCAAAATTAAATCCACGTGTGCACTTCATAAATGCATCAACATAACTGAATGCAACAATAAAACTCAAAGACACAAATAGTCATAAGGGATACATACCTGCCGTAAAGAAAAACAACTCCACACACACACGATCCCTTTCTGATCTCGCTATTGCAAGAAAACAACTCTCACCACAAAAGATACCAACAACACACAAGGAACATTCCATTATCTCTAGAATCAAAACAACCAACAACAGCATAAATGACGCAATAACAAACACAAACAATCATACGAGATATACACAAAATGTCTCTAAAAACTCCCTCACATGATGCACTCACATTTTCCAGTAGCACGTTTATTGATTAGTTGGAATTCTATCTATAAGTTAAGGTTAAATATATACCAAATCTATGAGGAATCTATATAAGATTATATACACCCGTCAAGGATTATATTAACTACTTTTTATTCTACTTTATCTAAAATTTTCAATGTGAGTAAAAACACTCCAACATATAGTAAAAAGGGAAATAATCTGTAGGTAGCCATCGTACGAATCGGTAATGTCGTTAAGTTAATTTTTACTACAAAAATTTTTTTCCATACAAATTTTTTTCTTAGTAAATTGTCCACATTTCGTAGTAAGATTTTTATATTGCCCATGTATATTTATAATAGAATCAACGATGCATTAACTACTGTGTTGGAAATTTATTTAAGGAAAAATCCTTCCCATTTCGTAGTTAGTGAACTAAAAAACATTTACTGAATTTTTATAAGTTTTCCTTTAGCTAAGTTAATTTTCGTTGTGGTTACGAAAAATGAACTATATTAGAGTAAATTTGTTGAACTATGTGGAAGTTAAAATGGTCCTTAAATTTACAAGACATTTTTTTTCTGTGTAAGTGAGCCTGATACATCGGGCTGCCATCTAATCTAACCTAACCGTCGATAGATTTATTTGGGGGCTTAAAACGCTTAAAGAAATTATAAATTATTTTTCGCAAATCGATTATAAAGATTTATATTTTTAGTAGAGAGTATATACAATTTTAAACTGAATGAGAAATTCAGCACCAATTATACCATCACAAATAATTGAAGAAAATCTAAAGTTATACTCGACGAACACAATACAGCTTTTGGTTATTTACCTTCAATTGTTCACAGTTCAACACTTCCTTATCACATTGGCTTCTATGTACATTAAGTTCCATAGAATGCCTTAAAAGCACCCAAAACCATTTCACAGCCTTTCAATTAATTATGTAGAAAATTTCAACTAAATCCCAATTTTGTTGCAAACAAAAAAGAAAACGTAAGTAAACATATTGAAATGTTAATGCTAATCAAATATCTAGAGCAGATCTAATTTAACTTTTCGTAAAATCACATTAAAAATTGTACACGCTTCGTGATTTTCACAATTATTAAGGTATCAGTGCAAGCGGAAACTCGGGAAGGATATGGAATGTATTTTCGCTTTTTGATTGCTTTCGACTTGCTTTGTTTTCCGTGTTGTTGATTCTCCGAAATGGTTCCTGACTTTTTTGTTCTACTCCATATATAAAAAAGTTTGATTAAAAATTTGATTCATGTGTACGTTAAGCTGATTCATGAAAACATTTTATGGCATAAAGTTTTGAGTTGTTTTATTTACTTTTCAAGTTAGGACTAAACGTGCAGACATCTACAGCTTTTTCAATTCTATTGGATTTCGCTTACGAGCATATACTTTTATGTGTATTGTTGATTTGTGCGAAATTCTTCATTTTATGACATTTTAACGACTAATTAGTAGAGCGTATATTTAGCGTAGATTTTCTTTGGCAATGTCTATATTCAAACTCTTCTTGTTACTTGAATTGGTTATCCATCAAAATGCTTTATTTGTGTATAAGTTCACGAAGCCATAACAATAGCAGTTTATAATCAATTTGATAGTAAAATTGTATTGATTACACACTGAAAACAAAGCCTGCCCAAAGATTTACACTTCAAAAAAAAAAGTGAACTCAATATTTCACTAAAGCCAATTTATTTCTATTACAGTTCATGGAATTATTACGATTTAAAACAAAGTTTCCATGACACTAATAATTTTTGCGTACGAAATTTTTGCGAAAGAAGTATATACGCAGTAAGTTCGGCCCGGCCGAATCCTAAATACCTACCACCATGAATCAAATATAATAGTTTACTTTGAAAACTCTTCGTCGTAGCGGGTTACTTGATAATATATAGAATTTTAGAGGGGTTTGATGACAAATCTTCTCCCAAGCAAATCAGTTCAACAAGTACGCTTCCCGAAGAAAAAATTTAAAGATTCTACCTATGAAGACTAGATAAGATTCTGGATTTATGAGATCCAATTTTGTTTGAGTTTTAGAGAAATCATAAACATATCGTGTATATGATGAAATAACGCATTGATGCATTTCCGCCATTTAAATGAATACGATGAGTAAAATCTGGAAATTTTACTTTCAGTTTCAAGCCATTTTCATGATCAGTTCGCCTGCTATACCCTGAAAGAAGTGTTTTCTTTTCTGAGGAACGAAATTTTAGACAAGCAAAGTTTTCTTTTGACACACTCAAAAAAAAGTGAACTCAGTATTTCACTAAAGCCAATTTTACTTTATTTTAGTTCATGAAATTATTATGTTTGGAGAAAGTTTCCTTTACTCTAATATTTTTTTTGCGTACATTAGTTAAATTAACTAAAAAACGGGAAAGAATTATACACAAATTAAGCATAAAGATTTACTTAATTCGTATTTCTCACAAAATAGTTCATTATTTCTTTATATTTGTATCTTTTACTACAAATGCGTCCATCATGAACTTCGTATGTCACTAAAGACATTCTTGCAATTTTGAACTCCAATTTTTTCCTTCAAACTAATAAATTTTCTTTCGCAAGTGAAAAAAATTAAATATGTCTAATAAATTTTCTTGAATTTGTCGAAAAATATTTACTTATTTTTGTGATATCGTTGAATCGCTTATCAAAAATTCGGATATGTTTGCTCTAAACGAAAATACTTTATACCAAAGGGATATCGTTTGTCTAAAATTTCATTCCGGAGGAAAATATTTTTTCTTTGGGTGTAGCCTCAAGAAGTTAAATCGGTCTATATAGATGCCTTACCAAATGGACCGGTAAAAATAAATGCGATATAGATTTGGGAGGGTCTAAAATTCCAGTATATTTACATTTCTGTGCAAAGCGGATAAAAACTACGGTTTCTAGAAGCCCAAGCAGTTAAATCTGGAGATTGGTCTATGTGGAGGCTATACTAAAACATTGGTCGACACACACCATATTCGGCTTACATATTTGCGGTCAGTTGGATTCCAGAAGTCCTAGAGATAAATTCGGGAGTTAGTTCTATATGGGGGCTTTTCGAAAACATGGACCACTACTCACCACCTCTTAATGTTCCTCAAATACCTCTAGAATTCCACTTTCAGACGAATTAGGTGAAAACTACGAATTCTAGAAGCCCAAGAAGTAAAATTGGGAGATCAGTCTATATAGGGGCTATACCAAAACATGGACCGATACGGACCATTTTCGACACACCTCTTTATGGTCCTAAGGTACCTCTAGATTTCTAATTTCCGGCAAGTTGGATAAAAACTACAGATTCTAGAAGCCCAAGAAATAAAGTCGGGAGATCGGTCTATATGGGGGCTCTACCAAAACATGGACCGATAGGCACCATTTGCGACACACCTATTTGCGATCTTAAAGTACCTTTAGATTTTCAATTTCAAGCAAATCGGCTAGAAAATATAGTCTCTAGACGCCCAAGAAGTAAACCAAAAAATGGACCGGTACACCTCAATTTCGGCACACCTATTTGTGGTCGAAAAATAAAAATTCCAATTTCAGGCAAATCCGGTAATAAATACAGTTTGCAGAAGACCAAGAATAAACAAGTATATACGGTCGTAAGTTCGGCCAGGCCGAAGCTTATATACCCTCCACCATGGATTGCGTAGAAACTTCTACAGAAGACTGTCGTCCACAATCGAATTATTTGGGTTGCGGTAACTTTTGCCGATGACAAGGTATCTTAAAACTTCCTAATACCGTAATATATACCACGAAGTCCATACGTGGTATATATTAAACTTAAACAAAATAAAATTTTGACAACATTTTCTACAGAAGTAAAATTTGGACAAAATTTTCTATAGAAATACGATTTTAACAAAATGTTCTAAAAAAAATTTGAAAAACTATTTCTATAGAAATAAAATTTTTACTAAATTTTCAAAAGATTTAAAATTTTGACAACATTCTCCATAGAATTAAAATTTTGACAACATTTTCTGCAGAAAAAAAAATGTTGCCAAAATTTTCTATAGATATAAAATTTGACAAAATTTTCTATAGGAATAAAATTTGACAAAATTTTCCATAGGAATAAAATTTCGACAAATTTTGCTAATTGTTTTTGCTCGTGTGGCAAGCATGATTATGAACCGATATGGACCAATTTTTGTGTGATTGGGGATCTGCTATATATAATTATAGACCGATATGGACCAATTTTGGCATGGTTATTAGCGGCCATATATTAACACCACGTTGCAAATTTCAACCGGATCGGATGAATTTTGCTCGTCCAAGTGGCTCCGGAGTTCAAATCTGGGAATCGGTTTATATGGGGGCTATATATAATTATGGACCGATATGGACCAATTTTTGAACGGTTGTTAGAGACCATATACTAACACCATGTACCAAGAGGCTCCGCAAACCAAATCTGGGATCCGGTTTATATGAGGGCTATATATAATTATGGACCGATATGGACCAATTTTTGCACGGTTGTTAGAGACCATATATTAACACCATGTACCAAATTTCAGCCGGATCGGATGAACTTTGCTTCTCTTAGAGCAATCGCAAGCAAATTTGGCACGCATAGCTACAATGCTAATTCTACTCCCTATGCAAAATTTCAACCAAATTGGGGTAAAACTCTGGCTGCTGGGACCGTATTAGTCCATATCGGGCGAAAGCTATATTGGGAGCTATATCTAAATCTGACCGATTTCAATAAAATTTGGCACATTTGACTGTTCCACAGTGTGGCGCAGGGTATAAACATCATAAGGCGGGAGTACTCCGTTTTCGGATCATTTAATTGCTTTAAAAGATGGAACTTGGAGGATAAATGAAGAAGTTTAAAAAAAAAAATTTGTTACAAATTTCAATATCAATATTTTTTTGTTATTCTATTTTTTATAATCGACTATATAAAGTATATATATTCTTGATCAGGCAGAAATTCTAAGACGATATAACCATTTCCGTCTGTCTGGCTGTCTGTTGTAATCACGCGACAGTCTTCAATAATGAAACTATCGTGCTAAAATTTTGCGTAAACTCGCTTTTTGTTTGTAGGCAGGCCAAGTTCGAAGATGGGCTATGTGGGACCAGGTTTTGATATAGTCCGACATATAAACGGTGAGTATCGGTTTATGTTTTGGTATAGCCCCCTTATAGACCGATCGCCCGATTTTGCTTCTTGGGCTTCCAGAAACTGTATTTACTATCCGATTTGCCTGAAATTTGAAATCTAGAGGTACTGTAGGACCATAAAGAGGTGCGCCGAAAATGGTGACTATCGGTCAATGTTTTAGTATAGCCCCCATATAGACCGATCTCTCGGTTTTATTTCTTGGCCGTCTAGAGACTATATTTTCTAGCCGATTTGCTTGAAATTGAAAATCTACAAGGTATTTTAAGACCACAAATAGGTGTGTCGCAAATGGTGCCTATTGGTCCATATTTTGGTATAGCCCCCATATAGACCGATCTCCCGACCTTATTTCTTGGCCTTCTAGAATCCGTAGTTTTTATCCAAATTTTATACAAGTAAAACAAAATTGGTTCTCATAAATCCAGAATCTGAGGTGGTCTCCATAGGTAAAATCTTTAATTTTTTTCTTCGGGAAGCGTACTGGTTGAACTGATTTGCTTGGGAGAAGATTTGTCATCATCAATTGCTATATATTATCAAGTAACCCGCTACGACGATGAGTTTTCAAAGTAAACTATTATATTTGATTCATGGTGGTGGGTATTAAAGATTCGGCCCGGCCGAACTTGCTATATTGCTATATATTATCAAGTAACCCGCTGTGACGATGAGTTTTCAAAGTAAACTATTATATTTGATTCATGGTGGTGGGTATTAAAGATTCGGCCCGGCCGAACGTACTGCTGTATATACCTGTTTTTAAATTTATTTTATTGAACAATAAATAAATAATTTAAATTTTCTGAAATTAACCAAAATTTTACTTCCTGGTGGGTTCAATGTTTTTCAGTGTTGTTACTTGCAAACTTTCTCAAAAGGACTTCCGCGGAATTGAAAAAGTCAACAGGCATAGGGAGCCACCGTGGTGCAATGGTTAGCATGCTGAACACCAAAAAGTTTTTCAGCGGTGGATTATCCCACCTCAGTAACGCTGGTGACATTTCTTCTCTAAGTGGTTTCACTGCAATGTGGAACGTAGTTCGGACTCGGCTATAAAAAGGAGGTCCCTTGTCATTGAGCTTAACATGGAATCGGGCAGCACTCAGTGATAACAGAGAGAAGTTCACCAATGTGGTATCACAATGGACTGAATAGTCTAAGTGAGCCTGATACATCGGGCTGCCACCTAACCTAACCTAACCTAACCTAACCAAACCTAACCTAACCATAGGATCAAATCCCCACAGCGGTGATATTTTTAATTTTGTTCTCAATATTTATTTTTTTTACTTTTTTATACCCACCACCATAGAATGGTGACGGGGGTATAATAAGTTTGTCATTCCGTTTGTAACACATCGAAATATCGATTTCCGACTATATAAAGTATATATATTCTTGATCAGGGAGAAATTCTAAGACGATATAACGATGTCCGTCTGTCCGTCTGTCTGTCTGTCTGTCTGTCTGTTGTAATCACGCTACAGTCTTCAATAATGAAGCAATCGTGCTGAAATTTTGCACAAACTCGTCTTTTGTCTGCAGGTAGGTCAAGTTCGAAGATGGGCTATATCGGTCCAGGTTTTGATATAGTCCCCATATAAACCGACCTCCCGATTTGGGGTCTTGGGCTTATAGAAATCGTAGTTTTTATCCAATTTGCCTCAAATTTGAAATCTAGAGGTATTTTATGACCATAAAGAGGTGTGCCAAAAATGGTGAGTAACGGTCTATGTTTTGGTATAGCCCCCATATAGACCGATCTCCCGATTTTACTTCTTGGGCTTATAGAAACCGCAGTTTTTATTCAATTTACCTGAAATTGGAAATCTAGAGGTATTGTAAGACCATAAATACGTGTGCCAAAAATTGTGAGTATCGGTCCATATTTTGGTATAGCCCCCATATAGACCGATCTCCCGATTTTACTTCTTGGGCTTATAGAAACCGCAGTTTTTATTCAATTTAAACGAAATTGGAAATCTAGAGGTATTGTAGGACCACAAATAAGTGTGCCAAAAATTGTGAGTATCGGTCCATGTTTTGGTACGGTCCCCATATAAAACGACCTCCCGATTTGGGGTCTTGGGCTTATAGAAACCGTAGTTTTTATCCAATTTGTCTGAAATTAGAAATCTAGAGGTATTTTAGGACCATAAAGAGGTGTCCCGAAAATGGTGAGTATCGGTCCATATTTTGGTATAGCCGCCATATAGACCGATCTCCCGATTTTACTTCTTGGGCTTATAGAAACCGCAGTTTTTATTCAATTTACCTGAAATTTGAAATCTAGAGGTATTGTAGGACCACAAATACGTGTGCCAAAAATTGTGAGTATCGGTCCATATTTTGGTATAGCCCCCATATAGACCGATCTCCCGACTTTACTTCTTGGGCTTATAGAAACCGCAGTTTTTATTCAATTTAAATGAAATTGGAAATCTAGAGGTATTGAAGGACCACAAATACGTGTGCCAAAAATTGTGAGTATCGGTCCATGTTTTGGTACGGTCCCCATATAAAACGACCTCCCGATTTGGGGTCTTGCGCTTATAGAAACCGTAGTTTTTATCCAATTTGTCTGAAATTGGAAATCTAGAGGTATTTTAGGACCATAAAGAGGTGTGCCGAAAATGGTGAGTATCGGTCCATATTTTGGTATAGCCCCCATATAGACCGATTTCCCGATTTTACTTCTTGGGCTTCTAGAATCCGAAGTTTTTATCCTATTTGCCTGAAATTGGAAATCTAGTGGTATTTTCGGGTCATAAAGAGGTGTGCCGAAAACGGTGAGTATCGGTCCATATTTTAGTATAGCCCCCATAAGAACGATCTCCCGATTTAACTCCTTGGGTTTCTAGAAACCTAAGTTTTTATCAGATTTGCCTGAAATTGTAAATCTGGTATTTTAGGCTCACAAAAACGTGTATCGGATTAAGTTTTTATCGGTCCATTTGGTAATGCCTCCATATAGACCGACTTCACTTCTTGAGGGTGTAGAAGGCGCACTGATCATGAAAATTGCTTGAAACTCAATGTAAAATTTCCAGATTTTACTTCTACAGATTTAATATTTCAAATCAAGACGTTATTTTATAATTTTCTTGCACACTTACAAGAGATGTTAATGATTCCTCTAAAACTCAAACAAAAATGGTTCTTATAAATCCAGAATCTGATATAGTCTTCATAGGTGAAACCTTTAAATTTATCTTCGGGAAGTGTCCTCAAGTCCTCTAGCCCTCCTGAAATTTCAAAGGAAACCCTAATATTTGGTTCATGGTGGTGGGTATTTAAGATTCGGCCCGGCCGAACTTAGTGCTGTATATACTTGTTGATATTCTATTCTTTTTTGAGACAATAGCGTCCGAAAGAACTTCATCGGTAATAGCTACTGGTCTTATAACTATTGTAAAAAGCGATTTCAATGTAGAGGGCTTCATTCCCCAACCAGATTTTAGCACACATACAGTGGCGCGTTGATCTTCTTTAGACGAAGACCCAGTCTTGCCTTGAATCTAAGACAACTCCCAAGTACTTAGCCGATTTTGAGTGTCGTTCTTTCAAATTGTAGATTTTTAAACCTGGTGCACTAACTCAGTTATGCTTGGGTTAGCACTCAAAGGTGCCAAAAAAAAACGCTAATTTAGGTACATTATATTTTTGTACTTAGAAATATTGTGTTAACAAATTTAGACACGAAAATATTTTTTTACATCGGAACACATGAAAAACATATTTTTTTATCCGTGTATAATTGACCCTATATAGGCTATCATTTAAAATTTCTAAATAGATTTATTTTTAATAGAAAGTTTGTAAACCAAATATTTATGGAAATTTATTTTACAACATACTAGACATTTTATCCTATTTTCTCCCAAAATAAACATAATAAGAATTATTCAAATGAAAGCAAAACATTTTTTTTACACTCGGATATTAAAAAAAGTATATTGGATTTTATTGACCTGCCATATTTACAATGGCATTCATTCACTTATTTTGTATTAAGCCGCATTCTCTATAAATGTCTGTATGATTTTTTTTCATTAATTTCACAAGGATTTGAATTTAACTTTAATTATAACACCAGTAATGCGATACAATGAATTTTGGGATTAAAGTATTCGTCTGTCTTTTTTGTTGTTGTAGTTGTTGTGCCCATAACAATTATGGCCATCATTCTTTAAATTAAATTATGCGAGAAAATGTAATCCCATCAAATAAATCAAAATTATGTATAAACTGATTTTGAGCCCAACAGGCAAAACAGGTTTTCGTCGCACTGGTCGTCCGTCGCTTTGGATTTATACCGCCGCTAAAAACCAATGTACAAACAACAACAACAGCAGCAGCGATACATAACATCCAAGCGACCTGATGTTCACAACATTATCTACATTGTGGAGCGGATATGACATTGGGGATTTTGCTGAAGGTGTATAAGGATATCAGTAGAATAACACGCATACAAACAGATTTCCAAACACATGCCATCACATATGCGAGCGCGTCTGTCTGCGTTTGTGTGTGTGTGTGTGTTGGAATATAGCCTCAGGAGTATAAACTTCAGAGTGACTGGGCAGGTATGTGATAAATGCAAGCACATGGCACCGTGTATGTGTATTTGCATGTGTTTGGGGCTTTTTATTTTGGTTTGTACATTAGGGGATGTGCTTATGGAAATCCCTTTAATTCGAATGTAAATATATTTTAATTTTGAAAAATCTTTACACAGATCCCTTCAACATTGTAACAAATCCGTTTATTATTAATGCTGTAAGTGCTGTTTGTTTAGTTGGAAAATTAAAAATAAAAGCGATTGTAAAATGTATACACCGAAAAAACTATGGCCTTTTAATGAAAAATTAATGAGTTCGTACACTGAAGAAAACCATGCCCGGTTCCAAAGATTTTGTCTTTACTTTAAAAATTTTGGTATTGATTCCGAGCCAAAGAAGCGGAGAATACAAGTAAGGAAACTTTTAAGACACAATTCTCTTTTATAATTTTAATTTTTCGCTTTTTCAGCTGAAATATATGCAATAACTTTTGTGAGATTTACATCATTTCAATAACTTCGTTGTTATCTTAAGCCATGGTTATACACTTAAAAAAGATTAACCTCATATGAAAGATTACGCGACCTATATTTTAGGATGGGTAATTCAGACATTAAAGACAAATTTCTTTAAATTTAAGTCTTTCTTAAATTTAAGACACGGATGTTTGGAATTTGCGTCCCTCCATTAAAGTCATATACCTTTGAAGTACGACAATTTTCTCTTAAAGCAAAAAAAAAACATTTTTGTTTTTAAACAAGTAAGTAAAGTAGAAAGTCGGGCGGGCCGACTATATCATACCCTAAACCACCATTACAGAATTAGTAATCATAAGCATTTGTGGGGTAACATATAGGTCTGGGATATAAACCGCAGTTGCATATTTAAGAAAATTAAGGGGTACATGTCTATGGGTGCTTTGTGTCAATCTGACTATAGCTCAAAGTCAATGTTGCCACGGAAAATGTTCGGTTTACCCTACAAGGACAAAAAAAGTTCCCTACTTTCCCATACATTCCCAAACAATTTTCCCTACTATATTTTTCGTTAAATTTAAAAAATTTTACAAAACAAAAATGGTTCTAAGTACTTTATTATCTTAAAACATGAATATGCAACGTATATAACTTAGAATATAAATTTGTATTACCACCACGGTTGCCACAGTTGGTAGCATTCTACCCAAATTAGTAATCTTTTTTGTTAAATCTTTATAAAAATAAAATTTTGGAAAAAGTTTCTATAAACAAAATTTTGTGAGAAATTTTTCTATAGAAATAAAATTTTGACAATAAATTCTATAGAAATAAAATTTTGAGAACCAATTCCACAGAAATAAAATGTTGAGAAAAATTTTTATAGAAATAATATTTTGAAAAAAATTTCTATAGAAATACAATTTTGACAAAATGTTCTATAGAAATAAAATGTTGACAAAATTCTCTACAGGAATAAAGTTTACCACACATTGTTAAAGATCAAGCCTTGCCGGCTTCTAATTTCCTCCTCTAGAGCCACCAAAATGTAAAAATTATTACAAAATGTGATGAGTGAAAATGTCCTACATTGTGGCCCTACGTCCCTACAAGACGCTATATATTAGAAAATCCCTACTTATAGGGAATTTCCCCTACATCTAGCAACACTGGCTGTGTGTTGATAATATAAAAAAAGAGAAAATCGTTAAATTAGTGTGGGTAATAAATACAAATTTGTAAAAATCGAGTAATATTCTTATGTAAGAGCTACAAGTACGTATAAGTACGATCAGCTAGTACATCAAAATTTGAAATTTGAGTAACATTGATTAATAAATAAGAGTACTATGGCCAAATTTGCGAGCGATGCATATATATGGAAGCTATATCTAAATCTGAACAAATTTGCATTATATTTGCGGGTTTGATTAATACCACAAAAGGTTACCTTGTGCAAGATTTGAGTAAGATCAGTTAAGAAATGAGGCCTGTATGGTCAAACATAAGGTTATTAGGGGCGAATTTTTCAAAATCGGGTGATACATATATGGGAGCTATATCTACATCTGAACCGATTTCAACGAAATTTTGCACATATAGTTAGTACTATAGAGGACTGGATCTAGCCAACTTTTAGAAAGATCGGTTAATAAATAAGGGTTTTATGGCCAAATTTAGAAAAATCGGGCGGTACATATATATGGGAGCTATAGCTAAATCTGAACCGATTTCGATGATTTTTTGCACATATAGTAAATGCTATAGAAGATTATATTTAGCCAAGTTTGAGTAAGATCGGTTGATAAATAAAGGTTTTGTGGCCAAATTTGGGAAAATCGGGCGATACATATATATGAGAGCTATATCTAAATCTGAACCGATTTGGATGAAATTTTGCAGACTTGAAGGGCGATGAAAAAGATTACCTTTTGCCAAATTTGGTGACGATCCGTTCGAGAAAACGCGCAACGTGACCCCATTTGTCGAGATCGGGCGATACATATATATGGGAGCTATATCTAAATTTGATCCGATTTCTTCCAAATTCAATAGCATTCGTCCTTGTGCCCAAAAACTCCCTGTACCAAATTTCATCAAAATCGGTTAATAATTGCGACCGGAATCCTGTGAACGACAAATACATGGACAGACGGACGGACGGACGGACACCAAGCGCTAGATCGACTCAGGAGGTGATTCTGAGTCGATCGGTATATATTTTATGGGGTCTAAAATCAATATTTCTGGTAGGCACATTTTTTGGCCGATCAAACTTATTATACCCTGACCACTATGTGGTTTAGGGTATAAAAACTAATATTTAAATTAACTGAGATATTGAATTTTTTGCTTCTAGATAAAAACAAGTATATACAACAGTAAGTTCGGCCGGGTCGAATCTTAAATACCCACCACCATGAATCAAATATTTATACTAGTTTCCTTTTGAAAATTTAGGGGAGTTTGATGACAGATATTTTCCCAAGCGGATAAGTTCAACCAGTACGATTCCCGAACATAAATTTAAAGATTCTGCACTGAAAAAAAGCATGCTCGGTTCCAAAGATTTTGTCTTTACTTTAGCAATTTTGGTATTGATTCCGAGCCAAAGAAGCGGAAAATACAAGTAAGGATAATTTTAAGACACAATTCTCTTTTAAATTTGGGTTTTGTGTACAAGCAAATTTTAATTTTTCGTTTTTTTGCAGCTTTTTTTCTCCATTAAAAAAAAGTTAACGACAACTTTATTTTCCAAATTCAAACTCGACTTCCGGTAGAATTTATCCTATGTTTCAAGTAAAAACGTCTTTAAAAAAAAGTGTTAAAAAACATGTCCTATTTTTGAAAGATTTTTTGCTTTGTAGTCAAGATGCAAAAAGGCAACAAATTTAAAGACAATTTCATTAATCTTAAAGAATTTTTCGGAAATATTAAAGTCAAGTTGACCTGACCTTCTTTCATGTTATAATACCCATTTTTAAGTGAAATCACTTAATTATAAGGACAATATGACTTCATTGAAAAGTTGATCGACTTTTGGACAAGGAAATAAACTTTATATTTATTATAGAAATGCGTCTTCTATGCTAAGCAAAATTTGCATTCGTATTTTAAGGACATGAAATCTTTGGCTTTACTACAATATTTTTTTTTCAGTGTATCTATGAAGACTATAAGAGATTCTGGATCGATAACAACCATTTTTGTTTGAGTTTTAGAGGAATCATAAACATCTCGTGTAAGTGTGCAATAAAATGATGAAATAACGCCTTGATTTGAAATCTAAAATATGTAGGTTTGTACCCCCATTATTCAAATAAATACGAGAATTAAAATCTGGAAATTTTACATTCAGATTCAAGCAATTTTCATGATCAGTGCACTTTCCCTACCCTGAAGATCTGAAATCGGTCTATATGGAGGCCTTACCAAATGGACCGATAAAAACTAAATCATATATACTTTTTTTGGGTCTAAAATACCAGTACTGGTATATTTTCAATTTGTGGCAAATCGGATAAAAACTACAATTTCTAGAAACCCTAGGAATTAAATCGGGAGATCGGTCTAATGGGGGCTATGTCAAAAGCATGCAGGGATAAACACAATATTCGGCACATATAATTGTAGTTCTAGAATCTAGACCGCAAATCGGAGGGACGATTTATAAGGGGGCTACATCAAAAACTGTACCGATACACAATATATTCGACACACCTCTTTATGGTCCTAGAATATCTCTAGATTTCCAATTTCTGGCAAATTAGATAAAAACTACGGATTCTAGAAGCCCAAGAAATAATATCGGGAGATCGGTCTATATGGGGGCTATATCAAAACATTATCCGATAATCAACATTTTCGGCAGACCTCTTTATGGTCCTAGAATATCTCTAGATTTCCAAGTTCAGACAAATTAGATAAAAACTACGGATTTTAGAAGCCGTGGAAGTAAAATCGGGAAATCGGTCTATATGAGGGTTATATCAAAACATGGACCGGCACACACCATTTTCGGCGCTCCTCTTCATGATCCTAGAATACCCCTAGATTTCCAATTTCAGACACATTGGATAAAAACTATGCATTCTAGAAGCCAAAGAAATAAAATCGGGAGATCGGTCTATATGGGGGCTATATCAAAACATGGTCCGATAATCAACATTGCACACCTTTTTATGGTCCCAGAATATCTCTCGATTTCCAATTTCAGGCAAATTTGATAAAAACTACGGTTTCTATAAGTCCAAGATCCCAAATCGGGCGATCGATTTATATGGGAGCTATATCAAAACCTGGACCGATATAGCCCATAAACGGACACCCAGATTCGGCTTGCGGAGCCTCTAAGAGAAATCTATTTCATCCGATATGGCTGAAATTTGGTACAGGGTGTTGGTATATGGTCTCTAAAAACCATGCTAAAAATGGTCCACATCGGTACATAATTATGTGTATATAGCCCCCCATATAAAACGATCCCCACATTTGGCTTGCGGAGCCACTATGAGAAGCAAATTTCATCCGACCCGGTTGAAATTTGGTACGTGGTGTTAGTATAGGTCCACATCGGTTCATAATTATATATAGCCCCCATATAAACCGATCCCCCGATTTGGATTGCGAGGCCTCTAAGAGAAGCAAATTTCATCCGATCCGGCTGAAATTTGGTACATGGTGTTATTATATGGTCTCTAACAACCACGCAAAAACTAGTCCACATCGGTCCATAATTATATATAGCCCCCATATAAACCGATCCCCCGATTTAGCTTGTAGAGCCTCTAAGAGAAGAAAATTTTATCCGATCCGGCTGAAATTTGGTACATGGTGTTAGTATATGGTCTCTAACAACCATGCAAAAATTGGTCCACTTCGGTCCATAATTATATATAGCCCCCATATAAACCGATCACCAGATTTGACCTCCAGAGCCTCTTGGAAGACCAAAATTCATCTGATTCAGTTGAAATTTGGTACGTGGTGTTAGTATATGGTATCCAACAACCATGCAGGAATTGGTTCATATCAGCCCATAATTATATATAGCTCCCATATAAACCGATCTCCAGATTTGACCTCCGGTGCCTTTTGGAGAAGCAAAATTCATCTGATCTGCTTGAAATTTGGTACGTGGTGATCGTATATGATATTTAACAACCATGCCAAAAGTGGTCCATATCATTCCATAATCATATATAGCCCCATATAAACCGATCCCGAGATTTGGTTTTGGAGCCTCTTGGAGGAGCAAATTTCATCCGAGTGAGTTGAAATTTAGTACATTATGCTAGTATATGGTCGTTAACAACCATGCCTAACTAGGTCCATATCGGTCTATAGTTATATATATCCCTCAGATAAATCGATTTCCAATCACACAAAAAGTGGTCCATATCGAGTTCATAATTGTATATAGCCCCCATATAAGTGACCCCCATATTTCAATTCTGGCTCTCTACGTACCGTGCAAAAAGTCCATATCGATTCGTAATTATTTGTAGACTTAACTATACATAACTTTTTTGTCTAATATATACCACGTATGGACTAACTCACAATTTAGAAAACGATGTTAAGAAGTTTTAAGATACCAAAACCCAAGTATTTCGATTGTGGATGACAGTCTTTCGTAGAAGTTTCTACGCAATCCATGGTGGAGGGTACATAAGATACGGCCTGGCCGAACTTACGGCCGTAGATACTTGTTTTTTGTTTTTTTAAATAAGGCAATTTTTGAATAAAGTAAAAAACATTTCAACAAATCTACTAACTGAGATACTGCATTCTTGCATTAAAGATAATAAAGGACCCGGCGAAGAATTCTATTAAGGATTGTTATCTGTGGTGTATTTTTTTAAATAAAAAAAACTGTTTATACCCTCCACCATAGGAGGGGGGTATATTAACTTTGTCATTCCGTTTGTAACACATCGAAATATTGCTCTAAGACCCCATAAAGTATATATATTCTGGGTCGTGGTAAAATTCTGAGTCGATCTAAGCAGGTCCGTCCGTCCGTCTGTTGAAATCACGCTAACTTCCGAACGAAACAAGCTATCGACTTGAAACTTGGCACAAGTAGTTGTTGTTTATGTAGGTCGGATGGTATTTTAAATGGGTCATATCGGACCACTTTTACGTATAGCCCCCATATAAACCGACGCTCACATTTGGCTTGCGGAGCCTCTTGGAGGAGCATATTGATCCCGATCCGCTTGAAATTTGGTACATGGTGTTAACAACAATGCAAAAATCGGTCCACATCGGTCCATAATTATTTATAGCCCCCATATAAACAGATCCCCCGATTTGGCTTGCTTCTCCCCTCTAGTAGAAGCAAATTTCATCCGATTTGGCTGAAATTTGGTATATGGTTTTGGTATACGGTCTCTACCAACCATGCGGAAATTGGTCCACATGGGTCCTTAATTATCCCCCCAGATTTGACCTCCGGAGCCTCGTGGAAGAGCAAAACTTATCCGATTTGTACGTGGTGTTAGTATAGGGTCTCTAACAACCATGCAGGAATTGGTCCTTATCGGTCCATAATATATGTAGCCCCCATATAAACCGATCCCCAGATTTAACCTCCGGAGACTCTTGGAAGAGCAAAATGCATCTGATTTGGTACTTAGTTTTAATATATGGCCTCAAACATCCATGCAAAAATTGTTCCATATCGGTCCATAATTATATATTGTGCTAGTATATGGCCGTTAACTACCATGACTAACTAGGTCCATAGCTTTGATGCTATATAGCTCCTTAAAACGCGTCTTTATTTTAGTATAGCATAATCTTTGGTTCGGAATCTATCATGGGATTCAGATGATGGGATTCCTTTTGTTCACATTTCATTAAATTAAAGGAAACAATTTTTGTTTTATTATTTTTTATTTAAGACAAGAGTTGAGACAAAGGTTGATTTATAATAGTTAAATTAACTAAAACGTTGAATCTTTGGATTAAAGATAAAAACTTCAAATAAAGGCTAAGATTTAATTTAGGGATGTTGCATATTAGGTTCAACTTTTTTTCTGTTTTTTTTTTTTTTTTTCATCCGATCCTTATGAAATTCGGTTCGTGATATCAGTATACGCTAGCCAATGATCGTGAAAAATAGGGTCGTTCATTTGGTATGTGATTCCAGTGGATGCTTTCTAATAATCATGCAAAATAATTCCATATCAGTCTAAAATAATGTGTAACCCCCACATAACCCCCAGGAGTAAAAAACCCTAGAAATTTGATTATGAATTAGGGTGGAGCCACCGTGCAATGGAGCCATGGTGCAAATTCAGGATGTCCACCTTGCGTACAAAGGGTAATTGGTTCAATCTCTCAATAAAGCTGGTGACATTTCTTAGTCCTTTTCGACTCGACTATAAAATGGAGGTTCTTTGTAATTGAACTAACAGGTTGGCTGTACGTAAAAAGAATTGAAAGTAAAAGGAATTTCGTGTTTTGATAAAATACTATTTTCTGAAGGGAAAAAATACGGTGGAAGCAAAAACTTGGCTTGATAATGAGGTTCCAGACTCTGCCCCAGGGAAATCAACATTGATTGGTATGCAAAATTCAAGCGTGGTGAAATGTGCACGGAGGACGGTGAACGCAGTGGACGCCCGAAAGAGGTGGTTACCGACGAAAACATCAAAAAAATCCACAAAATAATTTTGAATGACCGTAAAATGAAGTTGATCGATATAGCAGAGGCCTTAAAGGTACCAAAGGAACGTGTTGGTCATATCATTCATCAATATTTGGATATGCGGAAGCTCTGTGCAAAATTGGTGCTGTGCACCGTATTCTCCAGATCTGACCCCCAGCGACTTTTTCTTGTTCTCAGACCTCAAAAGGATGCTCGCAGTGAAAAAATTTGGCTGCAATGAAGAGGTGATCGCCGAAACTGAGGCCTATTTTGAGGCAAAACCGAAGGAGTACTATCAAAATGGTATCAAAAAATTGGAAGGTCGTTATAATCGTTGTATCGCTCTTGAAGGGAACTAAGTTGAATAATAAAAACGAATTTTGACAAAAAATGTGTTTTTCTTTGTTAGACCGGGGACTTATCAGCCAACCTGTTAAACATAGAATAGAGCAGAACGCAGTGATAAAAGAGAAGTTCAGTACTGTGGTATCACAATGGACTGAATAGTCTAAGTGAGCCTGAAGTACTGGGCTGCCACTATACTTAACCTAACCTGACCTAAACCCTAACCGCCGTCAACCACCTTTGCCGGGCTATTTATTCAAATTACAAAAATTTATTAACAATCGTTAATAACCCACAATCATTCAATATTAAGTTGTGATAATAATTTAGCTAATTTGATGGTACAAGTAATAGGTCGGCTTCGTTCTCTCATTGTAGATGACAATCTTTAGTAGAAATTTGTACGCAATCCATGGTGGAGGGTACATAAGATTCGTCTTATCAGAAATTTTGGCTGTATATACACGTTTTTTACTAAATTGTTGAATAAAGGACTGTGTTGTGAAGGTTATTTACACCCTTAAATGTTATTTATAACCACAAGAAAAATTTCTTTGTACTAATGATTAATTTAAAGAATGTTTTACTTTCACAATAAAGCGTGACGCACAAAATTATTGTCGTTTTTGTGTTTATGTTGATGTCCATAATAGGAGCTGTTTATATTCTTCTAAAGTAATCAAATGTATAGAACAACTAGACAACCATTTATGTGCGTGGTTGTTGTCTTGGTTCCCATTTTATTTTTTTCAAAAGAGTTCATGTCCTTTTAATTGTTCCATTATACAGTACAGCGGCAATGTGTTATAAAATAGTTGAAAGGCAGTTTGGTCCACGCTGCTATAGAGAGAATATTTCGACTATATTTCTGATTGTTTGAATTTGTTGTCTCCGAACCAATAATAAGCTACATATTACCATGTAAAAGCCCCCAAGGCAATGATTTGCAATATTAAATACAAATTACTTTAAAATAATAAAGTTTTAATCAAAAGAAAGATTAATTTTTTCATTAACTGTAGTGCAAGAATCTTAGAAATGTGTGTTCCTTCGTTAAGTTGTATGTCTATGAACTAAGGAAATTTTTAAGAAGAAAAAAAATCGTCTTTAAATTAAAAGATATATTTAATCTTTAGATTTAAAATAAAAACACTTCAAATGTAACATAATATTAATAAAACATATTGTACTTTGAACTATCTCTTATAATTTTGAGTTTTAAACTGGCATTTGTTTGTACTTTAAGCTTTATAAATATTACGCAAAAAAAGGAATGAAAAATTGATAGACGAGATCTGTATCTGCGTTATCAATACTAGATCGTAATGATTACAAATTTATAAAAAAATCAAAAATCCGCTACAGTGACTCAAACCGAACGTTTCCGTTTCATTTTGTTACCGTCCGTTCACGATTTCCGATTTCCGTTTACCCGGCAAAAGATTTCATGTCCTTCAAATACGAATGCGAATTTTGCTTAGCATACCATAGAAGACGTATTTCTCTGTAATGTTTTATTTTACCCACCACCATAGAATATTTATGGGGGTATAATAAGTTTTTCATTACGTCTGTAACACATCGAAATATCGATTTCCGACTATATAAAGTATATATATTCTTGATCTGGGAGAAATTCTAAGACGATATAACCATGTCGGTCTGTCTGGCTGTCTGTTGTAATTACGCTACAATCTTCAATAATGAAGCTATCGTGTTGAAATTTTGCACAAACTCGTCCTTTGTCTGCAGGCAGGTCAATCCATCATTTATGGATATAAAAAAAATTCTGACTTGAAATCCCTACAAATATTACAAAACAGAGCACTTAAAATAGTTTATAACCTGCCTGAACGCTACCCTACATTTTTGTTGTATAGGGACGTCGCAAAAAGTGTCCTCCCAGTATTTGGTTTATATAAGAAACAAGTACTTATATACGTATATAAGGTTTTGAACAACATTGGGTTTCATACAACGCAGTTCCTGAATAATAATTATACCATTAATACAAGAAATAGATCCAATCTCAGACTGCCTAGATGCAGATTAGAATTGACTAAGCAACGCATTGAATTCATGGGTTGTCTGGAATACAATAATCTTTCTGCTTTTACTAAAATGTCCACATGCATTGCAAGTTTTAAGCGCCAAATTAAAGATTACAAAACATTGAAATGCTTCTAATATGACTTATATAATTTTTTGTTTTGTTTTTTAATTCATATTTCATAAATCATAACAAATTCATAAAATCATAACTTGTCTGTGAGATGTATGTTTTTCTTGAAATACGTTGCTAGATAGCCTCAAAAATGCCTTGGAGGCGCTGAGGCAATTATATGAATTGTAAATATATTTTAATTTGAAATAAAAAAAATAAAAAAAAAAAAAAAAAGTTCGAAGATGGGCTATACCGGTCCAGGTTTTGATATAGTCCCCATATAAACCGACCTCCCGATTTGGGGTGTTGGCCTTGTAGAAACCGTTGTGCTTATCCAATTTGCCTGACAGTGAAAATCTGGAGGTTTTTATGACCATAAAGAGGTGTGCCGAAAATTGTGAGTATCGGTCCATGTTTTGATATATTCCCCATATTGACCGATCTCCCCATTTTATTTCTTAAGCTTCTAGAAATTTTATTTTTTATCCAATTTGCCTGAAATGAGAAATCTAGAGGTATTTTGGGACCATAGTTTTTATCCAGTTCGCCTGAAATTGGAAATCTAGAGGTATTTTGGGACCATAAAGAGGTGTGCCAAAAATGGTGAGTATCGTTCCATGTTTTGGTATAGCTCCCATATAGAGCGATCTGCCGATTTTATTCTTCGGCTTCTATAATCCGTAGTTTTTATCCAATTTGCCTGAAATTTGAAATCTAGAGGTTTTTTTTTAAGACCATAAATATATGTGCCGAATATATTGTGTATCCGTACAGTTTTTGATATGGCCCCCTTATAAACCGGTCCTCCGATTTGAGGTATAGATTCTATAAATACAATAGATGTGCTGAATATTTTGTGTATTCGTCCACGTTTTTGACATAGCCCCCATAAAACCGATCTCCCAATATAACTCCTTGGGTTTCTATAAACCGTAGTTTTTAGTATCGTAGTGTATCGGATTTAGTTTATATCGGCGCATTTGGTGTGGCCTCCATATAGACCGATTTCACTTTTTCAGTGTATGGAAGGCTCTCTGAGCATGAAAATTGCTTGAAACTGAATTAACATTTCCATATTTTACTTCTGGTAATCATTTAAATAATAGGAGTAAAACAAGTATATACAGTTGTAAGTTAGGCCGGGCCGAATCTTAAATACACACAAAAAAATTTCACGAAAATTTTTCCAATTAAAATTTTAATTGAGTTTTAAAAAATATTCAATTAAAACTTTAATTGATTCAACAATTTTTTAAATTGAAACAAAAATCAATCACAAAAATAATAGTATCAATTAATTTTTAATTTGGATCAATTAACTTTTTAATTGACCTTCAATTAATTTTTTAATTGATACTATCATTTCTGTGATTGAAGACATTTCAATTAAAAATTAATTGGATCAATTAATTTCGTGATTGAATCAGACAATAATTTTTTTGTGTGTACCCACCACCATAAATCAAATATAATAGTTTCCTTTGAAAACTCTTCGTCGGTGCGGTTATCTTTATAATATATGTAGGATTTAAGGGGGTTTGATGACAGATATTGTCCCAAGCAGATCAATTCAACCAGTACACTTCCCGAAGATAAATTTAAAGATTCTACCTATGAATACCAGATCAGATTCTAGATTTATAAGAACAAGTTTTGTTTGAATTTTAGAGAAATCATAAATATCAATAGTTTTTCAAGCTTAAGAACTATTGACTTTTATTAAAAAGAAAAAGATCGAATAAAACACCAAGAAACAGAAATCATAAACATATCGTTTAAATGATGAAAAAAGCAGACGCAGAGAAGGAATATGATCACCCCAAACATGTTTCAAGAGAACCATATTGCTTTTTCACGGACATCATGTAACATGTTTGTCGCAACAATGTTATGTTCTGGAAAATTATATATCTGATTTCGGGAAAAGAATAATCAAATAATATAGTTTCCTTGGCAAATTTCAGGGTGGCTTAATAACATATTCTCCCAAACAAATCAGTTCAACCCATATGTTTCCCGAAGATAAATTTAAGGATTTTATCTATAAAGACTATATCTGATTATTTTTTTTATAAGAGATGTTTATATCATAAACATCTCTGGTAAGTGCGTAAGAAAATGATGAAATAAAACCTTGGTTTGAAATCTGAAATCTGTAGTTTTTATACCCACCACCATAGAATGGTGACGGGGGTATAATAAGTTTGTCATTCCGTTTGTAACACATCGTAATATCGATTTCCGACTATATAAAGAATATATATTCTTGATCAGGGAGAAATTCTAAGACGATATAACCATGTCCGTCTGTTGTAATCACGCTACAGTCTTCAATAATGACGTAATCGTGCTGAAATTTTGCACACTTTTGTCTGCAGGCAGTTCAAGTTCGAAGATGGTCCAGGTTTTGGTATAGTCCCCATTTAAACCGACCTCCCGATTTGGGGTCTTGAGTTTATAGAAACCGTAGTTTTTATCCAATTTGCCTGAAATTGGAAATCTAGAGGTATTTTAGGACCATAAAGAGTTGTGCCGAAAATGGTGAGTATCGGTCCATGTTTTGGTATAGCCCCCATATAGACCTATCTCCAGATTTTATTTCTTGGGCTTCTAGAAACTGTATTTACTATCCGATTTGCATGAAATTTGAAATCTAGCGGTATTTTATGACCATAAATAGGTGTGTCGAAAATGGGGAGTATCGGTTCATGTTTTGGTATAGCCACTATAGAGACCGATCTCCAGATTTTATTTCTTGGGCTTGGGCTATTTACTATCCGATTTGCATGAAATTTGAAATCTAGAGGACCAAAAAGAGTTGTGCCCAAAATGGTGAGTATCGGTCCATGTTTTGGTATAGCCCCCATATAGACCGATCTCCAGATTTTATTTCTTGGGCTTCTAGAAACTGTACCATGCGATTTGCATGAAATTTGAAATCTAGAGGTATTTTATGACCATATATAGGGGTGTCGAAAATGGGGAGTATCGGTTCATGTTTTGGTATAGACCCCATAGAGACCGATCCCCCGATTTTACTTCTTGGGCGTCTAGAAACTGTATTTTCTATCCGATTTGCTTGAAATTGAAAATCTAGAGGTATTTTAAGATCACAAATAGGTGTATCGAAAATGGGGTGTATCGGCCCCAGTTTTGATATATCTCCCATATAAAGCGATCCTCCGATTTGGGGTCTTGAGCTTCTAGAAACCGTAGTTTTTATTCGATTTGCCTAAAATTGGAAATCGAGATGTATTTTAGGACCACAAATAGGTGTGCAGACTGATCGCCCGATTTTAGATTTCGTAGTTTTTACCCAATTTGTCTGAAATTTGAATTCTAGGCGTATTTCAGGAACATTAAGAGGTGTGCCGAAAATTTTGAGTATTGGTCCATGTTTTGGTATAGCCCCCATGTAGACCAACCTCCCGGTTTTAGTTCTTAGGCTGCTAGAATCTGTATTTTGTATCCACTTTACCTGATAATATAAATATACTGGTATGTTATGTTAAGCTCAATGGCAAGGGACACCCTTTTTATACCCTTCACCACTACTGTGGTACAGGGTATAATAAGTTTGTGCATTTGTATGTAACGCCAAGAAATAATTGTCATAGACCCATCTTTTAGTATACCGATCGGCTTAGAATTAAATTCTGAGTCGATTTAGCGATGTCCGTCTGTCTGTCCGTCCGTCCGTCTGTCTGTATATGTAATTTTGTGCACAAAGTACAGGTCGCAGTTTAAGTCCGATCGTCCTCAAATTTGACATAACATCTTTCTTCGGGTAGAAGACAATCGCTATTGATTTTGGAAAAAATCGGTTCAGATTTAGATATAGCTGCCATATATAGTTATCACCGATTTGATCATAATTCACGTATTTATGAACCGACGTTCTTCAAATTTTGTACATCTGAATGTTTTGTCAGTCCCGTAAAAACTGCCAAATATCAGATAAATCGGTTCAGATTTATATATAGCTCCCATATATATCTTTCGTCCGATTTGGACTTATATGGCCCTAAAAGCGAGAGTTTTGCCCTGATTTGCTTCAAATTTTGCACAACGAGTACGTTTAACAGTATCGTTAATTGTGTTAAATTTAGTTGATTTGCTTCAAATTTTGCACAACAAGTACGTTTAATAGTATCGTTAAGTGTGCTTAATTTGGTTAAAATCGGTTCCGATTTATATATAGCTCCCATATATATCTTTCGTCCGATTTGGATTTATATGGCCTCAAAAGCCAGAGTTTTGCCCTGAGTTGCTTGAAATTTTGCACAAGGAGTACGTTTTTAGTATCGTTAATTGTGCAAAATTTGGATGAAGTCGGTTCAGATTTAGATATAGCTCCCATATATATCATTCACCCGATTTGGACTAATATACCCACAGACGCAAAAGTGCTACTCTGATTTACGTAAAATTTTGCAGAGGGAGTAGAATTGAACATGAAACTTTGCACTTTGAATTAAACTTTGAATTAAGGTTCTGCATATGCCTGTTTATTTTGGTTGAAATCGGTTCAGATTTTGATATAGCTCCCATATATATCTTTCGCCCGATTTTCCGTCATATGACCACAGAAGTCAAAGTTGTAATCCGATTTACGTGAAATTTTGCACAGGGAGTAAATTCAATATAGTAACTATGCACGTGAAATTTGATTGCAATCGGTTCAGATTTCGATATAGATTCCATATATATGTTTTTCCTATTTAGGCAAAACTGGCCGAAATACCTACATTTTCCTTATCAAATCGCCACTGCTAAGTCGAAAACTTATCAAAATGACTCAAATTTTCCTATTACTCTATTACACATCTATCGACCGAAAAATCATAAATACACTTTTGCGAAGTTGCCTCAAAATTGGTTCATATTTAAATGTTTCCTATATTTATACCCTTCACCACTACTGTGGTACAGGGTATAATAAGTTTGTTCATTTGTATGTAACGCCAAGAAGGAAAAGTCTGAGACCCATCGTTTAGTATACCGATCGTCTTAGAATTAAATTCTGAGTCGATTTAGCGATGTCCGTCTGTCTGTCTGTCTGTCTGTCTGTCCGTCTGTATGTCTGTCTGTTGATGTATTTTTGTGTGCAAAGTACAGCTCGCAGTTTTAGTCCGATTGTCCTAA
This sequence comes from Haematobia irritans, assembly GCF_050003625.1. Taxonomy (NCBI): domain Eukaryota; kingdom Metazoa; phylum Arthropoda; class Insecta; order Diptera; family Muscidae; genus Haematobia; species Haematobia irritans. Next base: position 152,142,852 of record NC_134397.1, on the reverse strand, counting down.
AATTTGGTATAGGGTCCTGTTTCGGCTCAAAGACGATCCCTATTGATTTTGGAAAAAATCGGTTCAGATTTAGATATAGCTGCCATATATATTTTTCACCGATCTGGTCATTATTGGCGTGTATATCAACCGATCTTCCTAAAATTCCGTACATCCGAATATTTTATGAGTCTCGAAAAACTTGCGAAATATCAGCCAAATCGGTTCAGATTTAGATATAGCTCCCATATATAGCTTTCGCCCGATTTACACTCATTTGCCCACAGAGGCCAATTTTTTGCTCCGATTTTGTTGAAATTTTGCACAGGGAGTACAATTAGCATTGTAGCTATGCGTGTCAAATTTAGTTGAAATCGGTTCAGATTTAGATATAGCTCCCATATATAGCTTTCGCCCGATTTACACTCAAATGACCACAGAGGACAATTTTTTGCTCCGATTTAGTTGAAATTTTGCACAGGGAGTATAATTAGCATAGTAGCTATGCATGCCAAATTTGGTTGAAATCGGTTCAGATTTAGATATAGCTCCCATATATAGCTTTCGCCCGATTTACACTCATATTACCACAGAGGCTAATTTTTAACTCCGATTTAGTTGAAATTTTGCACAGAGAGTAGAATTAGCATTGTAGCTATACGTGCCAAATTTGGTTGAAATCGGTTCAGATTTAGATATAGCTCCCATATATAGCTTTCGCCCGATTTACACTCATATGACCACAGAGGCCAATTTTTTATTCCGATTTAGTTGAAATTTTGCACAGGGAGTAGAATTAGCATTGTAGCTATGCGTGCCAAATTTGGTTGACATCGGTTCAGATTTAGATATAGCTCCCATATATAGCTTTCGCCCGATTTACACTCATATGACCACAGAGGCTAATTTTTAACTCCGATTTAGTTGAAATTTTGCACAGGGAGTAGAATTAGCATTGTAGCTATACGTGCCAAATTCGGTTGAAATCGGTTCAGATTTAGATACAGCTCCCATATATAGCTTTCGCCCGATTTACACTCATATGACCACAGAGGCCAATTTTTAACTCCGATTTAGTTGAAATTGTGCACAGGGAGTAGAATTAGCATTCTAACTATGCGTGTCAAATTTGGTTGAAATCGGTTCAGATTTAGATATAGTTCCCATATATATATATTTTTCTGATTTCGACAAAAATGGTCAAAATACCAACATTTTCCTTGTAAAATCGCCACTGCTTAGTCGAAAAGTTGTAAAAATTACTCTAATTTTACTAAACTTCTAATACATATATATCGAGCGATATATAATAATTAAATTGTTCCTTAAAGTTTCCTTAAAATTGCTTCAGATTTAAATGTTTCCCATATTTATTTTTACTAACATTGTGTTCCACCCTAGTGCATTAGCCGACTTAAATTTTGAGTCTATGGGTTTTGTAGAAGTCTATCAAATTCTGTCCAGATCGAGTGATATTTAAATGTATGTATTTGGGACAAACCTTTATATATAACCCCCAACACATTTGACGGATTTGATATGGTATCGAAAATTTGGATCTGCAAAGTGGTGCAGGGTATAATATAGTCGGCCCCGCCCGACTTTAGACTTTCCTTACTTGTTTTTTACTAGCATTGTGTTCTGCCTCAGCGCATTAGCCGACTTAAATGTAAAATCTATAACTGTTGCAGAACTCTGTACAGATCTGCTCAGATATACAGAACATATGTGTATGGATCAGGGATCCGGAGCGGAGCGGAGCAAGCCCTTTTCTTGCCGGAGCGGGAGCGGCATTTCTAAAATCCGGAGCGGAGCGGTTTTTCATTTGGAAACATTTGGAATAAAATATTACTTGAATGAAATGTGTAACTTTGAAATTACACTGTGTAGGTAATTTCAAATATAGCGTAGTGTGAGTAAACGTTTAAAATGTACGATATGTATTTTTGTACGTACGTACAGAACGTGTTTTTTTAGTAATTGTTTTCAAAAACGGCAAATGTCAAAATATATCTCTAGTATGTGTTGTAAAAGTACACTGTTAGAAAAATATGTTTTCCATATGTTCCGATATAAACAAAATGTGTTTCGGGCACAATTTTTAAACACAATATATTTAAGTGCCAACATGTAATGTTCCTAAACTAACACTAAATGTTTGGGACACATATGTTAATATGTTAAAATATATTATGTTTGGGGTATGAATGTTTCATAAAAATAATATGTGTGAATGTAAACATATATAAATTTACAAATTTCGAGCAAACATATATATGTTTACAATTTCTGTGAAATGGTTGTATGTTGTTTCGGAAAACTGCTTTATGATAAGGCCAAAAATTTTATATGCTTAAGTCTAAATATTATTTAATTTGAATATTAGAATGAGTATTCGGAGTAAAGAGAATAGACATTCGGAACCAAGAGCATAGAGATTTGAAAAAAAAAACAGCATGTGTTTTCGCCTTGAGAGGTGAATTTTATGTATGTGGGGACTGTAAATTTTTAATAACCCACATTTCGAAGTTTCATTATAAAAATTTAATATAGTATAAATGTCTAAATTGCAAAAAAAAAAATTGGTTCGGTCGGAGCAGGAATTGAACCCACGACCCTTTGCATGCTAGGCAGGCATGCTAACCACTGCTCCACGTGGCCAACAAATGTATGTTTCTTTTAAATAATGTTATGTTTGCATGGGCTCGTGGGCGCTGCAAAGTATGCTATATAAATGTAACTTGTAACGATAATTGTCTACTGGTGACTATAACTACTACGTAGCCCAGTGGATAGTGTGTTGGCTTACAAACTGTATGGGCCTCGGTTCGATTCTCCGCCCAGGCGAAAGGTAAAATTAAAAAAAAACAAGTATATACGGCCGTAAGTTCGGCCAGGCCGAATCTTATGTACCCTCCACCATGGATTGCGTAGGAACTTCTACTAAAGGCTGTCATCCACAATCGAATTACTTGGGTTGCGATAACACTTGCCGATGGCAAGGTATCGTAAAACTTTTTAGCACTGTCTTCTAAATTGTAAGTTAGCCCATACGGGGTATATATTAAACAAAAAAAGGCCGATTAAATACGTATATAGTCTAGTTTGACAAAATTTTCTATAGAAATAAAATTTTGACAAAATTTTCTATAGAAATGAAACCTTGACAAAATTTTCTATAGAAATAAAATTTTGACAAAATTTTCTATAGAAATAAAAATTTGACAAAATTTTCTATAGAAATAAAAACTTGACAAAATTTTCTGTAGGAATAAAATGTTGACAAAATTTTCTATAGCAATACAATTTTGACAAAAATTTCTATAGAAATAAAATGTTGATAAAATTTTGTATAGAAATGAAATTTTGACAAAATTTTGTATAGAAATAAAATGTTGACAAAATTTTCTACAGAAATAAATTTTTTACAAAATTTTCTATAGAAATAAAATTTTGACAAACATTTCTATAGAAATAAACTTTTGACAAAACTTTCTATAGAAATGAAATTTTAACAAAACTTTCTATAGTAATAAAATTTGACAAAATTTTCTATGGAAATAAAGTTTTGGTAGATTACAAAATTTTCTATAGAAATAAAATTTTGACAAAATTTTCTATGGAAATAAAATTTTGACAAACATTTGTATAGAAATAAACTTTTGACAAAACTTTCTATAGAAATGAAATTTTGACAAAACTTTCTATAGTCATAAAATTTGACAAAATTTTCTATGGAAATAAAGTTTTGGTAGATTATTTTTGGCGATATGGACCAATTTTTGTGTAATAAGTCATCGGCTATATATAACTACAGACCGATATGGACCATTTTTTACATGGCTGTTAGAGGCCATATATTGACAAAATGTACCAAATTTCAACCGTATCGGATGACTTTTGCTCCTCCAAGAGGTTCCGGACGTCAAATCTGGGGACGGTTTATATGGGAACTATATATAATTATGGACCGATATGGACCAATTTTTGCATGGTTGTTAGAGACCACATACTAACACCATGTACCAAATTTCAACTGGATCGGATGAATTTTGCTCTTCCAAGAGGCTCCGGAGGTCAAATCTGGGGATCGGTTTATATGGGGGCTATATATAATTATGGACCGATATGGGCTATATATAATTATGGACCGATATGGACCAATTTTTGCATGGTTATTAGAGGCCGTAAACTAACATCAGGTACCAAATTTCAACCGGATCGGATGAATTTTGCCCCTCCAAGAGGCTCCGGAGGTCAAATCTGGGGATCGGTTTATATGGGGGCTATATGTAATTATGGATCGATATGGACCAATGGTTGTTAAAAACCGTATACTAAGACCACGTACTAAATTTCAACCGGATCGGATAAATTTTGCTCCTCCAAGAGGCTCCGGTGGTCAAATCTGGGGATCGGTTTATATGGGAGCTATATATAATTATGGATCGATATAGACCAATTTTTGCATGGTTGTTAGAGGCCGTATACTAACATCAGGTACCAAATTTCAACCGGATCGGATGAATTTTGCACCTCCAAAAGTCTCCGGAGGTCAAATCTGGGGATCGGTTTATATGGGGGCTATATATAATTATGGACCGATATGGACCAATTTTTGCATGGTTGTTAGAGACCATATGGTAACATCAGGTACAAAATTTCAATCGGATCGGATGAATTTTGCCCCTCCAAGAGGCTCCGGAGGTCAAATCTGGGGATCGGTTTATATGGGGGCTATATATAATTATGGACCGATATGGACCAATTTTTGCATGGTTGTTAGAGACCGTATACTAAGACTACGTACCAAATTTCAACCGGATCGGATGAATTTTGCTGCTCCGGGAGGCTCCCCAAGCCAAATTTGGGGATCGGTTTATATGGGGGCTATACGTAAACGTGGTCCGATATGGCCCATTTTCAATACCATCCGACCTACATCAATAACAACTACTTGTGCCAAGTTTCAAGTCGATAGCTTGTTTCGTTCGGAAGTTAGCGTGATTTCCACAGACGGACGGACAGCCGGACAGACGGACAGACGGACGGACGGACAGACGGACAGACGGACGGACGGACGGACATGCTTAGATCGACTCAGAATTTCACCACGACCCAGAATATATATACTTTATGGGGTCTTAGAGCAATATTTCGATGTGTTACAAACGGAATGACAAAGTTAATATACCCCCATCCTATGGTGGAGGGTATAAAAATTATAAAATTGAATAATTTCTTCAACATTATTTGTATTACAGAAAAAGGTGCCAAGAACTAAAAATTTCGTGGAAGTGAAAATTATGTGAGGGAATGATCACAATCTTCTTTGGGGAAAATTCTTCCAAGCATATAATATTTTTGGGCTCAAAATGCTTCCAAACATATAATATGTCCACATAAAACAAACATATTAATATTTCGGCAGTATCCAATAATATATGTGCTTCCTGCAAAATATGTTTGGATCAATTTCATCCCGTATTACTATAAAGATGTTTGTAATGAACGTCATATAAATACAATTAAACGATCTTATTTATATTTAATTTTTTAGTTTTCTACACTGAAAAAAATATTGTCGTGAAGTCAAAGATTCCATGTCCTTAGAATAAGAATGCAAATTTTGCTTAACATGGAAGACGCATTTCTCTAAAATAAAGTTTTTTTTCTTGTCCAAAAGGCAATAAACTTTTGAATGAAGTTGTAATGTCCTTATAATTAAGTGATTTTACTTAAAAATGTGTATCATAACATGAAAGATAAAATTTTTGAGGTAAGGTCAACGTGACTTTAATAATTAAGAAAAATTCTTTAAAATTAATAAAATTGTCCTTAAATTTGTTTCCTTTTTGCATCTTGCCTACAAAGCAAAAAATCGTTAAAAAATAAGACATGTTTTTCAACACTTTATTTTAAAGACACTTTTTACTTGAAAGATAGCATAATTTCTACTGGAAGTCGAGTCTTAATATGAAAAAAAAAAATAACTCGTTAACTCGTTTTTAAAGGATTTTGATAACAACTGACGAAAAAAATCTAAAAAAATTAAAAATTAACATTTGCTTCCTAGAAGCAAGTACATAACCCCCAAATTTAAAAGAGAATTACGTCTTTAAAGTATCCCTACTTATATTCTCCGCTTCTTTGGCTCGGAATTAATACCCAAACTGTTAAAGTAGACAAAATCTTTGGAACCGGGCATGCTTTTTTTCATTCACATTTGCTTTACTATTGTACTATATCCTAGCATTCTCTTATTTCTGATATTAGTTCTCGAAAATTTAATTAAAATTATGGATAGTTTCAATTTTGGTTGAAAAATGTGCGCATATACATTTATTATACAATAAAGGGGAAAAAACGAAATTAGGTAACACTAGATCTGAGTAAGAATATTCGTAGGTATACCACGGACTGATGTCGATGGAGGTTGTTGCAAACATAAACATACACACACACATTACAAATATAACAAAACCTCTTCTCTACGTCTGTTGCAAAACAAAAAAAACTTTCGGAGAGTAGTTACTTCTACTCTGTGTATAGACTTTCAATTCCAATCAGCGTTGCCGTTTTGGTCCGATCGGACCGAAATTGGTCCAAAAGATTTCTAATTTTTAAATTTGGTCCGATGGTCAGACCAAACAGAATTTGGTCCATTTTGGTCCATTTTCATAAATTTGGTTTCTATCACATATTAAATAGTAGATGGTGCACCGCAAAGAATATTGTCGGGAGGCCAAATATTTCACATGCTTAACCCATTAACGCCGACGGGTGCGAAAACGCACCAAAAATAGAGGTGTTTTTGAGCATTAGTAGAAACGGTTTCATATTCGATATCGCTTTTATGTTTCTTGGTATAGATAGTAGATGGATGGGTCTATTTATTTGACTTGGACTGTTTTTTCATCAGACGTCACCTACATGATGATAAACGCATCGCCATGTGCAGGTTTTCGCACATGCAAAAAATAACCCTATTATACAAAGAAAACATATAGAAAAAAATATTTTTTTAAATATATGTTGGTATGGATAGGTAGCCCTCTGCCCTATATTTAACTCATAAAATTTTGAAAATTGTACATATAAACGTCTTTGATATATACGTGTTGTGCGTTTTCGCACCCGTCGGCGCTTATGGGTGCTGTTTTACTAATAAAATTATTTTCGGTTAACCATATGTGCGAACCCTAATGAAGCGCTCCCAATCAAAATAGCTGTCACACCGTCTGTTCTCTGTCACGATCTCTTTAATGCATCATTTCGCTTAAAAATTATCTAAAGAGATTACATACGTATATATTACATATACATACATACAGATATATATGTATATATTACAGTTAATCGTACAAAGCATAGTCAAACAAGTGAATGCCATAATCAGTGATAATTGTTATTGCGTTGTGATTGAGATTTATATTCTAATTGTGCCTCTTCGTGAGTTCAGCTTTAATTATGGCGAAGTGTTCAAGAGTTACTTCGAAAAGGACAGGATTATCAGTTCGTGAACTGGAAGAATTAATTGAGAACGAATTGTCTGATGATGAAAGCGAGCCACAAAAACAGTTGTCGAACGCTTTGGCCATTGATATAACCGTTTTGCCTCCCAATGATGTGGACACCATGACAGATACCGAAGATGTCCCGGACGACCAAATGTTCTGTGATGATCCTGGACCTAACAAAACTGATAGTGCCTTAGCAAGTATGCCCGAAATTTGTGGTTCCGTCGAAATGCACGTTGAACGTGCAATGGTTGAGCAACCAGACATCATTCAGAAGTATAACAAACGAATGGGAGGCGTTGATCTTTTCGACAACACAATGAACAACTACAGGATTTTCCTCCGTGGTAAAAAATGGTATTGGCCATTACTCACAAACGGTATTGATGCTGCAATGATCAATGCTTGGAAGCTGTTTTGCGCCATTCGTAGTTTCCAGCGCCAAAACGCAACGACAAATAAGGATGGCTCCAAGAAGGAATTCAAGAAGATGGGGCAATTCGAATTCCGCAACATTGTGACTGGTTCGTTGCTGCAAATTGAGACAGTGGCATATCATCGTGGTCCAAAAACTCAAGACACACCAGCTCTAAAACGATTAAAACTGCATAATGTTGGCCACAACATTGAGAAAGAAAAAACGCATTCGCTGTCGCCACTGTGCCTCGCATACCTTTTACTACTGTGCCAAGTGCAAAGGGGCAGTGCAACCAAAATGGTTCTCAGACAATCATGCCGGAAACTATAAATAACGTGCAACCTTTGGAACATGCATTACTTCACTATTTTTTTATATTATCATCTAATTTTTGAGTAATTTTATTAAAACTCCAACTTAATTCATGTATTTTCCTTTACATTGCTATTAAATTATTAAAACGTTTTCTAGACTGAAATTGTACTCACTAACGCCGACGGGTGCGAAAACGCACCACGCCCTGCACGAACAAGGGGTAGAGGTAGGGGGCTGAATTTTTGTGCGCGGAATATGAGTGACATTATGGCATCCTCCACTAAGTTCCAAAATTTTTCTCCCACTAATAAGGGAGCCGGCGTAAATGGGTTAAAATACGAATACGAATTTTGCTTAGAATAGAAGACACATTTCTCTGAAAAAAAGTTTTTCCTTGTCTAAAAGTCTCTAAACTTTTCAATGAAGTCTGTTTGTCCTTATAGCTAAGTGATTCGACATAAAAATGTGTATCCTAACATGAATGCAAATTTCGTTTTAATGAAGTCAAAATGGATTGAAAAAATCTTCAAAATTAATAAAATATTTCAACACATTGTTTTAAAGTCATTATACCCTAAACCACATAGTGGTTAGGGTATAATAAGTTTGATCTGCCAAAAAATGTGCCTACAAGAAATATTGATTTTAGACCCCATAAAATATATACCGATCGACTCAGAATAACCTCCTGAGTCGATCTAGCGCTTGGCGTCCGTCCGTCCGTCTGTCCATGTATTTGTTGTTCACAGGATTTCGGTCGCAATTATTAACCGATTTTGATGAAATTTGGTACAGGGAGTTTTTTTTTGGGCACAGGGACGAACGTTACTGAATTTGGAAGAAATCGGATCAAATTTAGATATAGCTCCCATATATATGTATTGCCCGATTTCGACAAATGGGGTCACGTTGCACTTTTTTTACTAACCGATCGTCGTCAAATTTAGCACAAAATAATCTTCTGTATCACCCTTTAAGTCTGAAAATTTCATCAAAATCGGTTCAGATTTAGATATAGGTCCCATATATATGTATCGCCCGATTTTGTCAAATTAGGTCATAAAACCCTTATTTATCAACCGATCTTACTCAAAGTTGGCGAAATGTAATCTTCTATAGCACTAACTATATGTGCAAAAAATCATCGAAATCGGTTCAGATTTAGCTATAGCTCCCATATATGTACCGCCCGATTTTTCTAAATAAAATAAAACTCAATTGAACAAATAAAACAATGTTTGTACTATAATTTTCTCGAAGAGGAGCGGAGCGATTTTTTTTTCTCGGAGCGGAGCGAGGAGCGGAGCGGCTTTTTTTTTCTCCGGAGCGGGAGCGGAGCGGAGCGAAAAAAATGGACCGCTCCGGATCCATACTATGGATTCATATAGCATCCAACACATTGGACGGATTTGATATGGTATAGAAAATGTGGACTTACAAAGTGGTGAAGGGCATAATATAGTCGGCCCCGCCCGACTTTAGACTTTCCTTACTTGTTTATATGTGAGTTCGAACGGCGTTCCACATTGTGGTGAAACTACATAGAGAAGCTTTGAAACAAACAGAAATGACACTGGGAGGGGATAATCTACCGCTGAATAACATTTTGGTGTTCGTTCGAAAATGGCATGTATGCAGACAGGTATAATAACCATTGCGTCACGGTAGCTCCTTTTCCGAAAAACATCATCAAAATTAATGAAATCGTCTTTAAATCTGTTGATTTTTTGCATCTTGGCTACAAAGCTAAAAAGCGTTTAAAAATAAAAGATGTTTTTATCACTATTTTCCTTGAACCATAGATCAATTATTACTTGTAGTCAAGTTTGAATGTGGACATTTAAGTTGTAGTTAACACGTTGTTGATGGACTTTGACAGTAAAAACAAAATCGTTGGAACCGGGCATGATTATTTTCCCAACTATATGAAAGCATGACCTCCATCGGTAGATCGAAGTGGCTTTGGTGCAAATACACAATGCATCTTCCTTAGATTCAATTTAGCAGTATTTAAAGATATTTTCCTGTATTTGAAACATGACATTTAGGTAATAGTGGTCATACTAAATTTAATTTAACATAACAATAATTTAATCATATATCAAATATCTGGCTGCATGCTAACATACCAGATCTCCACCTAATTTCTTCTATTATGAATTTTCAAAAATTTGAGGTATTTGATTCATGTATGTTTTTTTAAGAAGGAGGAATTCATAGTATATTAAAATGCCGATAATCAAATTCACATATTTTGTGCAGTTTCATTCAGCTGCTGTTTTCGAGAATTTTTAAAATTGACCATAGACTGTTCTCAGATTTCAACATCCTATGTCTGTGTAGAGGACAGAGGCATTTGTAATGACTTTTTCATAAACTGATGCACACACTCCCACACACACACATAGACCGTTGTTAAATTCATTCCCTGCTTGAGCTGTGTATATGTGTCAGTGTGTCTTTATTTTAGACTAGGGGAAACTCTAGGCAGCCTAGTCGACAAGCATATGCTCATTATTCGCCATGACAACATCAGATACAATTGAGAACCGACAAAGGACGAGTAGATATGTTCGTTGGCTTTCCCATGCGTGTGAGAGTTGTTGGGTTGGGAGCTTTTTAAGTTTTACTTTGATGAAGTACTTATACATTTTCCAAAGGACTATGTGGTGAAACAAACACACTCGCTATCATTATCTTCATGTTGATGTGAAGTTTACACACATTTTATTTGACTTTGTATAAAAGGACTGTGGTATTATTGTTGTATACGTAATGCGTGCAAAATGTTTAGTTTCTGTTTAATTTATCTTTAGAAATTGTTTTTACAAATTTTATGAAGTTACAAGTGGTACACTCGTTTTTTAGAACTAATTCTATTGGTCTATTCGTTTGATTCATCATTTGGGTATCCGCAATGTTTTGAGTAATAAATAAAAATTATAAATTACAATCCCCCAGCAAAAAAAAAAGCGTCGACAAAAAGGTATTTAAAATGTTCTTTTTGGATCCGGAAATGGTGCAAAATTGGCGGAGAAGCGATAAATTTAACATGTGGTTGTCATAAGGCGGATGTCCACCATTTCAATAGCCGTTGAACTTCTTAAGGTGTGATCCAAATTCAGAGTTTTGGATGTGAATTAAGAAATTTTGCGATATTTTAACAAATAAATAATTTAAATTTTTTTACGACATTTAATGTCAAAGCGATAAGGATCAAACAGATAAGCGATAGAATGCTTATCTGTTTGTCTTCAAATATTTTCAAAAATACGAAATTTTTCTAGAATGGATTTAGCATTTCTGTCGACAAAATTTAAATAGTTTGTACCATTTTGTTAATTCTTACACTGATTTTGACATATTTGAAACAAAAACAAGTAAGGAAAGTCTAAATATTACTCGATCTGGAAGAATTTGATAGACTTCTACAAAATCTATAGACTCAAAATTTAAGTTGGCTAATGCACTAGGGTGGAACACAATGATAGTAAAAAATATGGGAAACGTTTAAATCTGAAGCAATTTTAAGGAAACTTCGAAAAAGTTTATTTATGATTTATCGCTCGATATATATACATGTATTAGAAGTTTAGGAAATAGAAAATCAATTTTACAAATTTTCGACTAAGCAGTGGCGAATGTTGGTATTTTGACCACTTTTGTCAAAATCATGAAAACATATATATGGGAGCTATATCTAAATCTGAACCGATTTCAACCAAATTTGGCACGCATAGCTACAATGCTAATTCTACTCCCTGTGCAAAATTTCAACTAAATCGGAGCAAATAATTGGCCTCTATGGTCATATGAGTGTAAATCGGCCGAAAGCTATATATTGGAGCTATATCTAAATCTGAACCGATTCCAAATTTGGCACGCATACCTACAATGCTAATTCTACTCCTTGTGCAAAATTTAAACTAAATCGGAGCAAAAAATTGGCCTCTGTGGTCATATGAGTGTAAATCGGGCGAAAGCTATATATGGGAGCTATATCTAAATCTGAACCGACTTCAACCAAATTTGGCACACCTAGCTACAATGCTAATTCTACTTCAACCAAATTGGGGTAAATCTCTGGCTTCTGGGACCGTATTAGTCCATATCGGGCGAAAGATATATATGGGAGCTATATCTAAATGTGAACCGATTTCAATAAAATTTGGCACACTTGACTATAGTACTAATTGTTCCACTTGTGCAAAATTTTAAGCAAATTAGGGTAAAACTCTGTCTTCTGGGGCCATATAAGTCCATATCGGGCGAAATATATATATGGGAGCTATATCTAAATCTGAACCGATTTCTTCCAAAATCAATAGGGATCTATTCTGAGCCAAAACACATACCTGTGCCAAATTTGAAGTCGATTGGACTAAAACTGCGACCTAGACTTTGATTACAAAAATGTGTTCACGGACAGACGGACATCGCTATATCGACTCAAGAGCCCACCCTGAGCATTTTTGCCAAAGACAACATGTGTCTATATCGTCTCCTTGTGGGTGTTGCAAACATATGTACTAACTTATAATACCCTGTTCCACAGTGTGGAGCAGGGTATAAAAAATAAAATTACCCATTACCCATACCCATATATAACATACAACATTAAGCTCGGCCGGGCCGAATCTTAAATACCCACCACCATGAATCAAATATTTTAGTTTCCTTTCAAACTTCAGTGGGGTTTGATGGCAGATATTCTCCCAAGCAGAGCAGTTCAAACTGTAGACTTCCCGAAGATAAATTTAAAGATTTTACCTATGAAGACTAGATCAGATTCTGGATTAAATAAAGCCTTGATATCTAGATTTTCATCACCATTATTTAAATGATTATGAGAAGTAAAATCTGGTAATTTTACATTAAATTTCAAGCAGTTTTCATGATCAGTGCGCCTTCTATACCCTCCAGAAATGAAACCGGTCTATATAGAGGCCTTACCAAATGGACCGATAAAAACTAAATCCGATACACTGTTTTGTGAGGAGTTAAATCGGGAGATCGGTCCTATGGGCGTTATACTAAAACATGGACTTCTAGATTTCAAATTTCAGGCAAATTAGATAAAAACTACGGATTCCAGAAGCCCAAGAATTAAAATCGGGAGATCGGTCTATATGGGGGATATACCAAAACATGGACCGATACTCACCATTTTTGGCACACCTCTCTATGGTTCTAAAATACCTCTTAAAATATTTCTGGATTTAAAATTTCAAGCAAATTGGGTAAAAACTACAAGTTCTTGAATCCTAAACAATAAAATCATTTAATGCACAACTATTTCAGGCAAATTGAACAACAACTGCGGTTTCTATAAGCCCAAAAAGTAAAATCGGGATATCGGTCTATATTGGGGCTATACTAAAACTAAAACCATTTTCGGCGCACCTCTTTAGTGTCCTAAAATAATTCTAGATTTCAAATTTCATGCAAATTAGATAAGTAAAATCGGGAGATCGGTCTATATGGGGGATACACCAAAACAGGAACCAATACACGCCATTTTTCGCACACGTATTTTATAGTCTAAAAATATCACTAGATTTTCAATTTCAGATAAATGAAATGCTTCATAAATTTTCTATAAAAACAGCATTTGGACAAAAGTTTCTAGAAAAATAAAATTCTGAAAAAAAATTTCTATAGAAATATAAATCTGCTCTTCAATCAATTCTCCAGGATATGACCTTTCCCGATATTTAGTCGACATTTTAAGACATTTGACGAAGGAATCAAAGTATAATATAAGAGACGCGGTGGATTTTAAATCTAGATTGACCAATGTTAAAATAGAATCTGACGAAACATTAATATCTTTTGACGTAATTTCCTTATTTCCAAGTGTACCAGTTGAACTAGCCATTAAGACAATTGAGAAAAAGTGGAATATTTTGGAGCAGTACACTAATATACCCCGAGGACTATTCATTGAAATATTAAAATTTTGCATTAAGGACACAAGGTATTTTAAATATGAGGAAAAGTTTTACAGTCAACAAAAAGGATTACCCATGGGATCTCCAGCTTCACCAGTAATTGCTGATATAGTAATGGAAGATTTATTGGATGACTCGATTGGAAAAATGCCAAATAAGCCCAAAATATTGACGAAATATGTGGACGACTTGTTTGGAATCATAAAGAAAACAGAAACGATCAACACTATCAACGTTCTAAATTCATACAATAAGCTAATTCAATTTACGATGGAAGAGGAAAATGACAACAAACTGGCATACTTGGAAACGATAGTAATAAGGAAAGAAAATAGGATTCTTCTTGATTGGTACCAAAAAGACACAGCTTCTGGACGATTGGTCAATTTTCATTCCAAACATCCAAAATCAATGATAATAAACACCGCGAACAATTTCATAAATAGAGTTTTGACAATAAGTGACAAGATATATCATCATCAAAATAAGCAAAAGATACGAGACATTTTATTAATGAATGACTTCCCAAAGAAGACTATAAAAGATTTATTACAACGTGCACAGAAGCCAAAAAAGGACAATATCAATAAGGAGCCAAAAATATATAAATCTGTCACTTTTATACCTGGTTTCTCCGAAAGATTCAAAAACTCTGAAATTTATGACAAGGACAAAATTCAACTCGCTTTCAGAACGCACAATACAATGGACCAATTCTATGGGAAAACAAAATCAAAAGTTAAAAAGGAGGACAAATCAAATTTAGTATACCAAATAAAATGTAATGGAGACGGGTCCGACATATGCCAAAAGGTATATGTTGGTACTACAGGAACTAAATTAAAGACGAGAATTTCATCCCACAAATCTGACCACAAGGCTAGAGATAAGCCATTGGATCAAAAGACGGCACTCGCAACCCACTGTACACAAACTGGACACAGCCCGAATTTTGACGATGTAGATGTATTAGTGCAAGAGAGTAATCCGTTCCGACGATATACCTTAGAAATGCTTTATATCACCGACGTTCCCAGCGAGAAGAGAATAAACTTTAAAACAGACACAGATAAATGTTCTCAAATGTATAGATACATCATAAAAAAACACGGACGCAGACATATTTAGTTGGCAATCAAATTTTCTAAAAAGCAGACGTAATCACTCTCTACAATTTTTTGATTATTTCCTAAAAATACTTTAATGTAAATATAAATTGTTTGTGTTACTCGTACATTGTGTACTAATATTTGTTATTTATGTAGATCCCCGTCGAAGACTAACGATGTTAGTCGAAATATTGGAGAATAAAGTTAACAAGTAATCAAAAATCGTAAAAAGGATTTTTTATTAAAAGGACCTCAAGCCGAAATAATAATAAAACAAAATTAGAACAACAGGTCAACAAAACGAAGGACATAGTTATACGGTAGGCACACCGCAACATATCTTCTTCAGAATGATATACTCAACAATCAAACATTTTGACAAAATTTTCTATAGAAAAAATTTTTTGACAAAATTTTGTATAGAAATTATATTTTGACAAAGTTCCTAAAGAAATAAAATGTTGACGAAATTTTCTATAGAAATATAAAATTTCAAAAAAATTTTCTATAGAAATATAAAATTTCGACAAAATTTTCTATAGAAATATAAAATTGTGACAAAATGTCCTATGGCAATAAAATGTTGGTAGATTGTTTTTGGCTCGAGTGGCAGTCTTGATTTTTCTGTGAATGGGGATCGGTTTATTTGTGGGCTATATATATATAAATCGATACGGACCAATTTGGGCATTGTTGTTATCGGCCATACACTAGCGAAATGTACCAAATTTCAACCGGATCGGATGAATTTTGCTCCTTCAAGAGGCTCCGGAGGTCAAATCTGGGGATTGGTTTATATGGGGACCATGATCGGTTTACATGGGGGCTATATATAATTATGAACCGATATGGGCCAATTCTGGCATGGTTGTTAGAGACCATACTAACACCACGTACCAAATTTCAGCCGGATCGGATTAAATTTGCTTCTCTTAGAGGCTTCGGAGATCAAATCTTTGGATCGGTTCATATGGGTGCAATATATAATTATGGACCGATGTGGACCAATTTTTGCATGATGGTTAGACACCATATACTTACACCACGTACCAAATTTCAACCGGATCGGATGATATTTGCTTCTCTTTGAGGCTCCGCAAGCCACATCTGGTGATCGGTTCATATGGGGGCTATATATAATTATGGACCGATGTGGACCAATTTTTGCATGGTAGTTAGAGACCATATACCAATACCATGTACCAAATGTCAGCCGAATCGGATGAAATTTGCATCTCTTAGAGGCTCCGTAATCCAAATCTGGGGATCGGTTTATATGGGGCTATATACACTTAAGGACCGATGTGGACCAATTTTTGCGTGGTTGTCAGAGACCATATACCAACACCATGTACGAAATTTCAGTCAGATCGGATGAAATTTGCTTCTCTTAGAGGCTCCGGAGATCAAATCTGGGAATCGGTTTATATAGGTGCAATATATAATTATGGGCTGATGTGCACCAATTTTTGCATGGTTGTTAAAGACCATATACTTACACCACGAACCAAATTTCAGTCGGATCGGAAAAAATTTGCATCTCTTTGAGGGTCTCCAAGGCAAATCTGGGGTCGGTTTATATGGGGGCTATATATAGTGGATCGATGTGGACCAATTTTTGCATGGTTCTTTGAGCCCATATACCAACATCATGTACCAAATTTCAGCCGGATCGGATGGCCTATTTGCAAAACCATCCGACCTACATCAATAACAACTACTTGTGCCAAGTTTCAAGTCGATAGCTTGTTTCGTTCAGAAGTTAGCGTGATTTCAACAGACGGACGGACGGACATGCTTAGATCGACTCTTGAATTTCACCACGACCTAGAATATATACTTTATGGGGTCTTAGAGCAATATTTCGATGTGTTACAAACGGAATGACAAAGTTAATATACCCCCCATCCTATGGTGGAGGGTATAAAAATAGAAAAAATAACGCATTAAGAAATGAGGTTTTCCCATAAACTTGCCTTCATTTGTTCGTGAGTAACTCCACGACCAAGTCCATTGCAGAAAATATTGTCTAAAAGTCACCAAAAACCTCACTAATTACTATTTTCTTTGCTTGGAATGTGTGCGTGTCTTGTTTTATTATCCTTGCATATTTTGTGTGTGGGACGTGAAACTACTACTGACACACATTCAAAGGGCACAACGGCAAAGGTTCTACATAATTTGCGTGCATTTATTTTAAATAATAACAACAACACCAACAAAAAAAAATAACAAACATAAGGCAAAAAGTTACAGTCCGTGCGTGATGTTCTGATGATGACCCTGAAGTTTTTCATCCTTGGCTTTATTCCTAAAATCCCCGCGGGGTCTTCTGTTTTGGCTGTTTAAGTCTGTTTAAGTCTGTTACTATTGTTGTTGTTTTCCTTGCTAATGCCTTTGTTGTATTTTAGACAAAAATTTAGCAAACAGAAAAGAAAAACGAAACAACTACACCAACAACAAAAAACACGAAGAAAAAGTTTATGTTTAATTAGAAGAAAATGCCTTGTGGTTATAAATAGGCTCTACAAACAAAACAAGAAACAAAAAAAGAAGCTTTTTCAAACAAACAACCGTAAAAGGCAGTTAGTGGGCATTTTTAATCACCTCTCAGATATAAGAAAAGTATGTATCTTTGCATTTAGGGCAAGGGCATTATTGTTACGACTCTCTGAGGTGTGTTCTTTAGCATTGTAGTCCATTACTGGCCGGAATTTACAAAGGCAAAATGCAAGATTGTAAACAAGTATGTACAGCCGAATATTCGGCCAGGCCGAATCTTATAAACTCACCAACATGGGGTTCGAACAAAATTTTAATAACAATCTTTCCTTAGATTGCAACCAAATTGCTATCATTTCTAAACCGATCGTCTTACAGCTACTAGATTTATTCCAGTGACCTTTTTATTTTATTGTTTACACACGCATTTTCATCTACTGCATTCAGAAATAAAGCTATTCGTGATGAAATTCAAGCGTAGTAGCATGATTTCTTAATATTTGGCTGGAAAACTACAAGCGACTATCGTTAGAACTTTCCAGCAAAATGTCTCATACACACGCAAAAAAATAATTCTTTCCTCCCAAACGAAATTTTAGACAAACAAAGTTCGTTTCTCATTTGCTTTTCGCTGTAAGGAAGTTTCTTTGGGAGAAAAGTATATACTATTTATGATAAACGTTTATTCTTTTCCAGGATGTAAAAACCATTTCATAAAGACTAACTCAAAAAAATTTTTTTCTGGCTAATTGCATTTTCCCTCACATCTTTCTCACTTCCACGAAGATTTTTAGTTCTTAGCACCTTTTTCTGTAATACAAACAATGTAGAAGAAATTATACGATTTTATAAATTTTTAGAATTTTTTTACCTTTCGCCTGGACGGAGAATCGAACCGCGGACCATGCACTTTGTAAGCCAACACACTAACCACTGAGCTATGTACCTGTTATGGTCATCAATAGATAAATATCCATATAAGTTATATTTATATAGCATAGCTTGCGGCGCCCACGAACCGAATAAACAAAGTTTATTTAACAGAAACAAACATTTAGTTTGGCACCGTGGAGCAGTGGTTGCTACGTCTGACTCTCATGCCAAGGGTCGTGGGTTCGATCCCTGCTTCGACCAAAGTTTTTTTTTTTTTTTTTTTTTTTTACATACATTCTACATATGTTCGGAAGATTCCGAAAAAAATGTTCAACCTTACATTGTACTATATTAAATTTTGAACTGTAAAATGTGTTTTATTAAAGACCAAAAGTCAGAAAAGAACAGTGTTTGATATAAACGAAATGGACTCTGTTGTTGTTTCAAAAATAACTTTTTTTATTGAAAAAATAAAAACTTTGTAACAAACGAATTTTTTTGGTGATAAAAATTTAAAATTTTCGAAGCAATTCAAAAAACTCTAACAAAAGAAAAACGTTTTCGGTACACGTTTTCCAAACGTTTTTTTTCTTTGCGTGCAACTGGCAGTGTTGCATCGCGTCCAAAAATTACACCAAAAAAAGAACAATAGAAATGATCCGATAGTGAAGGCCAGATGTGAGAGAAATCTATGCCGCAGTGGTAGAAAAATTACACGTGAACTGAACATATCGCGAGCAAGGATGAAGTCATTGAAGATTGGTTTTGCATCGATGAGAAGCCCATTCCCAATTAAGCAAGCTGCGAACAACCAAAAATACTGGTTTGACTTGCTAAGAGATCTCCTTCGCCACCAGAACACAAGCGCCGCCAATTGTCATAGTACCATACCACGGTTGCCACAGTTGGTACAATTCTGGAAAAAATAGTAGATTTTCTACTGTTTGGTAGATTTTGAAAAACATTCCTCTCGATCTAAGAGGTACTATACACATTTCCTTTTGGAATAAAAATTAAAAAAAAAAACTCTAAAGACATACATTTTTCGAAAAAAATGTTCACATTTTTAATTGAATTGAAGTCCAATTAACTTTTTATTTAGTCCAATAAAAATTTTAATTGATGTTGATTTCTAATTAAAAACGTAACTATTGTCAATTGCTTTTTTAACTGACTTACGGCCATTTTCATATAGCTCCGTTAGTGTTACATTAGCTAACGAACTTTTAAACCGCACTATGGACATATCTGTCATCTTGGCTATATATTCCATATGCGAGTTAGTAACTTAACTGCTGAAAACTGTTCAGTTAAAGTTAACTGGAGGAGAAGACATTTGCAATTTACTTTCTGTTAACTGGTAATTAAAGCCTAATGGAGCTACATAAAAATGGCCGTTGTATCAATTAATTTTTTAATTAAACATTTCAATCATTGACTAAATAAATTTTATGTTTCTATCTTGATTAAAAAGTTAATTATCCCAATTAATTTATCATTTGAAATTTTTTCAACTTCAATCAACTCATTAATTAAAAACATTTTGGTGATTTTTTTTTTTTTTTTGAGTATAGAAATAAAATTTCGATAAAATTTTCTAAAGTAATAAAATGTTGACAAAATTTCCTAAAGAAATAACATTTTGAAAAAATAAATTTCACAAACATTATTTTCCTCTGTTGGTTAAGCTACACTTGTAGTTTAGTCAATATATGATTTTAAGCTGAAATAAAAAAACAACAACAATGCTTAAAGAACAAAACAAACAATAACAAAACAATTTTGAAAAAAATTTTACAAAATTAACAATTTTACAAAATTAACTAAAAAATAATAAAATTTACTATAGAAATACAATTGTGACAAAATTTTCTATAGAAATAAAATTTTGACAAACTTTTCTATAAATTTAATTTTTTAAATTTTCTATACGAATAAAATTTGGCAAAATTTTCTTTAGAAATAAAATTTTGAGAAAATATTCTAAAGAAATAAAATGTTGACAAAATTGTCTAAAGAAATAAAATTTTGACAACATTTTCTAAAGAAATAAATTTTTGAAAAAAAAAAAAAATACCAAAAAAGCAATAAAATTTTCTATAGAAATAAAAATTTGACAAAATTTTTTAAAGGAATAAAATTTGGCAAAATGTTTTATGGAAATAAAATATTGACAAAATATTCTAAAAAATATCAAATGTTGTCAAAATTGTCTAAAGAAATAAAATTAAAAAAAAAAAAAAAACAAGTATATACAGCACTAAGTTCGGCCGGGCCGAATCTTAAATACCCACCACCATGAACCAAATATTAGGGTTTCCTTTGAAATTTCAGGAGGGCTTGAGGACTTGAGGACACTTCCCGAAGATAAATTTAAAGATTTCACCTATGAGGACTATATCAGATTCTGGATTTATAAGAACCATTTTTGTTTGAGTTTTAGAGGAATTATTAACATCTCTTGTAAGTGTGCAAGAAAATTATAAAATAACGTCTTAATTTGAAATCTTAAATCTGTGGAAGTAAAATCTGGAAATTTTACATTGAGTTTCAAGCAATTTTCATGATCAGTGCGCCTTCTACACCGTCAAGAAGTGAAGTCGGTCTATATGGAGGCATTATCAAATGGACCGATAAAAACTTAATCCGATACACGTTTTTGTGAGCCTAAAATATCAGAATATTTACAAATTCAGGCAAATCAGATAAAAACTACGGTTTCTAGAAACCCAAGAAGTTAAATCGGGAGATCGTTCTTATGGGGGCTATACTAAAATATGGACCGATACTCACCGTTTTCGGCACAACTCTTTATGACCCGAAAATACCTCTAGATTTCGAATTTCAGGCAAATAGGATAAAAACTTCGGATTCTAGAAGCCCAAGAAGTAAAATCGGGAAATCGGTCTATATGGGGGCTATACCAAAATATGGACCGATACTCACCATTTTCGGCACACCTCTTATGGTCCTAAAATACCTCTAGATATCCAATTTCAGACAAATTGGATAGAAACTACGGTTTCTATAAGCCCAAGACCCAAAATCGGGAGGTCGTTTTATATGGGGGCTATACCAAAACATGGACCGATACGCACAATTTTTGGCACACGTATTTGTGGTCCTACAATACCTCTAGATTTCCAATTTCAAGTAAATTGAATAAAAAATGCGGTTTCTATAAGCCCAAGAAGTAAAATCGAGAGATCAGTCTATATGGGGGCTATACCAAAACATGGACCGATACTAACCATTTTTGGCACACCTCTTTATGGTCATAAAATACCTCCAGATTTCAAATTTCAGGCAAATTGGATAAAAACTACGATTTCTATAAGCCCAAGACCCCAAATCGGGAGGTCGTTTTATATGGGGACCATACCAAAACATGGACCGATACTCACAATTTTTGGCACACGTATTGGTGGTCCTACAATACTTCTAGATTTCCAATTTCAAGTAAATTGAAGAAAAACTGCGGTTTCTATAAGCCCAAGAAGTAAAATCGGAAGATCGGTCTATATGGGGGTTATACCAAAACATGGACCGATACTCACCATTTTTGGCACACCTCTTTATGGTCGTAAAATACCTCTAGATTTCAAATTTCAGGCAAATTGGATAAAAACTACGATTTCTATAAACACAAGACCCCAAATCGGGAGGTCGGTTTATATGGGTACTATATAAAAACCTGGACCGAGATAGCCCATCTTCGAACTTGACTTGCCTGCAGACAAAAGACGAGTTTGTGCAAAATTTCAGCACGATTGCTTCATTATTGAAGACTGTAGCGTGATTACAACAGACAGACAGACAGACGGACAGACGGACATCGTTATATCGTCTTAGAATTTCTCCCTGATCAAGAATATATATACTTTATATAGTCGGAAATCGATATTTCGATGTGTTACAAACGGAATGACAAACTTATGGGTATAAAAATACTAAAAAAATAAAATTTTCTATAGAAATAAAATTTTGAAAAAATTTCTATAGAAAATAAAATCTTGAAAAAAAATTGAAAAAATTTAACCAAAAAAAAGCAATAAAATTTTCTATAGAAATAAAAATTTGACAACATTTTTTAAGGGAATAAAATTTGGCAAAATGTTTTATGGAAATAAAATATTGACAAAATATTCTAAAAAATATCAAATGTTGACAAAATTTTCTAAAGAAATAAAATTTAAAAAAAAAATTACTAAAAAAATAAAAATTTCTAAAGAAATAAAATTTTGAAAAAATTTCTATAGAAATAAAATCTTGAAAAAAAAAATGACAAAATTTAATTTAAAATTCAATATTTTAATTTTCGTGTTAGGCCCTACAATCAAAGTCCATTGTGAGTAAATTCTCCCCTTTTGTAGAAGTAGTCACTGAAATAACTAAAATCAAATAATAAACCATTTCTTTCTTTAGAAAAAAAATATTTTTTCTCACTAACCACAAAATTTTAATCAAAAACATAAAAACAGGATTTTTATTTGGTATATATTTGGTAAAACTTTCATAAAATTTTTGTAGATTATTTTTGGTTCGAGTGACAACCGTGTTTGAACCGTCGCCAATCGTCGCTCCCTGTTTGGCGGGATTAACAACTCTAGTGGTGCAATGAACATTTTTCGATGCGAATTAACCCAATCGGAAGTGGCGCAAAATTGGCGCAGAAGCGATGAATTTAATATGGGCTTGTCATAGGAGGAATGTCCACCACTTCAATAGCCGTTGCACTGAATTTGCGTTTTACTTCTTAAGGTGTGAGTCGAATTCAGTGTTTTGGATGTGAATTAAAAAAATTTTGTAATATTTTGCCAAATAAATAATTTTTGAAATTTTTTATGTTATTTAATGGCTTATAATGCTTGGGTGAAACGTTTGATCTCAAATATTTTCACAAATACACAATTTTTCTAGTTTGGATTTAGTATTTTTTTTTTTTTTTTGACAAAATTTTAATAAATTTTATCATTTTATTAATTTGAGACAAAAAAGTTAAAATTACTCATTAAAATTATGAAAGAAGAGAGTTGTAAAAAATTAAATGAAAGAACTTCCTGTGTAGTTAAAATATAGAACTTCTGTGGGAGGACATTTTTTGAAGTGCTTTAAAAGTTGTGCCTTTGGAAAAACTTCCAATTTTTTTTGCTGGGAGGTGGGATAATGGGATTATGTACACACAATTAAAAAAAATCTTAGTCTTTTGGTGTACTTTAAAGTTTCAAACAAGTATACAAAATTCTCAAAAAATCCGATTGAATTTGAA
Source organism: Haematobia irritans (assembly GCF_050003625.1). NCBI lineage: Eukaryota > Metazoa > Arthropoda > Insecta > Diptera > Muscidae > Haematobia > Haematobia irritans. The sequence continues at coordinate 152,118,916 of NC_134397.1, read as the reverse complement.
TCAAGTATATAAAATGCTCATAAAATTTTAGCTTTCATTTGGTGTCTCTTATCTTTGCTCCAATAAATGAAGAACGCAAGACTCTCAAAACAATCGCATCTTACATTGGAAACTTTACAATAAATCTTTAAATAAATCTCAGTTTATTTAAAGGTTAAAAACTAAGTTCTTTGAGAAAGAGAATTTTTTCATTAACGCCAGTGTTGCCAGTATTTTTCTGGCTCTTGTCCCCAAATTATGATGTTTTCGTCCCCAAAAATCCCCAATTTAAATTTAAATTCCTCACAAAAATCCCCAATAATTTCTCTATATCTATATCTTATTTTTTTTGAACTTCATTGCATTTATGAACTAAAATTTACTTCTAAATATACAAGTAGTTGAACAAATTTTCCATATAGAAAAAAATGACAAAATGTTCTACATAGAAATTAAATTTTGACAAAATGTTCTATATAGAAATATAATTTTGACAAAATTTTCTATATAGCAAAATTGTCAATAGAAATACAAGTTTGGCACATTTTCTATAGAAATAATATTCTGACAAAATTTTCTATAAAAACAAGTATATACGGCCGTAAGTTCGGCCAGGCCAAATCTTATGTACCCTCCACCATGGATTGCGTAGAAACTTCTGCGAAAGACTGTCATTGACAATCGAATTACTTGGGTTGTGGTATCTTAAAACTTCTTAACATCGTTTTCTAAATTGTGAGTTAGTCCATACGTGGTATATATTAGACAATACGTAGAGAGCCAGAATCGAAATATGGGGGTCGCTTATATGGGGGCTATATACAATTATGAACTTGATATTGGCCAATTTTTGTGCGATTGGGGATCGATTTATCTGATGGCTATATATAACTATGGACCGATATGGTTGTTAACGGCCATATACTAGCACAATGTACCAAATTTCTGACTGACTCGTATGAAATTTGCTGCTCCAAGAGGCTCGAAAACCAAATCTCGGTATCGGTTTATATGGGGGCTACATATGATTATGGACTGATATGGACCACATTTGGCATAGTTGTTAAATATCATATACTACCATCACGTACCAAATTTCAACCAGATCGGTTGAGGCTCTTGAGGTCAAGTCTGGGGATCGGTTTATATAGGGCCTATATATAATTTTGGACCGATTTCGACCAATTTTTGCATGGGTGTTTGAGGCCATATATTAACACCACGTACCAAATTTCAACTGAATCAGATGAATTTTGGTCTTCCAAGAGACTACGGAGGTCAAATCTGGTGATCGGTTTATATGGGGGCTATATATAATTATGGACCGATGAGGACCAATTTTTGCATGGTCATTACAGACCATATATTAACACCATGTACCAAATTTCAGCCGGATCGGATAAAATTTGCTTCTCTTAGATGCTCCGCAAGCCATATCGGGGGATAGGTTTATATGGGGGCTATATATAATTATGGACCGATGTGGACCAATTTTTGCATGGTCATTAGAGACCATATATTAACAATATGTACCAAATTTTAGCCGGATCGGATGAAATTTGCTTGTCTTAGAGGATTCGCAAGCCAAATTTGGGGGTCCGTTTATATGGGGGCTATACGTAAAAGTGGACCGATATGGCCCATTTGCAATACCATCCGACCTACATCAATAACAACTACTTGTGCAAAGTTGCAAGTCGATAGCTTGTTTCGTTCGGAAGTTAGCGTGATTTCAACAGACGGACGGACGGATATGCTCAGATCGACTCAGAATTTCACCACGACCCAGAATATAAATACATTATGGGGTCTTAGAGCAATATATCGATGTAATAAAATTTTGACAAATTTCATGTTGAAATAAACTTTTGAAAAAAACTTTCTATAGAAATAAAATTTTGACAAAATTTTCTATAGAAATAGAATTTTAGCAATTTTCTATATAGAAATAAAATTTAGACAAAATTTTCTATAGAAATAAAATTTTGGGAAAATTCTCTATAGATATACAATTTTGGCACATTTTCATTTTGACAAAATGTTCTATATAGAAATACAATTTTGACAAAATTTTCTATAAAAATAATATTTTGACAAAATTTTCTATAAAAATAAAATTTTGACAAAATTTTCTATAGAAATAAAATTTTGACAAAATTTTCTATAGAAATAGAATTTTAGCAATTTTCTCTTTAGAAATAAAATTTAGACAAAATTTTCTATAGAAATAAAATTTAGACAAAATTTTCTATAGATATACAATTTTGGCACATTTTCATTTTGACAAAATTTTCTGTAGAAATAAAATTTTGACAAAATGTTCTATATAGAAATACAATTTTGACAAAATTTTCTATATAAATAATATTTTGACAAAATTTTCTATAAAACTAAGATTTTGACAAAATTTTCTATAGAAATAAAATTTTGGCAAAATTTTCTATAGAAATAGAATTTTTGCAATTTTCTATATAGGAATAAAATTTAGACAAAATTTTCTATAGAAATAAAATTTTGGGAAAATTATCTATAGATATAAAATTTTGGCACATTTTCATTTTGACAAAATTTTCTGTAGAAATAAAATTTTGACAAAATGTTCTATATAGAAATACAATTTTGACAAAATTTTCTATAAAAATAATATTTTGACAAAATTTTCTATAAAACTAAGATTTTGACAAAATTTTCTATAGAAATAAAATTTTGGCAAAATTTTCTATAGAAACAGAATTTTAGCAATTTTCTATATAGAAACAAAATTTAGACAAAATTTTCTATAGAAATAAAATGTTGGGAAAATTCTCTTTAGATATACAATTTTGGCACATTTTCATTTTGACAAAATTTTCTGCAGAAATAAAATTTTGACAAAATGTTCTATATAGAAATAAAATTTTGACAAAATTTTCTATAGAATTAAAATTTTGACAACATTTTCCATACAAATAAAATGTTCACAAAATTTTCTATAAAAATAAAATTTTGACAAAATTTTCTTTAGAAAAAGAATTTTAGCAGTTTTGTTACATAAGTTTAAACCTATTTCTCAAAAGAATTTCCCACAAAAATCCCCAAGCCCACAACTCAGAAATTTCGTCCCCATTCACTAAAAACTATCCCCAATTTGGGGAAATGTCCCCAATACTGGCAACACTGACTAAAGCTATATTTTGTTCGGAGTGCATATACACTTCCTTTAAGAAATGTACTTACCTTGGACCATAAAATGAGAAACCATTGAGTTATTTTAAAATTAACATTTCATTTATTTATTATGTTGTTTTTTTCTTCATTTTGCTCACATTACATCATCATTATCGTCATACTTTTATTATAATCTCCATATTAAATTTTTAATTTACTTTGTATGTTTATAATTAATTTACAGCATGTTTGATTTTTTTTTTTGTTTGTTCTGTAATTCAAAGTTTTTGTATTGTATATGTTTTTTTATATATTCATCGCCTTTGTAATCTGCAATTATGCATATAATATTATTAATAATTTTGCTAGCGGTTTCTTTTGTTCACATTTAAAATGTTACCACTCTATTACAATTAATTGGTGATGGATTTAAAAGAAATGGAGGGGATAAACCATCTGGGCGTTTCGCCATATCTCTCTTTCTCGTTTCGTTTTTGCTTCGTCAGATTTATGACTTTCGTCGTTTTGGGGGAGGGAGCTTTATGGTTTTTAAAATACATTCAATATTTCAATATGTATCAGTAATAATATAATTTTACCTTGTAGACTTAGATTAACTTAATAATTTTTCAATTATTACAGAGATTTATTTAACTACACAAGTTCATTGGGATGATGTGTGTGGGGAGGCATGGAGGAACCGATTATGTTCACCCTCATCCCAGAACATTTATCAATTTAATTATATTAAGTCAATATTCAATTATTTCATATTCATATCAATATCATTATCATGGTATCTTATCATTTAATTTCATACATATTTGTGGTTTATATGTTAAAAGAGGATAGAACTCTTTAGAGTGGGTATAGTGTAGTATTTCAAAATTGGCAATACGAATGATGAAGTAGTGTATTTAATTCTTCACAGTGGGGGAATTTGGTAATAAATAATTTTAGACATTAAGTATAGCTACAACAACAAGTGAATAAAGTAGAAAATTGAGCGGGGCACAGTAAGACCCTAATCCCAATATTCCAAAAAGTTAATTTAAACTTTAGCCCAATTTTTACCATACAAATTCATTTGATAAACTGATTATAAATTATTTTGTATATGTGCATAAGAAAACCTACACTTCTACGATTTATTTCAAACATTTAAGAAAATTTATGTTATTTTTGAACGGAAAATATGCCTACCATATTATTTCTCGTCAAACATAAACATACTTGCCGCAATCAAATACATCATGGTTGTGACTAACATAAAATATAATATGTTTGTCGCAACCATTAAATAATTCAATTTTTTCTTTTCATTATGTACACAAATACACTGCATAAGCACGGTAAAATATGAATATGTTTTCTATTTTCCAAACTGTGCGGTATTGTCCTGTCATTGTTTATGTTAATACATGTCTAATGGGGAATTTTGATTCAAATTCGGTTTTTTTTCTGGGTGGGGGAGAAAAGCTTCAATTTTTTCTTTACCCTATTTGGGAAATTTCAAAATAGAAGACAACTCACAAGCATACTGACACGATATCCAAAATGGAAGTAAAATCTGGTGTGTGTGTGGGGGGTTTGCAACTAAAATTTTATTTTTGTTTGGATAGTGATAAAAACTTCATAAATCGACTTTTTTCTGTATATAGAGCCTAGATTGAAAGTTAGGTTAGGTTAGGTTAGAGTGGCGGCCCGATTAAAATTCAGGCTCACTTAGACTATTCAGTCCATTATTACATATGGGCACTTCTAGTTTTAACCGCTGAACCTTCTCGATTATTTCCTCCTATTGAACCAACCACATTGTTCCAAAAACATTAGCAGACTGCTTAAGTTAACGTTTTCCAGGTCCACCAGTAATCTAAAGGTATATGCCCTTAAAATTTGCTTACGCCTTACACAAAATGCAGGACACTCACACAAGAGGTGTTTAATTGATACCTTTTCCTCCGCATCATGACAGCTCATTATACGTCGCGCCTATAGTTTTTTTCAAAATCGCCTATCAAGCAGCGACCCGTTATAGCAGATATCAGGAGTGATACCATCATAACTGCCTTCTTACGCAGTATGAGCTTGCAGGTAGCCCGGGGCATACCAACAGATTCTAGTTCCCCTGGAATATGTAAGGTAGTCCCTAGCCTAGATTGAAAGTTAGATAGATCGACATCAATAAAAAATTATTAAGGGAAGGTTAACATTTTCGGGTCCAAGTATTATTAAGTATACCACCATAGCATGGGGGTATATAAACTTTGTCATTCCGTTTGTAACACATCGAAATATTGATCTAAGACACCATAAAGAATATATATACTAGGTCGTGATGAAATTCTGAGTCGATCTGAGCATGTCCGTCCGTCCTCCGTCCGTCTGTTGAAATCACGCAAACTTCCGAACGAAACAAGCTATCGACTTGAAACTTGGCAGTAGTTGTTATTGGTGTAGGTCGGATGGTATTGATATGGGCCATATCGGTCCACTTTTACGTATAGCCCCCAATTAAACCGATCCCCAAATTTGGCTTGTGGAGTCTCTAAGAGAAGCAAATTTCATACAATCGGGCTGAAATTTGGTACATGGTGTTAGTATATGGTCTCTAACAACCATGTAAAAATTGGTCCATATCGGTTCATAATTATATATAGCCCCCATACAAACGGACCCCCAAATTTGGCTTGCGGATCCTCCAAGAGAAGCAAATTCCAATCCGGCTGAATTTTGGTACATGGTGTTAGTATATGGTATTTAACAACCACGGAAAAATTGGTCCATCTAGGTACATAATTATACATAGCCCCCATATAAACCGATCCCCAGATTTGGCTTGCGGGGCCTCTAAGAGAAGCAAATTTCATACGATCGGGCTGAAATTTGGTACATATTAACACCATGTACCAAATTTCCGATCCGGCTGAAATTTGGTATGTGGTGTTAGTATATGGTCTCTAACAACCATGCAAAAATTGGTCCATACCGGTCTTAATTATATATAACCCCCATTGAAACCGATCCCCAGATTTGACCTCCGGAGCTCTCGGAGGACCAAAATTCATCGGATCCGGTTAAAATTTGGTACGTCATGAAAATTTTGTCAAAATTTTATTTCTGTAGAAAATTTTGTCAAGATTCTATTGCTATAGAAAATTTTGTCAAAATTTTATTTCTATAGAAAATTTTGTCAAAATTTTATTTCTATAGAAAATTTTGTCAAAATTTTATTTCTATAGAAAATTTTGTCAAAATTTTATTTCTATAGAAAATTTTGTCAAAATTTTATTTCTATAGAAAATTTTGTCAACATTTTACTTCTATAGAAAATTTTGTTAAAATTTTATTTCTATAGAAAATTTTGTCAAAATTTTATTTCTATAGAAAATTTTGTCAAAATGTTTTTTCTAAAATGTGGAGGGTACATAAAATTCGGCCTGGTCGAACTTACGGCTGTATATACTTTTTTTATTAAGAAAATAATTTTATTTTGAACACCGTCTAGTGTATTGTTAGTTAGTCCATACGGGGTATATCTTAGACAAAACAGGCTGATTGAATATGTATATAATTCAGTTCTTAATCTCTCTATATATAGGGAGTCTATAAGCAGTGTTGCCAACTCCCAAAGACCAAAAAGCACCAAAAATATATTAACCACTTCCCACCACAAAATCGAAGATTAAATGCTCTACTACAAAAAAAAAACTTCCGAAGATGTATTGTAGAACTTTTGTGTATTGAATTTGTAATTACACATTGATCAGTTTTAATGCTTTCATTCAATTCATTTTGATCAGTAATGTCTTTCAATTTTCAAAATATTAATATATGGAAGGAGTCTATTGCTTATTTCAGTTGTGCGTGCTTTTGTGAATGTAATACAAACGTTTTTAATGACATCTTTATCATGTTCAAAAATTCGACACTCGTCGCTAGACTTTTCTACAGAATATCCTAAATAACAATATTAATTAAAAAATAATCAATACCTTCTTCATAACAATCAAATTCTATATTTGGAGTGGAGTTTCTTAAGCTCTTGAAAGTCTAATCAAAATTTTTGTATGAATTAAACTTAATACTGTTCGAAATATAAAACGCACCAAAAGCACTAAATGAAAATGCCAGAAAGCAGCAAGTTGTTGCTTTTTTTGAAAAGGCACCAAATATGCAATTTGGTGCTTTTCAAAAATTAAAAAGCACTAAATTTGGTGCTAAAAGCACCAAATTGGCATCACTGTCTATAAGTAATTAGAGAGCCAGAAGTGAAATATGAATATACAATTATGGACCGATTTTGACCAATGTTTGCATATATGTTAGAGACTATATATAAACACCACGTACCGAATTTCAACCGTATAGGATGAAATTTGCTTTTCTACGAGGCTCTGCAATCCAAATGTGGGGATCCATTGCAATACCATCCGACCTACATCAATATTGTGCCAAGTTTGAAGTCGATAGCTTCTTTCGTTCGGAAGTTAGCGTGAATTTCACCACAACCCATTATATATATATATATATATATATATATATATATATATATATATATATATATATATATATATATATATATATATATATATATATATATATATATATATATATATATATATATATATATATATATATATATATATATATATATATATATATATATATATATATATATATATATATATATATATATATATATATATATATATATATATATAGTTTATGGGGTCTTACACCAATATGTGGATGTGTTACAAACAGAATGACAAAGTTAATGTCCTATCTTGGAGAGTATAAAAATAGGATGCAAAATTCGTGTCCAAAAATTATATTGATTATGAACTTTATGCTAACGATAATTTGTTTGCTTTAATAATTTTTTTTCTTAATTTTTTGAAAATGTTCCGCAATTGCAGTTTCATAATCTTTCGTATTTATCTTTAATCTTTTTTTCAGTGTAGGTCATGCATAGTTTTATATCAATTTTAAAGCTTGTCATATCAATATTTAATGTTTCCATTAAATAATTTTGAAATTCTTAATGCTTTCAATATTTCTCACAATGGCCCCCACTGTGGCATCCACCTACGCCACTCATATTAATATTGAATACATAAATGGAAAAAACAATTAATAAACAATTACACATGTGTACACATTTGTTGTTAATGTGTTATTGTTTGTCTTAACCATATCATCATAATAACTATAAAAATATAATTAATTCATTTATTTATTTATTATTGAATAGTATAAATAAATCTAAAAAAAAACAAAAGGGGTCTATATCCACCATTCACACCACATTTGTCGCAAAATACCTTTGCTCTTTTAATAAAAAATAATTAGCTTTTTATTTATCATAATCCTTTGCCCCATCTGTAATCAACGACATAATCATTTTACGCTAAATATAACACATTTCAATTTCGGGTGTTTGGATTTTTCTTTTATTCTATCATTTTTGGTTACTTTCAGTTAAATAGATCTGTGTGTTTTTGTATTTCTGCTGCATTAGTTGTTCTTGTATTTAATTGAGATCAAAGCCATAAAGTTATCTTAGAGATAATAATCGTAAATGCGAATCATTGACATTTTGGTATTGTTGTGTAGATTTGTACCTTAACAGGTTATATACACGAGAATAAAGCTGCACTAAAAGTGAGCCAATCGATGTGAAGTGGCACATGGCCGTTATTAGCAGTAATTTTGTAACGTCCAACGCTGTGGTCTTTGATGTGCTGCCCGATGAGAAGAATGACATGAAATTTCTGACTGTCGAACCCGAGGAGAGTGTTACTGGAAAGAGATGATAAGAAGATGATTAGTATATGATATACGTAGGAAAAAATACTGTTTTTCATATGTTTAGGCGTAAAAATTATATGTTTGGAACTCAACTATTTAGTATTTATTTTATTGGCATCATTTGTAAGAGCAAGCATATTGTGTTCATAAACAAGCATAAAATGTTTGCGACATATATGTTAATTTGTTAGAGCATATTATGTTTGGTACATAAAATACAAACATAAACTAATTTATTGCCATAAATAAATAATTGCCTATAAACATAAATGTGTTAAGTAAAACAAGTATATACGGCTGTAAGTTCGGCCAGGCCGAAGCTTATGTACCCTCCATCATGGATTGCGTAGAAACTTCATCTAAACACTGCCATCCACAATCGAATTACTTAAGTTGCGGTAACGCTTGCCGATGGCAAGGTATCTTAAAACCTCCTAACACCATCTTCTAAATTGTATGTAAGTCCATACGTGGTATATATTAAATCAAAAAAGGTCGATCCAATACGTATATAATTCAGTTTGACAAAGTAGACATAAAATTTTGAAAAAAATTTCTACAGAAATAAAATTTTAACATAATTTTCTATAGAAATAATATTTTCACAAAATTGTCTATAGAAATAAAAATTTTGACAAAATTTTCAATAGAAATAAAATTTTGACAAAATTTTCTATAGAAATAAAATTTTGACAATGATGAAAATTTTATTATGAACCAAATAAAATTTTAACAAAATTTTCTCTAGAAATAAAATTTTAACAAAATTTTCTATAGAAATAAAATTTTGGTAGATTATTTTTGGCTCTAGTGGCAACCATGATTATGAACCGATATGGACCAATTTTTGTGTGATTGGACCAATTTTGGTATGGTTGGTAGCGACCATATACTAACACCACGTGCCTAATTTGAACCGGATCGGGTGAATATTGCTCCTCCAAGAGGCTCCGGAGGTCAAATCTGGAGAATGTTTTATATGGGGGCTATATATAATTATGGACCGATGTGGACCAATTTTTGCATGGTTGTTAAAGACCATATACTAACACCATGTACCAAATTTCAGCCGGATCGGATGAAATTTGCTTCTCTTAGAGGCTCCGAAAGCCAAATCGGGGGATCGGTTTATATGGGGGCTATATATAATTAAGGACCGATGTGGACCAATTTGTGCATGGTTGTTAGAGACAATATACTAACACGATGTACCAAATTTCAGCCGGATCGGATGAAATATGCTTCTGTTAGAGGCTCCACAAGCCAAATCTGAGGGTCCCTTTATATGGGGGCTATACGTAAAAGTGGACCTATATGGCCCATTTTCAATACCATCCGACCTACATCGATAACAACTACTTGTGCCAAGTTTCAAGTCGATAGCTTGTTTCGTTCGGAAGTTAGCGTGATTTCAACAGACGGACGGACGGACGGACGGACGGACGGACGGACATGCTTAGATCGACTCAGAATTTCACCACGACCCAGAATATATGTACTTTATGGGGTCTTAGAGCAATATTTCGATGTGTTGCAAACGTAATGACAATGTTAATATACCCCCATCCTATGATGGAGGGTATAAAAATTATTACAAACTGTGTTGAGTGAAAATATCCTACATTGTGGCCCTACGTCCGTACAAGACGCTAAATATTACAAAAACCCTACATATAGGGAATTTACCCTACTTCTAGCAACACTGGCTGTATTGATATTGCAATATTCTTATGTAAGAGCTACAAGTACGTATAAGTACGATCGGCTAGTACATCAAAATTTGAGTAACATTGGTTAATAAATAAGAGTACTATGGCCAAATTTGGGAAAATCGAGCGATGCATATATATGGAAGCTATATCTAAATCTGAACCAATTTGCATAATATTTTGCGGGTTTGATTAATACCACAAAAGGTTACATTGTGCAAGATTTGAGTAAGATCAGTTAAGAAATGAGGCATGGTCAAACATAAGGTTATTAGGGGGGAATTTTTCAAAATCGGGTGATACATATATGGGAGCTATATCTACATCTGAACCGATTTCGATGAAATTTTGCACATATAGTTAGTACTATAGTGGACTGGATCTAGCCAACTTTTAGTAAGATCGGTTAATAAATAAGGGTTCTATGGCCAAATTTGGGAAAATCGGGATTTACATATATATATAGGAGCTATATCTAAATCTGAACCGATTTCGATGATTTTTTGCACATATAGTTAGTGCTATAGAAGACTACATTAAGCCAACTTTGAGTAAGATCGGTTGATAAATAAAGGTTTTGTGGCCAAATTTGGGAAAATCGGGCGATACATATATATGAGAGCTATATCTAAATCTGAACCGAGTTGCATGAAATTTTGCAGACTTGAAGGGGGATAGAAAAGATTACCTTTTGCCAAATTTGGTAACGATCCGTTTGAAAAAACGCGCAACGTGACCCCATTTGTCGAAATCGGGCGATACATATATATGGGAGCTATATCTAAATTTGATCCGATTTCTTTCAAATTCAATAGCGTTCGTCCTTGTGCCCAAAAAACTCCCTGTACCAAATTTCATTAAAATCGGTTAATAATTGCGACCGGAATCCTGTGAACAACAAATACATGGACAGACGGACGGACACCAAGCGCTAGATCGACTCAGGAGGTGATTCTGAGTCGATCGGTATATATTTTATGGGGGCTAAAATCAATATTTCTGGTAGGCACATTTTTTGGCCGATCAAACTTATTATACCCTGACCACTATGTGGTTTATTGTATAAAAAACAAGACTTTGACCTTCCATCAAGGATCTTGACTTGGCTTGCAGAGGCTCTTAGAGAACCAAATTGCATCCGATCCGGGTGAAATTTGTTATGTGATGCTTAAATGTGGTCTCTAACAAACATACAAAATGTAATTTTAAATTTTAATTGATTATTTGTTTAAACTCAATGAATACCTTAATTGGAAAAATTTTCGTGATTTTTTCTGTGTATGTAAGATGCAACCACGTTAATTTTACATTTCTGAGTCACACTTTGCAAAACTAAATCATTGGGTTCCTTCTCTATACCTCTAAATTACTTGTGTCTCACATGCATTTAAATTATCAATATCATGCTTAAAGATGCATACACTTATTATTCAAAACGAGATCTACAATAATTCATTCAAATAAACCTGATTTGATTTAGCATTGAATGCCTATTTGGGATTGGTACGTGTGTATTAGATAACAAAGTGGTTTCCATTCAAACTACTTTAATTCACCAATTATTATCTCCAATTGGTTTTCCACTGGAAAGCATTAACACAAAATTGAGCTTAAATCAGACAAGCACAAACACACATACACACTCACTATCACGCTCTGTTCATAGAATATGAAAATCCTTACCTCGTGCCGGCACTGGATCCTTTTGCGGTGTTCCCAGTTCAATTTCCTTGTATTCCTGATACAATTCACCAATGGTTGCGGTACAACGCAACACTAAGCCGCCACCATGCACAGAATTCATGCCATAGACGCTGTGTCCATAGACCGAAGGATTAACGCTACTGAAATGAATACCCTGCAACTGCAGCTTCAGGCTAATGCGTGATGCAATCAAATTATCAATGGTACGTATGTATTGTACCTCAGCATTGCTGACCTACAATGGAAAATGGAAAGCACAAAACAAAAATATGGGTATTAATTAACAAAATAAATAAGCAAAAGAATTTGTATTCGATGCTTTAGTGTATACACAATTATACGTACTTATATTGTATATACATAAAGATGTGGTATGCATTTTTATTGAATTAACTATTGAATAAATATGAAATAAATATTGAGTGGGGGAATAAGAGGAGATTAAATGAAAAATAATTGATTGTGTTTTGCTTTCGTATTTAAATTCCACATAAACAACTAAAGTAAGAGAAAAATAGTCAAGCAAAAAATAGGTAAATAGTTGAGGTGCAAAACTATTGACCAAGACATATTGTGTCATACCCCCCAGCAATACCATTTGCTTTTGGAATAATATAGTTTCGGTTACCATACATCTGATTTTCAGAAATATTACCACATAGCCTTTACGTGATAATGTTATAATTGGGCTGCAGAGAAGTATGTACTTTCCTCATGCCCTGTTGACAATGATAGATTTTGCTGGGAGTGTATAAGTACTTTATATGTGGTATTTCACAAAGAAATAACACTATGGTAAAATTTTTTATAGATATATAAAATATTGACAAAATTTTTTTAAGAAATAAAATGTTGACAAAATTTTGTATAGAAATGAAATTTTTTCAAAGTTTCTATAGAAATAAAATTTTGACAAAATTTTCTATGGAAATACAAAAGTGACAAAATTTTCTATAGAAATAAAATTCTGACAAAATTAATTGTTAATACCAATTCTTTATCTTCAAAATTTGCTATAGAGATAAAATCTTGACAAAATTTTCTATAGAAATAAAATTTTAACAACATTTTTCACAGAAATAAATTTTTGACAAAATTTTCTATAGAAATAAATTTTTGACCAAATTTTCTATAGAAACAAAATGTTGACAACATTTTCTATAGAAATATTTTGACATAATTTTCTATAGAAATAAAATTTTGACAAAATTATCTATAGAAATAATATTTTGACATAATTTTCTATAGAAATAAAATGTTGACAAAATTTTGTATAGAGATAAAAGTTTTACAAAATTTTCTATAGAAATGAAATTTTGACAAAATTTTCTATAGAAATAAAATTTTGACAAAATTTTCTATAGAAGTTAAATTTGGCAAAATTTTCTATAGAAATAATATATTGACAAAATTTTCTATAGAAATTAAATTTTGACAACATTTTCTATAGAAATAAAATTTTGACAAAATTTTCTATAGAAATAAAATTTTGACAAAATTTTCTATAGAAATAAAATTTTAGCAAAGTTTTCTATAGAAATAAAATTTTGACAAAGTTTACTAAAGAAATAAAATTTTGAAAAAATTTTCTATAGAAATAAAATTTTGACAAAATTTTTAATAGAAATATAACACTCACTATATAAAATGTAGATAAAATTTCTATAGAAATATAAAATTTTCTGTAGGAATAAAATGTAGACAAAACTTCTATATAAATAATATTTTGACAACATTTTATTTAGAAATAATATTTTGACATAATTTTCTATAGAAATAAAATTTTGACAAAATTTTGTATATAAAAACAAGTAAGTAAAGTAGAAAGTCGGGCGGGGCCGACTATATCATACCCTAAACCACCATTACAGAATTAGTAATCATAAGCATTTGTGGGGTAACATACACCCTCACAAATAATCGCTTCTGTAACATATACTCCCAAACATATTTTGCTTGAAGCATATACATTTTTGGGTATTGCCCAAACATTTATATGTTTGATGTCTACCAATATATAATATGTTTGAAAGCATATTGGTCTAAACAATATATGTTTGGGTAGTCTAAGTTCCAAACATTTTGTATTTTTGCATCCAAATTCAATAATGTTGTCTTCCAAAAAACAATATGTTATTATGTGACCATATAATATGTTTGGAAGCATTTTGCACCCAAAAATATTATATGCTTAAAAAAAATTCTCCCAAACAATATTGTGCTCAAAATTTTATTTATTTATTTATATATTTACAATCAAAATGAATTATGAAAATAAACAGGTAATATAGGTGCTAACAACATAGGTTTTCGACCTGAATGCTCAAAAATTTTTTTCTGCCCAATTGTATATTCCCCGACATCTTTCTCACTTCCACGAGATTTTTTAGTTCTTAGCACCTTTTTCTGTAATACAAACATTGTAGAAGAAATTATTCAATTTTATGATTTTTTATTTTAATTATACCTTTTGCCGGACGGGGATTCGAACAGCGGACCACACAGTTTGTAAGGATCAAAGAAGTAGCTGATCAATTGCCCAAGGAAAAATAAAATGTTAATTTTGTAATAACAAGCAACAACCACCAACTTAATTCAATATCGCTCCCTGTTAAATAGCGCTCCAAGCTACTAAACACATATATGTTTATAGGCTATTTCTAAATTAATATATGTTTGCATCCAAGCATATTATATTTACAAACATTTTATGTCCCAAACATAATATGTTCTAACATATTAACATATATATCCCAAACATGTTATGCTAGTTTATGAACATTATATGCTTGCACTCAAAAATATTGTGTTTAAAAATTTGTGTTCCAAACATATAATGTTTATAGCCAAACATATGAAAAACAGTCTTTTTCATCCGTGTATAGGTCTGGGAGATAAACCGCAGTTGCATATATAAGAAAATTAAGGGGTACGTGTCTATGGGTGCTTTGTGTCAATCTGACTATAGCTCATAGTCAATGTTGCCAGGGAAAATGTTCGGTTTACCCTACAAGGACAAAAAAAGTTCCCTACTTTCCCATACATTCCCAAACAATTTTCCCTACTATATTTTTTGTTAAATTCAAAAAATTTTTCAAAACAAAAATGGTTCTAAGTACTTTATTATCTTAAAACATGAATATGCAACGTATATAACTTAGAATATAAATTTGTATTACCACCACGGTTGCCACAGTTGGTAGAATTCTATCCAAATTAGTCATCTTTTTTTTTTAAATCTTTATAAAAATAAAAATTTTCTATAGAAATAAAATTTTGACAATAAATTCTATAGAAATAAAATTTTGAGAAAAAATTCCACAGAAATAAAATTTTGAGAAAATTTTGTTAAATGTCGACAAAAATAAAATTTTGGAAAAAGTTTCTATAAACAAATTTTTGAGAGAAATTTTTCTACAGAAATAAAATTTTGAGAAAAAATTCCACAGAAATAAAATTTTGATAAAATTTTTTGTAGAAATAATATTTTGAAAAAAATGTCTATAGAAGTACAATTTTGACAAAATGTTCTATAGAAATAAAATGTTGACAAAATTCTCTACAGGAACACACATTGTTAAAGATCAAGCCTTGCCGGCTTCTACTTTCCTCCTCTAGAGCCACCAAAATGTAACAATTATTACAAATTGTGTTGAGTGGAAATGTCCTACATTATGGCCCTACGTCCCTATAAAACGCTAAATATTAGAAAACCCATACATATAGGGAATTTCCCCTACTTCTAGCAACACTGGCTGTGTTGATATTGCGCCTACGGAGTTAGAATGCCACTAATATTGAGCCCATTATTAAAAAAGAGAAAATCGTTAAATTAGTGTGGGTAATAAATACAAATTTGTAAAAATCGGGCAATAGTCTTATGTAAGCGCTACAAGTACGTATAAGTACGATCGGCTAGTACATCAAAATTTGAAATTTGAGTAACATTGGTTAATAAATAGGAGTACTATGGCCAAATTTGGGAAAATCGAGCGATGCATATATATGGAAGCAATATCTAAATCTCAACCAATTTGCATAATATTTTGCGGGTTTGATTAATACTACAAAAGGTTACCTTGTGCAAGATTTGAGTAAGATCAGTTAAGAAATGAGGCCTGTATGGTCAAACATAAGGTTATTAGGGGCGAATTTTTCAAAATCGAGTGATACATATATGGGAGCTATATCTGAACCGATTTCGATGAAATTTTGCACATATAGTTAGTACTATAGAGGACTGGATCTAGCCAACTTTTAGTAAGATCGGTTAATAAATAAGGGTTCTATGGCCAAATTTGGGAAAATCGGGCTATACATATATATGGGAGCTATATCTAAATCTGTACCGATTTCAATGATTTTTTGCACATATAGTTAGTGCTATAGAAGATTATATTTACTAAACTTTGAGTAAGATCGGTTGATAAATAAAGGTTTTGTGGCCAAATTTGGGAAAATCGGGCTATACATATATACGGGAGCTATATCTAAATCTGAACCGATTTCCATGATTTTTTGCACATATAGTTAGTGCTATAGGAGACTACATTTAGCCAAATTTGAGTAATATCGGCTGATAAATAAGGGTTTTATGGCCAAATTTAGAAAAATCGGGCGGTACATATATATGGGAGCTATAGCTAAATCTGAACCGATTTCGATGATTTTTTGCACATATAGTTAGTGCTATAGAAGATTATATTTAGCCAACTTTGAGTAAGATCGGTTGATAAATAAAGGTTTTGTGGCCAAATTTGGGAAAATCGGGCGATACATATATATGAGAGCTATATCTAAATCTGAACCGATTTGGATGAAATTTTGCAGACTTGAAGGGCGGTGGAAAAGATTACCTTTTGCCAAATTTGGTGACGATCCGTTTGAAAAAACGCGCTCCGTGACCCCATTTGTCGAAATCGGGCGATACATATATATGGGAGCTATATCTAAATTTAATCCGATTTCTTCAAAATTCAATAGCGTTCGTCCTTGTGCGCAAAAAACTCCCTGTACCAAATTTCATCAAAATCGGTTAATAATTGCGACCGGAATCCTGTGAACAACAAATACATGGACAGACGGACGGACGGACGGACACCAAGCGCTAGATCGACTCAGGAGGTGATTCTAAGTCGATCGGTATATATTTTATGGGGTCTAAAATCAATATTTCTGGTAGGCACATTTTTTGGCCGATCAAACTTATTATACCCTGACCACTATGTGGTTTAGGGTATAAAAATTAGGTATAGTTGACCTTCTATACACGGAAGGCACACCGAGAAATAAAAGCTTAAAAAAATTTCTAAAGAAATAACATTTTGACAAAATTTTCTATAGAAATAAAATTTTAACAATATATTCTATAGAAATAAAATTTTGACGAAATTTTCTAAAGAAATAAAATTTTGACAAAATTTTCAATAGAAATAAAATGTTGACTACATTTTCTACAGAAATAAAATATTGACATAATTTCTTTAGAAATAAAATTTTGACAAAATTTTCTATAGAAATAAAATTTTGACAAAATTTTCTATAGAAATAAAATTTTGACAAAATTTTCTATAGAAATAAAATTTTTACAAAATTTTCTATAGAAATAAAATTTTGACAAAATTTTCTAAAGAAGTAAAATTTGGACAAAAATTTCTATAGAAATGAAATTTTGACAAAATTTTCTATAAAAGTAAAATTTGGAAAAAAATTTCTACAGAAATAAAATGTAGACAAAATTTTCAATAGAATTAAAATTGTGACAAAATTTTCTATAGAAATAAAATTTTGATACAATTTTTTTAGATAATTCAAATTTTGACTAAATTTTCTATAGAAATAAAATGTTGACAAAATTTTCTATAGAAATAAAATTTTGACAAAATTTTCTATAGAAATAAAATTTTGACAACATTTTCTATAGAAATAAAATTTTGACAAATTTTTCAATCGAAATAGCATTTTGACTACATTTTCTACAGAAATAAAATTTTGACAACATTTTTAGTAGAAATCTAAAACTCACTATATAAAATGTAAACAAAATTTCTATAGAAATATAAAATTTTCTATAGAAATAAAATGTATACAAAATTTCTATATAAATAAAATTTGGACAACATTTTCTTTAGAAATAAAATTTTGATATCATTTTTTGGTAGTTTTTGGTTCGAGTGGCAACTGTGCTCTATGTATACATAATAAAATTATTTTTTCTTCAGAACGGACCGACATGAAGCCAGTGCAGAATCAGCTTGGTGGATAATTTAGTGTAGACGAGTGTGCACATCTCGACTCCTATAGGTCAAACAACCAGTATGTGCGCAGACGGATGAAATGCAAAGTTATATTTGATTAGTTTCTTTATTTCTTCGAAAATTTCAAACTTTAATCACCAAACGTTTTTTGCTGATAAATGGCATATGGTAAACGATGTTTTTTTTTGTCTTAAATTTCGTTTGGGAGAAAAAAATATGCTTTTACGTTTCCCTTCCAATATACAAGTGTACAAGGCTAGGTTAGTTTAGGTTGAAAAGAGGATCCAGACTTCCCTATCTCATGACGGCTAATGTATACGTAAGCCAGCATTCGGCTTGTTGTGCGCTCTAACTTCCTTTTTCCATCGCACTCTTCTTTTGTTCTAGGAGTTTTGTTTCCTTAACGTATTCCTTAATTTATTTCCAGTCCCTCTTTCCCGAATCACCTCTCCACCGATATGTTTATGCTCTCAATTCCAGATATCCAGCCATTATTTCCATGGCCCTCCTGATTGGCGTCCTACTCTCCTTGAGCAATTCTCCAGACTTTTTCTTGTCTGGGTCACACCATAGTATTTTCATTATCCTTCCGTGCACATTCATGCGTGTGCCTTGACCTGCTGGTGAGTAGGTTTGGCTGGGCAACCGAAAATGTGATGCGTGTCATATGACCCTTGGTCGTAGATGAGACACACGTCAGATATGCTGCTTCCCTGATCTTGGTTAGTTACCAGGATCATTAACCCTTCGTTGCATGACATTGCATATATGCTATGCTACTTTTTTTGCCTATGACTCTATTATTTTGATAATTTTATCGTTAGTTTTTTTATGTCTTTCTCATTCTTTTGATGTAAGGGATACTCTTTGGTAAACTTTTTTGTCAGAATTGAACGGAAATAGGGTTTTGATATCATAAATATACATACATAAAACGGTTGTAACATTCCAAAAAAAAAAAAAGATATCGATGCGAAAATTAAATCATGCAGTTTCCGTATGTGGATCGACTGAAATGGAATTTGTAACCACAAATCTGCTGTTTCTATGCATTGATCGATAGAGCTCGTTCGAGAACTTTTATTATGAACAGGTACAAGAAAAACGTCAATCGCTAAACACATGGAAAAATTTTTTTACGTTTTTTGGACATTTCAAAACATGAAATTCGATTTTATTCAATTTTCGCATGAAGTAGTTAATAATAACAATAATAAGATATCTTGAAATCCACATAAATTATAATTTACCTAATTTATACATTGAAATTATTCAAGAATTTTTAGAGTAGTTTTCTTACATCTTGCATGCATAAGTTTTAGTGATTTTATTTATCTCGTGGGGCGGCGTTCTGTATTGTATGCTGCCGCTATGGCCAATAAGCACATACTAGTGGCAATTTAGTGCAATGTTACAAATTGTATAAACAAAGCCTAAGGCCTCAAGATTAATGTGCATGAAGCACGTTCAGTTCTCGCCTTCTAGCTTTCTCACCATCATCTCATGGAACATGCGAAACAGTATTCAGGCAAATAGTACAGTGAAAAACAACAAACACAATACAATCATATACAAGACATTGTAATCGTAAAGTAACCAGAGTTGCCAGTTCTACGCTATGCAACTTTAGTTGTAGGTTTGAAATACAGTTTTGGTTTGGTAAACAGATCAAAATTGATATTTAAAAGTTTTCGGACCGTAACGGATTTCAAAAATTAAAATTTTTTACCACAACTAATTAAAAATCTTCGCGGGATTTTGAACCCGTGCCGTTTAACATTTTCAGTTCAATAAAAGTTCGTTGTTGAGAAGGTGTTTACATATTACGAGAATTATCTGAAGAAAAATCGCCTATGATAAGATTTGATGCATCATTCCCTATTTTTGTACCCTCCGTCATACATCGAAATATTGGCCTTAGACCCCCATTATGTATATAAAGGGTGTTTTTCTAAGAGGTTGTTGATTGGAAATTTCAATAATACATATGCCAAATTATGAAATGGCACAAAAAAATATTTGGTAGATAAATTCTTTTCATTTAACATTTAAATATAATTTCGGACAACGACTATCTTGCGAAAAGGTCATTCCTGAGTTCCAATTCTCGACCACTTTTTCAAGCATTTGAGGGCGTACTTCAGCAATGACACGTTGAATATTGGTTTTCAAAGCGTCAATCGTAGCTGGTTTATCCGCGTAAACCAATGACATCATCATATCGAATTCCATTCACGGTAACGCGTCTTTCTCCCTCATCTTTAAAGAAATAAAGACCAATGATTCTACCAGCCCATAGACCGCACCAAAAAGTCCATTTATCGGGATGCATTGGTAATTTTTGAACGGTGGCTTGCCATCCAAAGGAGTGAATGTACACTGAAATTTGTTAAATACGTTCTTTATGGTGGTCTCACATGGACGATTATGTGCACCATAAAATTCACGAAATGTTCTATTAATATTTTTAATTGAACACAGTTTAAAACAAGTATATACGGCCGTAAGTTCGGCCAGGCCGAAGCTTATGTACCCTCCATCATGGATTGCGTAGAAACTTCTTCTAAACACTGCCATCCAGAATCGAATTACTTAAGTTGCGGTAACGCTTGCCGATGGCAAGGTATCTTAAAACCTCCTAACACCATCTTCTAAATTGTATGTAAGTCCATACGTGGTATATATTAAATCAAAAAAGATCGATCCAATACGTATATAATTCAGTTTGACAAAGTAGACATAAAATTTTGACAAAATATTGTACAGAAATAAAATTTTAACAAAATTTTCTATAGAAATAAAATTTTCACAAAATTTTCTATAAAAATAAAAATTTTGACAAAATTTTCTATAGAAAGAAAATTTTGACAAAAATTTCTACAGAAATAAAATTTTAACAAAATTTTCTATAGAAATAAAATCTTGGTAGATTATTTTTGGCTCGAGTGGCAACCATGATTATGAACCGAATAAAATTTGAACAAAATTTTCTATAGAAATAAAATATTGACAATGATGAAAATTTTATTATGAACCGATATAGACCAATTTTTGTGTGATTGGACCAATTTTGGTATGGTTGTTAGCGACCATATACTAACACCACGTTCCTAATTTGAATCGGATCGGATGAATTTTGCTCCTCCAAGAGGCTCCGTAGGTCAAATCTGGAGAATGTTTTATATGGGGGCTATATATAATTATGGACTGATATGGACCAATTCTGGCACGTTTGTTAAAGATCATATACTAACACCAGTTCCAAATTACAACCGGATTGGATGAAATTTGCTTCTCTTGGAGACTTCACAAGCCAAATCTAGGGATTGGTTTATATGGGGGCTATATATAATTATGAACCGATGTGGACCAATTTTTGCATGGTTGTTAGAGACCATATACCAATATCATGTACCAAATTTCAGGTGGATCGGATGAAATTTGCTTCTCTTTGAGGCTCCGCAACCCAAATCTGGGGATCGGTTTATATGGGCGCTATATATAATTATGGACCGATGTGGACCAATTTTTGCACGGTTGTTAGAGACCATATACCAACATCATGTACCAAATTTCAGCCGGATCGGAAGAAATTTGCTTCTCTTTGAGGCTGCGCAAGCCAAATCTAGGGATCGGTTTATATGGGGGCTATATATAATTATGGACCGATGTGGATCAATTTTTGCACGATTGTTAGAGACCATATACCAACACCATGTACCAAATTTCAGCCGGATCGGATGAAATATGCTTCTCTTAGAGGCTCCACAAGCCAAATTTGGGGATCGGTTTATATGGGGGCTATATATAATTATGGACCGATATGGACCAATTTTTGCATGGTTGTTAGAGACCATATACCAACACCATGTACCAAATTTCAGCCGGATTGGATGAAATTTGCATCTCTTTGAGGCTCCGCAAGCCAAATCTGGGGATCGGTTTATATGGGGACTATATATAATTATGGACCGATGTGGACCAATTTCTGCATGGTTGTTAAAGACCATATACCAACACCATATACCAAATTTCAGCCGGATCGGATGAAATATGCTTCTGTTAGAGGCTCCACAAGCTCCCTTTATATGGGGGCTATACGTAAAAGTGGACCGATATGGCCCATTTTCATTTCAATACCGTCCGACCTACATCGATAACAACTACTTGTGCCAAGTTTCAAGTCGATAGCTTGTTTCGTTCGGAAGTTAGCGTGATTTCAACAGACGGACGGACGGACGGACGGACGGACACGCTTAGATCGACTCAGAATTTCACCACGACCCAGAATATATATACTTTATGGGGTCTTAGAGCAATATTTCGATGTGTTACAAACGGAATGACAAAGTTAATATACCCCCATCCTATGATGGAGGGTATAAAAAATTCTACGATTTGGAAGCGTTGTTCTGGAGTTAACCTATTTATGATGCCAAATAATACTGAGTAGAGACTTCACTTTAAACTGTTAAAACAGCTGTGAGACAACAGAGAGTTTCATAGTAAAAAAAAAGTATATACGCCCTACGGGAAATGGATCAACCACAGGACCGGTACAGGACTAGTACATGGACCAGTCCTAGTTCTGGTCAAGACGTATGGAAGGGACTGGTCACTTCAACATGGGCTTGTCATTGACAGGGTAAATTTACACTTTAGGACACGTCTTGGACTCGTTCTTTAGGACACGTCCTGGGATATTTTAATAGTAGCACTCCATAGACAGGTCCTCATGAACCAGTCTCGGGCAAACTCTTAGGAATCTGTTTCAGTTTGGTTATCCGAATAACACCAGAAATGAAAAACTTTTGAAATATATTGAACACTAGGCTCTTCTGGTAATTCTACCTAAATGTGTAAATCCAACAAGATTTTTATATCAAGCGAGTATGGAAATCATTAAATTATGACTATTTAAAAACTGCGACAAGCTGGATCACCGGTACCAGTCCTGTGATAGGTTCGTTAGAGGCAATTTGCACCAATTTCCCGTAGGGCAGCTACAAGTTCTTCCTGGCCGAATCTTATGTACCCTCCACCATGAATTGCGTAGAAACTTCTACGAAAGACTGTTATCCACAATCGAATTACTTGGGTTGTGGTAATACTTACTGATGGCAAGGTATCTTAAAACTTCTTAACATCGACTTCTAAATTCTAAGTTAGTCCGTAATGGGTATATATTGGTAAGTCTACAAATAATTACGAACCGATATGTACTTTTGCGCGGTTTATCTGAGGGCTATATATAACTATAGACCGATATGGACCTAGTTTGGCATGGTTGTTAGCAGCCACATACTAGCACAATGTACCAAATTTCAAGTGAATCGGTTGAAATTTGCTCCTCTGGATTTGACTCCGGAAGTCAAATCTGGGGACCGGTTTATATGGGGGCTATATATGTTTATGGACCGATATGGACCAATTTTGACATGTTCATTAAAGACAATGTACGAACACCACATACGAAATTTCAACCGGATGGGATGAATTTTGCCCCTCCAAGAGGCTCCGGAAGTCAAATCTGGGGATCAGTTTATATGGGGTCTATATATAATAATGAACCGATATGGACCAATTTTTGCATTGTTGTTAGACACTATATACTAACACCACGTACCAAAATTAAACCGGGTCGGATGAAATTGGTTCCTCCAAGAGTCTCCGGAGGTAAAATCTGGGGATCGGTTTATATGGGGGCTATATATAATAATGACCAGATATGGACCAATTTTTGCATTGTTGTTAGAGACTATATGCTAACACCACGTACCAAAATTCAACTGGATCGGATGAAATTTGCACCTCCAAGAGGCTCCGGAGGTAAAATCTGGGGATCGGCTTATATGAGGGCTATATATAATTATGGACCGATATGGACCAATTTTTGAATGGTTTTTGAGACCACATACTAACACCATGTACCAAATTTCAACCGGATGAAATTTGCTTCTGTAAGAGGCTCCGCAAGCCAGATCTTGGGGTCGGTTTATACGGGGGCTATACGTAAAAGTGCTCCAATATGGCCCATTTGCAGTACCATCTGACCTACATCAATAACAACTATATACGCCAAGTTTCGAGTCGATGGCTTTTTTCGTTCAGAAGTTAGCGTGATTTCAACAGACGGATGAACGGATGTGCTTAGATCGATTAAGAATTTCAGCACGACGCAGAATAAAGTGTCTTAGAACAATATTCCGATGTGTTACAAACGGAATGACAAAGTTAATATACCCCCATCCTATTGTGGAAGGTATAAAAAACTCATAAAAAAAACACCCAATATATACTATGGGTCGTGATAAAATACTGCACTCAAAAAAACTTTACTTGGATCCAAAGATTTTGACCTTCCTTTAAGGATTTTGGTATCGATTCCGAGCCAAAGATGCGGGTTCTTTAGAATAAGGAAATTTTTTTGCGACCTATCTGGCTTTAAATCTAAGATCTAGGACTCATAGGACTAGGATTCATTTATCGAATCTATTTCGTACAAACAAATGTCAGTTTAAAAATTCAAATTATGACGGATACTTCGAAGGAAAAAATATTTTCTTAATTCCAAAAAAACTTTAAACCAGATGCTAAATCCTCAAAATACGTATTATATATATATATTTGAAGCATTATTATCTTAAATGTAAAAATTCACTATTTCAGTTAATTTAACGACGATTTCTTTAAATCAAAAATGTGTTTCTTTACTTTAAGGAAATTTTTCCTTAGTTTAAAAATATGCAACTTTAACGAAGGGACGAAATTTTTAAAATATGTGTCCTAAATTTAATGAAACAACATTTTGAAGCAAATATTATAAACTTTCTTTTAACTAAAATATCATTATTTTAAAGAAATTTGTCCTTAATATTGTGTAAATTGCACATCCTACAATTGAGGTTGCGTAATCTTTAATATCACGTAAATATTTTTTTTCAGTGTGGAGCCGATATAGCGATGTCCGTCCGGCTGTCTATACGTCTGCTGAAATCATGCTAACTTCTGAAAGAAACATGCTATCGATCTAAAACTTTGTACTAATGGTTGCTTTTAGCGTAGAT
Organism: Haematobia irritans; assembly: GCF_050003625.1. NCBI lineage: Eukaryota > Metazoa > Arthropoda > Insecta > Diptera > Muscidae > Haematobia > Haematobia irritans. The sequence goes on along the minus strand of NC_134397.1, from coordinate 152,093,239 downwards.
CGGGTGGTATGCAAATAGGCGACATCGGACAACGTTTAGATATAGCCCCCAAATATAAATCAACTTCCGGAGCTTTTTGAAAAAAAAAAAACAAATTTCGTCCAATCCGGCTGAAATCTGGTACGTAATCGTATATGTCTTCTAACAACTTCGCAAAAATTGGTCGATATCGGTCCATCTCCAGAGTTGACTTCCGGGTTCTCTGGAAGGTGTAAACTTCATTGGAAAGGGAGCCACCGTGGTTGCAATGGTTAGCATGCCCGCCTTGCATACACAAGGTCGTTGGTTCGAATCCTGCTTCGACCGAACACCAAAAAGTTTTTCAGTGGTGGATTATCCCACCTCAGTAATGCTGGTGACATTTCTGAGGGTTTCAAAACTTCTCTAAGTGGTTTCACTGCAATGTGGAACGCCGTTCGGACTCGGCTATAAAAAGGAGGTCCCTTGTCATTGAGCTTAACATGGAATCGGGCAGCACTCAGTGATAAGAGAGAAGTTCACCAATGTGGTATCACAATGGACTGAATAGTCTAAGTGAGCCTGATACATCGGGCTGCCACCTAACCTAATCTAACCTTCATTGGAAACAGTCGAAATTGGTTACGTGATATTAGTATATTCTTTTTAATCATAATCATAAACAAACAATGGTCCATATGTGTACATAATTTTAGTTAACTCCACTAAGATTTTACTTCTGGAGACTCATGGAGGAACAAATTTTATCCGGTCGCGTTGAATTTGGTCTTCAAATTACCATGCGAAAATTGGTTCATATTTATTTGACATGTCCATATAAACCGACAAAGAATTAGTGTGCCAACTATTACCACAACCCAAATAATTCGATTATGGATGCCAGTCTTTAGTAGAACTTTGTGCGCAATCTATGATGATGGGTACATAACATTTGGCCTGGCCGAAATTTCGGCCGTATTTATTTGTTTTTATTGATTCTACTGAAGAACATCTCCGGAAGTATGGTACTTAGAATGGTAAGTCTAATTACATTTGAATTGGCGTTCTGATATATGATGTGCAATGACGTTTGTTGCTGAAAAGAACTGTTATGGTATCAGAAATCCAGGTTCAGGTTGGCTCTTATTGGAAACCCCTTAATAAGGATGTTAGTCCTATGTGGCAAAGGGGAACATCACACAAAACAGAATCTAGCCACTTCGGAGAGTGTCCAACAGAAAAAGATTGACAGACGAAGGATTCAAGTCCCATGTTACAACAACTTTGTACACAAAAATATTCTCAATGCAATTAAAATCCACATAGCGATTTTCTTAAAAAAAATTATATGGCAATACTGATTTCTATAGAACGTACTGTTACACATTTAAATGCAGTCAGACTTGACATACACACTGACTCTCAGCCTTATTCGTATGTGGTGTACTCACATGCACTTGACGAGAGATCTGGTGCATGAAACAAGCACTCGAACACAAACCAGCAACAAATCCTCGGGGCATTAACTTAAATAACATCGTGCATGTCTGTATAATTCTGGCGGCTGTTCGTTTTCGAGTCTATAGAACATATAAATGTGCATGGGTGTGTATTTGTGTGTGTTCGTGACTATGGGTGCTTATATGCGTGAGCGCTTTGAACTGCTTAAACTATAAAATAACAACGGGCGTTGGATAGATTTTAACAAAAGAGAGTAGAGAATATTGCAAGCTTTTGTTTTGGGAAAAAATTCAGTGTAAACAGCTGAAAGCATTAGCAACAAATTTCCAAACACAATCCCCATCTCTATGCACAACAAACCTCTAAGGCCTTTGTAGTCCGCTTTGACATCGTATACAATTCCTAGTCGTTTTCATTTGCATGAAGCGTTTTTTGTTTCCCTATTTTGCTTGGTTCTAATGCTTATAAGCCATTAACACAGATACTCGTACACGCTCAAGAGCAACCAAACCCAAATCCAAGTGATGTAGTCTTAGTTGATGCTCGGCGGGTGCCTATGTATGACAAGAATAAGTTTTTATGCGAACAAGACGCAAACTATCAATTTATATTTTTATACCACCCACCATAGGATGGAGATATATTAACTTTGTCATTCCGTTTGTAACACATCGTAATATTGCTCTAAGACCCCATAAAGTATATGTATTCTGGGTCGTGGTGAAATTCTGAGTCAATCTGAGCATGTCCGTCCGTCCGTCCGTCTGTTGAAATCACGCTAACTTCCGAACGAAACAAGCTATCGACTTGAAACTTGGTACAAGTAGTTGATATTTCTATAGGTCAGATGGTATTGCAAATGGGCCATATCGGTCCACTTTTACGTATAGCCCCCATATAAACGGACCCCCAAATTTGGCTTGCGGAGCCTCTAAGACAGGCATATTTCATTCGATCTTGCTGAAATTTGGAACATGGTGTTATTTAGAATATGGTCTCTAACAAACATGCAGACATGGGTCCTCATCAATCGGAATGGGAATCGAACTAACCATTGCACCACGGTGGCTACCAAATTTTCGGTTAAATTTTGGTGATTGTTATGTAAAAAATGTTTCTTCAAAGTGTTTTACTATTTTATTTTAAAAGTTTATTTATTATTTTTTTATCACTCTTAATAGCGAAAATTTATTTGAGTGTATAAATATCCATTGAGACTTTGATAGTATGGTCTGAAACAAAAATTAAAAATTTTAAAATTATTATTTATAGAAATTCTTGTCAAAATTTTACTTCTATAGATTTTGTGAAAATTTTATTTCAATAGAAAATTTTGTCAAAATTTTATTTGTGAGGACATTTGTAAAGCACTTCTTGGTACAGGAGGAATATTTACCAAAATCTACCAAAATATCAAGAATTATACCAATCTACCAAACAGTAAAAAATCTGTCAAAAGAAATTTTTTTGTCAAAATGTTATTTCTATAGAATGTTTATACCCTGCGCCACACTGTGGAACAGGGTATTATAAGTTAGTGCATATGTTTGCAACACCCAGAAGGAGACGAAATAGACACATGGTGTCTTTGGCAAAAATGCTCAAGGTGGGCTCCTGAGTCGATATAGCGATGTCCGTCTGTCCGTGAACACATTTTTGTAATCAAAGTCTAGGTCGCAGTTTTAGTCCAATCGACTTCAAATTTGGCACAAGTATGTGTTTTGGCTCAGAATAGATCCCTATCGGTTTAGATTTAGATATAGCTCCCATATGTATGTTTCCCCCATATGGACTTATATGGCCCCAGAAGCCAGAGTTTTACCCTAATTTGCTTAAAATTTTGCACAAGAAGAACAATTAGTACTATAGTCAAGTGTGCCAAATTTTATTGAAATCGGTTCAGATTTAGATTTAGCTCCCATATATATCTTTCGCCCGATATGGACTAATACAGTCCCAGAAGCCAGAATTTTACCCCAATTTGGTTGAAATTTTGCACTATGAGTACAATAAGTAGGGTAGTGAAGTGTGCCAAATTTTATTGAAATCGGTTCAGATTTAGATATATATCGTTCGTCCGATTTACACTCATATGACCACAGTGGCCAATCTTTTACTCCGATTTAATTGAAATTTTGCAGAGGGAGTAGAAATAGCATTGAAGCTATGCGTGCCAGATTTGGTTGAAATCGGTTCAGATTTAGATATATCTCCCATATATAGCTTTCGCCCGATTTACACTTATATGACCACAAAGGCCAATTTTTTGCTCCGATTTAGTTGAAATTTTGCACAGGGAGTAGAATTAGCATTGTTGCTATGAGTGCCAAATTTCTATACCTTCAAGAAGTGAAATTTCAGGCAAATCGGATAAAAACTACGGTTTCTAGAAAACCAAGGAGTTAAATCGGGAAATCGTTCTTATGGGGGCTATACTAAAACATGGACCGATACTCACCTTTTTCGGCACACCTCTTTATGGTCCTAAAATAATTCTAGATTTCGAATTTTATGCAAATTGGATAAAATCTACGGTTTTTATAATTCCAAGAAATAAAATCCGGAGATCGGTCCATATTGGGGATATACCAAAACATGAACCAATACACGCCCTTTTCGGCACACCTCTTTATGGTCATAAAATACTTCTAGATTTCCTATTTCAGGCAAATTGGATTAAAACTACAGTTTCTATAAGTCCAAGAAGTAAAATCGGGAGGTTGGTCTATATGGGGGATATACCAAAACATGGACCGATACTCACTATTTTCCAATTTCAGGCAAATTGGATAAAAACTAGGATTTCTATAAGCCCAAGACCCCAAATCGGGAGGTCGGTTTATATGGGGACTATATCGAAACCTGGACCGATATAGCCCATCTTCGAACTTGACCTGCCTGCAGACAAAAGACGAGCTTGTGCAAAATTTCAGCATGATTGCTTCATTATTGAAGACTGTAACGTGATTAAAACAGACAGACAGACAGACGGACATGGTTATATAGTCTTAGAATTTCTTCCTGATCAGGAATATATATACTTTATATAGTCGGAAATCTATATTTCGATATGTTACAAACGGAATGACAAACTTATTATACCCCCGTCACCATTCTATGGTGGCGGGTATAATAATTAAAAAAAATCAAAGTAACAGTTTCCTCTTGAAACATGCATGATTTAATCGTATTCTTTCTCAGGGTCTAAATGAGAATATTGTCCCTTGATGAATGGGGTGAAATCCAATTTTGTATCAGCCCATTTCAGTAGCAATCCCATCACGTCCGAAAGACTTGAAAAGCGGAAAGTTACATAAAGCGATTTTGTCTGGATTTTCAAATAATTTTTATAGATCTTCATTAGAAATATCATAGACTGTATAAAAATTAGCTTACAAACTGTCGACGTTAGTTGTCATAATTAATTTACATAGAATATTCATCTCCCTCATTTAATATTATCCTCTATATCATATAAAATTTCCTTCAAATGTAATAGATTAATTAGTTTTGTATTTTAAATTTCACTTTTATATTGTTGTTGTTGGATACTTGATAATATGGTAGTCTCTATTTTTGTTGTATGCACATACAAACGTGTATTTAGTGTTATTTCGCAAATTGAGTTTAAATGCCAAATTGTGGTAAATTGTCGGTGTTTCCCCCAAAATCCTGTTCAACCATTTCTCTTTATTGTGGATATTCCATGCCAACAAATGCAAATTTAGAATTAATTGCAAGTGTATGTATCAAAGTGTGGTGTGTCTATGCGGTAGAGCAAACAATGTATACTTTAGAATTCACCCACAGTCACAGTAGTTGTTCCTAGGGCAGGACATTTTTTTTTGTGAGCGAATTAACAAGGTTTTATAAATCGTAGGCCATTAAAAAATATCAAAAATTTGGTTTTAAAATTGATGGGCGTATTAAAGTATAACTAAAATATTCACAGCAAAACAATTTGGTAGTTCTTCCAAAGGCACAACTTTAAAAGCACTTTCAGAAGATGCACTCCCAATGATGTTCTTTATTTTAACTACCCAGGAAATTCTTTTAATTCGATTTTTTTAACTTGACTTTTTCATACTTTTAACCCTTTCACTACCGAAATAAACCTAATATTAAAAACTTTAATTTTTCTTCTGTTTCTACTTGTACTAACAGCATGTAGAACAAAAATTGTCATTTTGAGAACCTACCTCAATTACTTCTAGAAACATAGAAAAGAAAAATTGTCTCAAATTTTCGTATTTTTCGTTTATTGTTAAAAAAGTTTATAAAAATATATTTTAGTGCTCACCAATATGGAAAATATTTATAGCTTATTTAGATTAAAGCCTCTACTTTAAAATAACATCGAGAAATAAATCGAAACTAAGTGGGAAAATAGAATTTGGTGTCTTTTCGAGTGTCCTTCTAAGTGGACATCGGTAGTGAAAGGGTTAACGGGTAATTTTAGGACGGTGGTATATTAACTTTGTCATTCCGTTTGTAATATTGCTCTAAGACCCCATAAAGTATATATATTCTGGGTCGTTGTGAAATTCTGAGTCGATCTAAGCATATCCGTCCGTCAGTCCGTCTGTTGAAATCACGCTAACTTCCGAACGAACCAAGCTATCGTTTCGAAACTTGGCACAAGTAGTTGATATTAATGTAGGTCGGATGGTATTGCAAATGGGCATATGGACCGATATTTTTTTACGTATAGCCCCCATATAAACGGACCCTCAGATTTGGCTTGGGGAGCCTCTTAGAGAAGGATATTTAATCCGATCTGGCTGAAATTTGGTACTTGTTGTTGGTATATGGTCTCTAACAACCATGCAAAAATTGGTCCATATCGGTCCATAATTATATATAGCCCCCATATAAACCGTTCTCCAGATTTGACCTCCGGAGCCTCTTGGACGAGCAAAATTCATCCGATCCAGTTCAAGTGTTGAACGTGGTGTTAGTATATGGTCTCTAACATCCATGCAAAAATTGGTCCACATCGGTTCATAATTATATATAGCCCCCATATAAACCGATACCCAAATTTTATCTCTGGAGCCTCTTGGAGGAGCAAAATTCATCCGATCCGGTTCAAATTTGGAACGTGGTGTTAGTATAAGGCCGCCAACAACCATACCAAAATTGGTCCATATCGGTCTATAGTTATATATAGCCGATCCCCAATCACACAAAAATTGGCCCACATCGGTTCATAATCATGGTTGTCACTCGAGCCGAAAATAATCTACCAACATTTAATTTTATAGAAAGTTTTGTCAAAATTTTATTTCTATAGAAAATTTTGTTTCTATAGAAAATTTCGTTAAAATTTTATTTCTATAGAAAATTTTGTTAAAATTTCATGTCTATAGAAAATTTTGTCAAAACTTTATTTCTATCGAAAATTTTGTCAAAATTTTATTTCTATAAAAAATTTTATCAAAATTTTATTTCTATAGAAAATTTTGTCAAAATTTTATTCCTCTAGAAAATTTTTTAAAAATTTTATTTCAATAAAAAATTTTGTCAAAATTTTATTTCTATGGAAAATTTTGGTTAAATTTTATTTCTATAGAAAATTTTGTCAAACTGAATTATATACGTATTTAATCGGTCTTTTTTAATTTAATATATACCACGTATGGACTTACTTACAATTTAGAAGACGGTGTTAGGAGGTTTTAATATACTTTGTGATCGGCAAGCGTTACCGCAACCCAAGTAATTCGATTGTGGATGGCAATGTTTAGAAGAAGTTTCTACGCAATCCATGGTGGAGGGTACATATGTTAAGCTTCGGCCTGGCCGAACTTACGGCCGTATATACTTGTTTTGTTTGAAATAAATTAAAAACAGAGTAAGAATTCATAAAATGGTACAAATCATTTAAATTTTGTTGAAAAAAAAAATGCTAAATCCAATCTAAAAAAATTGTGAATTTTTGAAAATATTTGAGGTCAAACGTTTCCGACAAGCGTTAGAATCCACTAAAAATTATAAAAATTATTTATTTGACGAAATATCACAGAACTTTTTAATTTACATCCAAAACATAACATAGAATTCGGATCACATCTAAAGAAGTGATGCAAATTCAGTGCAACGGCTGTTGAAATGGAGGATTTTCGTCCTATGGCAAGCCCATGTTAAATTCATCGCTTCTGCGTCAATTTTGCACCACTTCCGGATCCAAATAGAAGCAATCCATGGTGGACCGATTTACTTGGGTTGGCTTAACCCATATGGAGTTATTTACCTACAATTAAGTTCTTAATCGGTTTATATACATGAGACTATAAATAATTATGAATCTATATGAACAATTTTTTGCACGGTTATTAGAGGTCTAAATCGCAACCGGATCGGTAAAATAAAATCTGGGGATCGGTTTATATGGGGCCTAGATATAATTATGGGTATTAAGTTTCATTCGGATCAGATGATATGTGCTCCTCCCAGAGGCTCAGCAAGTCAAATCTGGGGGATCGGTTTATATGGTGGCTATACATAATTATGAGCCGATATGGACCAATTTTTTTAATGATTGTAGAGGCTATATTCTAACACCACTTTCCAAATTTCAACCGGATCGGATTAAATTTTCTCTTCTAAGAGGCTTCGCAAGCCAAATCTGGGGGTCGGTTTATATGGGTGCTATAGGTAAAAGTGGTCCGATACGGCAACTTTGCAATATCATCCGACCTACATCAATAATATCTACTTGTGGCAAGTTTCACATCGATAGCTTGTTGTCTGAGACCAATATTTCGATGTGTTACAAACGGAATGACAATGTTAATATTCTCCCCATCCTACACCGAAAAAATTTTCTTCGAAAAAAGGAACGAAAAATTTTGTTAAAAGTACGAAATTTGTCATTGTTTTACAACCACAGAAAATTTTCATTAAAAGAACGAAATTTTACGTTCTTTTAACGAAATTAGTTTTTCATAGTTGTATGTAAAACTTTCGTACTTTTTATGAAAAATGGTCGTACTTTTTATGCAACAGTTGCGTACTTTTTATGGAAAACTTTCATACTTTTTGTAAAAAGTGTTCGACCTTTTAGAAACAAATTATAGTCCAAAGTGCACTTGGTTGCAGTAACAACTTCATCACTACTTTACATCTTAAGTTTTTGAATAATTATTAGTTTGGTTTATTTATTTTATTCATAGCATGCTGTCACCCAAATGGGAAGTAGCATAGACATGCATTAAAAAATTTAATAAAGGAATACACTCAAGCACATTCTCAAAGACAATTTTATGTCACGAACGGAAATTTTACAACAAATTTTACAACTTCAATGAAACTTCTTCGTTATTTCAATGAAAATGTTTCGTACTTTTTATGAAGAAATTTTGACGCACAATGTTTCGTAAAATATTCATAAATTCGTAAAAACTTCTTCACAAAAATCATGAAATTTGAAGAATGGTTCATTATACGTACGAAATTCACAAAGAATAGTTAATGAAGAATGTTTCGTAAAAATCACGAAGAGAATTCTTTCGGTGTATGGAGAAGGGTATAAAAATAAACACACTACAGGAAAAAATTACCTTCCAACGTTATAAACGGTCGATATCTAAATGAAACAGAAGTTCAAGATGGCATTTTCACGGTTTCATCGACGGACTTTCGCGATATCATAAAAGGCGTTATATTCTTTGACCATGAAAAGACTTGAAATATACGTTGTCAAATCACCAAAATATTTGCCCATGGTGATCCGTATGTCGTATGTTGTTTACTCTCCGTGCAAATGAAACGAGATTTTCTTGGCGGAAGGCCATTTTAGGAGGCCCTCTGATACTTTATCTGCATCCTTGAAATGGATAACATGTGTGGCGCGTGGTGCTCGAGGACTATATGGACTTTTTATTACATTCGGGGCATTACCTGTGATTAATTTGCTTTCGCTTAATCATGTCATGCATCCTCTCGCACACACAAACACATACAATTACATATGATATTCTGTGGGATTCTAATATGTGCGTATGTGCTTGCACATTAGTCTGCTGCTGATACGGTTTGGCAAATGCTTTTTTTCTTTTTTGTCAATGACCGTGGCATAAATGCATGATGCACTACTGCCTGCTTTCAATGAACTTTCATTATGTACCACAACACATTATTTGTGGTATTTGATGTTTTTAGCATTTCTCGGTAATGTTGTAGGCCATGTTTGACCATATCCTGTGTGTAGTCAGTCAATTTACACCCAGAAAAAAGTGACCCCTTCTTTAAGTTAAAATGAACTCATTGTGAAGAAAGTTGAACTTCGTATAGCGCCAAAGCCATTTTTATTTGTTTGAACGATGTGATTTTCGTAGAAATTAGGAATAATGTATTCCATATATTAGTTAACATTTTCCTATATTTATGTACCACTATACTACAGAATGAAAAAATTTAACTAATTTGAATTCATATATGGAATGATTTTATTGAATTTTTTTCATTCATTTGGACAAATCTTACACATTTGTGGTAAAACTTTTACTTCATAATTAGAACTGCTTACCTTCGTTTTTAAATACAATTTTATTTATTTCTATAAGCAACTTTATCTTCAATAAAAGACATGTTTTATTAATATATTGAATATATTTATTAAGAATCAACAGCATCGAATCTCTTTGAAATATTAGTTTATTATTCCACTATTTCCAATTTCCGTGTGATATTATCAACTGTAAAACGCACTTTTTCTTCTTCTTGTACTTTTCACTTTTAATAAGTTGCTGCCTAACGATTTTGTCCTCCTTTTACAATTTCAATACCTACAAATATAAAAAATCATAAAACATTTTTGTTGCAAAAGGTTAGCGTCACTGAATATTACCTGATAATTGAAGATTCCAAAATGAAGACAAATGAAAGGGTTGTTATTCTGCTGGTGTTTTCTTTCTTTATACACTATCACGAACATTGATAGATTTATTTAAAAAAACGAAAATTTTTCTCACTAATTTAAAATAACAAATATTTTATATATTTTATTTGTTATTTATTATATTATTTTACCATATTATTTTTTAACAACGCGATTCCAACTAAAAAACAACCGACGCGCAAATATATCGATTACACCCACGCGCAAACACATCGATTACGATGCCAGGTATCGATTACAGGTAGACAATAGAAATTTAGGAAAGGATTGCATACTTCTTAGTACGAACGAACTAAAATATTTTTCTATGCCAAGTGTTGTTCGTATGTATGAAAAACTTTCTATTATAAAGGAAGTCGCAATTATCATTTTATAAGAAATTTTACTAATTTTGAGGAAACTTGGTTTTAGTTCGGTTTTTGTTTATTTTTACGAATGCTTTGTTATCGGTGAATAAAATTTTCTTTTTCAGTAGTAAATTCTTATACCCAGCGAAGAAAATAGTATGAGTAAAATTCCATGCCTTACTCTAGTTAATGAACTGTTCCTAACTGCTTACAGTTTAGGATTTTTTTACTGAAACGAGTAAATTTTATTATTTTTCACAAAAATTTACCTTAATGGAAATAAAATGTATAAACTATATTGATGAAAATGTTTTCCTTTAGTTTCAAAGGCACTTTTTTCTGGGTGTAGGGGGCGCATATTTAAAATCTAAAAAAAAATTTCCTATTATTATTTTTATGAAAGACCTCCCACGTTTTCAGTAGCACTTTAAAGGTAAATGGGAGATAAATGCATCGAACTCGTATTTTAGTCAGTTTGTTACTAAATGTTTAAATGAATGTACATTTTTAATGAAGTTTTAGCTAAATTTGATAGCGGCTATTAGGTATAAAATATATATGCATGGATGTGTTAAAATAAAAAAAAATTTAGGAATTTAATTTAAATTAAAATATTTAGTGTTTTTATAGCTCGAGGTAAATATATACACTCAAAAAAAAGTGAACTCACTATTTCACTAAAGCCAATTTAACTATATTTTAGTTCATGAACTTATTATATTTGGTGAAAGTTTCATTTACTCTAATAATTTTTTGCGTACGTTAGTTAAATGAACTAAAATACAGGAAAAAAATATACACAAGTTAAGGATAGAGATTTACTAAATTCGTATTTGCCATAAAATAGTTCATTATTTCTTCGAATTTGTAAATTTTACTACAAAAGCGTCCATGATGAACTTCGTATGTCACTAAAGACATTCTTGCAATTTTGAACTCCAATTTTTTCCTTCAAACTACAAAATTTTTCTTTAAAAAGTGAAAAAAATTATATATGTCTAATAAATTTTCTTGAATTTGTCGAAAAATATTTACTTATTTTTGTGATATCGGCGCGATGCCAGCGCTTGTAATACTGTTTAGTTAAAAATTTCTAAAAATATTCAAAATTTTCTAAAATTAATCAAAAGTTTTCTTCCTGGTGGGTTCACTGTTTTTTCAGTGTAGGGAATGCTGATATTGGCAAAGCCTTTAATATGAAAACATAAACCAATAAATACGGCCAAAATACGGATTACAAAGTATATACGGGTTTAAGTTCGGCCGGGCAGAAAAATGAATAACCACGACTATGAATCAAATATAATAGGTTCCTTTAAAAAGTCTTCGTGCCAGCGGGTTACTTTTAAATACAGTAAGTGGTTTCATTGCAATGTGGAATGCCGTTCGGACTCGGCTATGAAAAGGAGGCACAATTTTTAAACACAATATATTTAAGTGAAAACATGTAATGTTCCTAAACTAACTCTAAATGTTTGGGACACATATGTAAGTATGTTAGAATATATTATGTTTGGGGCATGAATGTTTCATAAAAATAATATGTGTGAATATAAACATATATACACTTACAAATTTCGAGTAAACATATATATGTTGTGATATTTTATTCAGAGAGCGACAGAGAGATAGTATAGAGAAAGAAATAGTGATGGAAACCAGGAGGGTTGACGAAAGATATCAACATAACACAGCGAGAGAATCAAAAGAGAACAACTTGTGTGAAACCGCTTGTATGTTGTTTCGGAAAACTGTTTTATGACAAGTCCAAAAATTTGATATGCTTAAGTCTAAATATTATTTAATTTGAATATTAAAATGAGTATTCGGAGTAAAGAGAATAGTCATTTGAAAAAAAAAAAAATAAAACAGCCTGTGCTTTCGCCTTGAGAGCATTCATTATAAAAATTTAATATAGTATAAATATAAATGTGTAAATTAAAAAAAAAAAAAAAAATTATGTACGGTCGGAGCAGGGATTGAACCCACGACCCTTGGCATGAAAGGCGGACATGCTAACCATTGCTCCACGTGGCAAACAAATTTATGTTTCTGTTAAATAATGTTTTGTTTGCATCGGCTCGAGGGCGCTGCAGACTATGCTACATAAATATAACTTATATCGATAATTGTCTATTGATGGCCATAACAGCTACGTAGCCCAGTGGATAGTGTGATGGCTTACAAACTGTATGCTCCTCGGTTCGATTTTCCGTCAAGGAGAATGGTAAAATTTAAAAAAATTTATAAAATTGAATAATTCCTTCAACATTATTTGTATTACAGAAAAAGGTGCCAAGAACTAAAAAATTTCGTAGAAATGAAAATTATGTGAGGGAATGAGCACAATCTTCTTTGGGGAGAATTCTTCCAAGCATATAATATTTTTGGGCTCAAAATGCTTCCAAACATACAATATGTTTACATAAAACAAACATATTAATATTTCGGCAGTATCCAATAATATATATGCTTCCTGCAAAATATGTTTGGAACATATGTTAGAGAAGCGTTTTTTTTTGAGGGTGCAGCCAGATTTGGCTTGTGAAGTCTCTTAGAGAAGCAAATTTCATCCGATCCGGTTGAACTTTGGTACATGGTGTTAGTATATGGTCTCTAAAAACCATGCAAAAATTGGTTCATATCGGTCCATAACTATATACAGCCCCCATATAAAACGATCCCCAAATTTGAACTCCGGAGCCTCTTGGAAGAGCAAAATTCATCCGATCCTCTTGAACGTCATGTAAGTATATGGTATCTAATAACCATGCAAAAATTAGTCCGTATCGGTCCATAATTATATATAAAGCCCCCATATAAACCGATCCCAGATTTGAACTCCTAAGCATCTAGGAGGAGCAAACCTCACCCGATCCGGTTGAAATTTGGTACGTGGTGACAGTATATGATCTCTAACCACAATGCAAAAATTGGTCTATATCGGTCCATAATTATAAACCGATCCCCAGATTTGACCTCCGGTGTCTCTTGGAGGAGCAAAATTCATCTGATTCGGTTGAAATTTGGAATGTGGTGTTGGTATATGGTCTCTAACAACCATGCAAAAATTGGTCCATATCGGTCCATAATTATACATAGCCCCATATAAACTATTCCCCAGATTTGACTTCCGGATCCCCTTGGAAAAGCAAGATTCGAGTGATCCGGTTGAAATTTGAACGTGGCGTTAGTATATAGCCGCTAATAACCATGCCAAAATTGGTCCATATCGATCTATAGTTATGTATAGCCGATCCCCAATCACATATTTTATTTCAATAGAAATTTTTGTAAAAATTTTACTTCTATAGAACATTTTGTCAAAATTTTATTTCTAAAGAAAATTTTGTCAAAATTTTATTTTTATAGAAAATTTTGTCAAAATTTTATTTCTATAGAACATTTTGTTAAAATTTTATTTCTGTAGAACATTTCTCTTCTAGTGGGTCGCCGGACTGACCTGTTATATACCGATTTCGATTCAAAATTTTTGGCGCATTTTAGTAAGTCTAAATATAATATATCGCTGGAAAGGTATTTGAGAGAACCTTATTTTAATTTTTTTATTTATCTAAAACAAAAACAAAAATGACAAAAATCTAAACTTTTTAGGGCAAGGAAGAATTGTTTTAAGAAATATTGCCGGATATACCATTCCCAAAATTCGTATCAAATATCCCCAATAGTGGGGATATATGTTAAAAAAAAGTTATTTTTTGTAACTTTTCTCAGCTGTTTTTTTTGCATATTTCTCAGCTGTTTACGGGAAGGATTTTGAAAATTTTAACAGTTAGTGGATACATGTGGCTTTGCGGAAAATAGATCGGCTTAGCAATAGGGGTTTTGTCAAATGAGTGTTTTTTGAAACGTAATTATTTTCTTTTTAAAAATGGCCGATTTTTGGGTGAGAAGAACTCATATACTACTTGACCAAAATGACAGATAAATCCGTAAAATGTATCCTTATTCGAGTTCTATAAGAAACAAGCAACAAAAAATGGAAGAAGTCTGAACAAAAAGTTACGGCAGTAAGAATGTAGGTAGGCCCAAGGATCCGCCCAAGAACAGAACTTCTAAGTCAAAATGCTGACCCCACTTTGTTAAAATTTTGCAAAAAAAACTAATAATAAAGATAAAATCAATTGTGGGGCCCATATCTCGCAAACTATAAATTATATTCGCACATCTTTGGAGAGTTTTACAAGTTCTATCCAGCAAAGTATTTAGTGTCCTAGATGTTTTACGCTTTTTGATTGTACTAAGGGTGTAGGAAGATGAGCCTGTTTCAAATATGAGCAACGGAAGATAAGGCGTTTTGTCAAGACATGAAGTGATGTAATGCCCTGTTGTACTTTTTCACTGAAGTTCACAAAATTATACCTTCCCATAGAGGAAAAAATGAACTAAAAATAAAGAAGAAAATCATATTCATTCTTACTATTGTTGGGAATCGTATGAAAATTTTCTTTTGTTTTAGTCATATTGAAATACGATCATTGAATTTTATACCATGCTTATACAGCATTAAGTTCGGCCGGGACGAATCTTATATACCCACAACCATGAAAACTCTTCGTCATAGCGGGTTACTTGATAATATATAGAATTTCAGCGGATTTAATTACAGATATTCTCCTAAGCAGATATGAAGAGTAGATCAGATTCCGGATGTATAACAACCATTTTTGTTTGAGATTTAGAGAAATCATAAACATCTCGTATAAGAGTGCAAGAAAATTTTAAAGTAAATCGGGAGATCAGTCTATATGGGTGCTATGACATGCCGAAAACATGCACCGATAGGAACCAAATTCAGCACACCTAATTGTGGTTTTGAAAAAGCTACAGAATCTAGACCCCAAATCAGAGGGCGGATTTATAAGAGGGATATATCAAAATCGAGACCGATACACAATATATTCGAAACACCTATTTATGGCCCTAAAAAACTTTTGGGCTTTAACATTTCAGGCAAATTGGATAAAAACAACGGTTTCTAGAAGCCCAAGAAGTAATCTCGGGAGATCGGTCTATATGGGGGATATACTAAACCATGGGCCGATGCACACCATTATCCGAAAACCTATTTATGGTCCTAAAAAACCTCTAGATTTCCAATTTCAGGGAAAGCGGATGGAAACTATGGCCCAAGGAGTAAAATCGGTGGATCGGTCTATATAGGGGCTATACAAAAACATGCACCCAGAAAAAGGGGCTCTAATGCCAACTGAACTTTATTTTAGTTCATGAAGATTCGTTGATTTTAGTTAAATTTTGCACAATATGAATAAATGTTCCTTATTTGAATAATTTTTTGCTAACTTTAATGACGTGAAATAAAATAAGAAAAAAAGTTGTATACAAATATAGTGCACAATTTTACTACAAAATAAAATAGTTCATAATTTCCTAAAATGACAGAAGTTTGCTTAAATTGAATTCATAAGTCTCTCAAATGAGTGAATTTTATTATAATTGTACTTGTCTCGAACTTCGTACAGCGCTAAAGACATTTTAACAATTTTTAAATCCAATTTTTTCTTCCAACATATGAAATTTTCTTAAACAAGAGAAAAAAACAAGCACCATTTTGTAGATCTAAATTTTCGATACCGTATCACATCCGTCAAATGTGTTGGGGGCTATATATAAAGGTTTGTCCCAAATACATACATTTAAATATCACTCGATCTGGACAGAATTTGATAGACTTCTACAAAATTTATAGACTCAAAATTTACGACGGCTAATGCACTAGGGTGGAACACAATGTTAGTAAAAAAGTATGGGAAACATTTAAATCTGAAGCAATTTTAAGGAAACTTCGCAAAAGTTTATTTATGATTTATTACTTGATATATATTTATGTATTAGAAGTTTAGGAAATTTAGAGTCATTTTTACAACTTTTCAACTAAGCAGTGGCGATTTTACAAGGAAAATGTTGGTATTTTGACCAATTTTGTCGATTGGCCTCTGTGGTCATATAAGTGTAAATTGGACGAAAGCTATATATGGGAGCTATATCTAAATCTGAACCGATTTCAACCAAATTTGCCGCGCATAGCTACAATGCTAATTCTACTCCGTGTGCAAAATTTCAATTAAATCGGAGTAAAAGATTGGCCACTGCGGTCATATGAGTTTAAATCGGGCGAACGATATATGTGGGAGCTATATCTAAATCTGAACCGATTTCAATAAAATTTGGCACATTTGACTACACTACTAATTGTACTCCTAGTGCAAAATTTCAACCAAATTGGGGTAAAACTCTGGCTTCTGGGACCGTATTAGTCCATATCGGGCGAAAGATATATATGTGAGCTATATCTAAATCTGAACCGATTTCAATAAAATTTGGCACACTTGACTATAGTACTAATTGTTCTTCTTGTGCAAAATTTTAAGCAAATTAGGGTAAAACTCTGGCTTCTGGGCCATATAAGTCCATATCGGGCGAAATATGTTTATGGGAGCCATATCTAAATCTGAATCAAAATCAATAGGGTTCTATTCTGCGCCAAAACACTTACTTATGCCAAATTTGAAGTCGATTGGACTAAAACTGCGACCTAGACTTTGATTCACGGACAGACGGACATGGCTATATCGACTCAGGAGCCCACCCTGTGCATTTTTGCCAAAGACACCATGTGTCTATCTCGTCTCCTTCTGGGTGTTGCAAACATATGCACTAACTTATAATACCCTGTTCCACAGTGTGGCGCAGGGTATAATTAATTATTTTTAAAAAATTTTCTTCAATTTGAGAAAAAATATTAACTTACTTGTAACATGTTGCAATTAGAACGCTATTTTAGTTAAAATTTTCTAAAATAAACCTACATTATCTTCCACGGTGGGTCACTTTTGTTTTGGGTGTGGAGCGATAGCATTTATTTGTGATCATAAAAAACCTTTAGATTTCCAATTTCAGGCAAATCGGATGGAAAATACGGTTCGTACAAGCCCAAGACTCCAAATCGGGGGGTCGGTTTATAACGAATATGTGCCAAATTGCAGGACGATGCGCCATTATTGAATGCTGTAGCGTGATTACAACAGACGGACAGACGGGCATTGTTTTATCGTCTTAGAATTTCTCTCTGATCAAGAATATATATATATATATATATATATATATATATATATATATATATATATATATATATATATATATATATATATATATATATATATATATATATATATATATATATATATATATATATATATATATATATATATATATATATATATATATATATATATATATATATATATATATATATATATATATATATATATATATATATATATATATATATATATATATATATATATATATATATATATATATATATATATATATATGATAGTCAGAAATCGATATTTCAATGCGTTACAAACGAAATTATACCCACCATTCTATGGTGGTGGGTATAAAAAATAAGATTTCATTGGGCTGTGGAAAATTTCAAGACAAGTACTAAAATTTAACTATAAACAAATAATTTTTTGCAATAAAAATAAGTTAAATTTAGCATTAGCGGGTTTTTGTCTAGGTCCCGCTACATACCAAGAAGGAGTGTTTCAAAATCTGGCCCAATTTTTAATCGGTAGCTGGAAACAAATTTTTGAGTCAATTATTATTGGTTAGAGTGAAGCATTAAAGAAAAACACCATCATATTTTTTCTGGCCAAATTTATGCTCTCTTCATAGGTCGTTAGTATACTTCATCGTTGATTAACTTGGATTACATATTGGAGTAGTATTTCTTCTTTGCCATTAAATAAGCATTTAAGGCATCTAAAATCATATGCTTACAGTGACATTAAAGTATCCAAAAAAACTTATTGCACTATTCTATGAGTTCTTCACAAGTGCTATTTTGTATCATCTTTTCCTCTTAGAGTTTTTCGTTTTTTTTTTGTTCACTCGTACTACCAATAAACTTCAGAATCTTGGCACAACAGTGCATTGTATACAAACAATGGAGAATCCCACAGCCGGAAGGAACATTCGCTGGGTTTAACACCAGAGACACATATCTTCTTAAAGTTGTGCGAAAACAAGAATGCACACAACAATTTTGAGAGTAAGTTGCATGGCATAAAAATGGCCGTTTGTTCACATGACTATGTGGGTACGTATGGTGCCTTGCTTGTGCAAGGCTCCATTTCTCCATTTCTCTTCTTACTCTTCAATGGTAGAAACCTAGGCATGCGACCAACTTGAGGACAGTTTGTGTCGCCAAAAGTACCACATATTTCAAGTGTGGATATTCCCTTTGCATCTCCGTTTTGGGGCGGAAAAAAAACTTTATCTCTTCGAATATATGTGACACGAGCTCAGGATGCTCCTTTTGCGCACAGAAAGGCACACACAAACACACATAGAACTTTTTGTAGATGTGTAAGTTTCAACGAAAGCGAAGTTGTAAGTATCCCCATGTATGGCGTCTTTTGGCTTAGTTGTTCTATGATTGCACAACAAGTCCATATTTGGAGTATGTTGAGAGATCTCTTTATTGCAGTGTCTTATATGGATTCAAATCCTTGGTGGCATAGTGAAGCTGTGTGTATTGGGGTGGGTTGAAACATCAAAGATTATTATGTTTCCAAAAGGCTTTAAAAACGAGATTACTATACCATAGAATGGTTAGAATGTTATCTTAAATATAAAGTTTCAATATTTCAGTTAATTTAATGACAATTTCTTTAAATCAAAAATGTGTTACTTTACTTAAAGGAAAACTAGCCTTAGTTCAATGACACGCGACTTTAACGGAGGAAATTTACAAAATTTGTGTCCTAAATTTAATGAAAAAATTTTTTGAATTAAAGATTATAAACTTTGTATTAATTAAAATTTCATTATTTTAAAGAAATTTGTCCTTAATATTTTGTAAATTTCGCATCCTAAAATTTAGGATACGTAATCTTTAATATCACGTAAATATTTTTTCAGTGTATTAAGCATATGAATGTACAGTACGCAACCGAAGCAACTTTTTGGCTCTTTTCAGTCTAACTTTTTGTTCATCGCTGAGCTCTTGGACTCTTTGCGACTCCGGTGGTTTTAGCCCAAGCTCAATCGTATACCCTCCACCATATTAACTTTGTCATTCCATTTCCATCCAAGTCCAAGACCCCATAAAGTATGTATATTCTGGTGAAATTCTGAGTAGTTTTAGCGACGTCCGTCCGTCTGTTGAAATCACGCTAACTTCCGAACGAAACAAGCTATGTGTATGGACATGAAACTTGGCACCAGTAGTTGTTATTGATATAGGTCGGACAGTATTGCAAATGTGCTATACGGACCACTTTTACGTATAAAACAAGTAAGGAAAGTCTAAAGTCGGGCGGGGCCGACTATATTATACCCTGCACCACTTTGTAGAAATAAATTTTTGATACCATATCACATCCATCAAATGTGTTGAGGGCTATATATAAAGGTTTGTCCCAAATACATACATTTAAATAAAGGGTGATTTGTTAAGAGCTTGATAACTTTTTTTTTTTAAAAAAAACGCATAAAATTTGCAAAATCTCATCGGTTCTTTATTTGAAACGTTAGATTGGTCCATGACATTTACTTTTTGAAGATAATTTCATTTAAATGTTGACCGCGGCTGCGTCTTAGGTGGTCCATTCGGAAAGTCCAATTTTGGGCAACTTTTTCGAGCATTTCGGCCGGAATAGCCCGAATTTCTTCGGAAATGTTGTCTTCCAAAGCTGGAATAGTTGCTGGCTTATTTCTGTAGACTTTAGACTTGACGTAGCCCCACAAAAAATAGTCTAAAGGCGTCAAATCGCATGATCTTGGTGGCCAACTTACCGGTCCATTTCTTGAGATGAATTGTTCTCCGAAGTTTTCCCTCAAAATGGCGAGCTGTGTGGCATGTAGCGCCATCTTGTTGAAACCACATGTCAACCAAGTTCAGTTCTTCCATTTTTGGCAACAAAAAGTTTGTTAGCATCGAACGATAGCGATCGCCATTCACCGTAACGTTGCGTCCAACAGCATCTTTGAAAAAATACGGTCCAATGATTCCACCAGCGTACAAACCACACCAAACAGTGCATTTTTCGGGATGCATGGGCAGTTCTTGAACGGCTTCTGGTTGCTCTTCACTCCAAATGCGGCAATTTTGCTTATTTACGTAGCCATTCAACCAGAAATGAGCCTCATCGCTGAACAAAATTTGTCGATAAAAAAGCGGATTTTCTGCCAACTTTTCTAGGGCCCATTCACTGAAAATTCGACGTTGTGGCAGATCGTAAGTCTATTCATGATGAAATGTCAAAGCATACTGAGCATCTTTCTCTTTGACACCATGTCTGAAATCCCACGTGATCTGTCAAATACTAATGCATGAAAATCCTAACCTCAAAAGAATCACCCTTTATTAACATACTTGATCTGGACAGAATTTGATAGACTTCTACAAAATCTACAGACTCAAAATTTAAGTCGGCTAATGCAAACAAAAAAAATTTCTGATTCAATCACGAAATTAATTGATCCAATTATTTTTATACCCTCCATCATAGGATGGGGGTATATTAACTTTGTCATTCCGTTTGTAACACATCGAAATATTGCTCTAAGACCCCATAAAGTATATATATTCTGGGTCGTGGTGAAATTCTGAGTCGATCTAAGCATGTCCGTCCGTCCGTCCGTCCGTCCGTCCGTCCGTCCGTCCGTCCGTCCGTCTGTTGAAATCACGCTAACTTCCGAACGAAACAAGCTATCGACTTGAAACTTGGCACAAGTAGTTGTTATCGATGTAGGTCGGATGGTATTGAAAATGGGCCATATCGGTCCACTTTTACGAATAGCCCCCATATAAAGGGACCCTCAGATTTGGCTTGTGGAGCCTCTAACAGAAGCATGTTTCATCCGATCCGGCTGAAATTTGGTATATGGTGTTGGTATATGGTCTCTAACAACCATGCAAAAATTGGTTCACATCGGTCCATAATTATATATAGCCCCCATATAAACCGATCCCCAGATTTGGCTTGCGAAGCCTCAGAGAGGAGCAAATTGCATCCGATCCGGCTGAAATTTAGTACATGGTATTGGTATATGGTCTCTAATAACCGTGCAAAAATTGGTCCACATCGGTCCATAATTATATATAGCCCCCATATAAACCGATCCCCAGATTTGGCTTGCGGAGCCTCAAAGAGAAGCAAATTTCATCCGATCCTGCTGAAATTTGATACATCATGTTGGTATATGGTCTCTAACAACCATGCAAAAATTGGTCCACATCGGTCCATAATTATATATAGACCCCATATAAACCGATCTCCAGATTTGGATTGCGAAGCCTCAAAGAGGAGCAAATTGCATCCTATCCGGCTGAAATTTGGTACATGATGTTGGTATATGGTATCTAACAAGCATGCAAAAATTGGTCCATATCGGTCCTTAATTATATATAGCCCCCATATAAACCGATCCCCAGATTTGGCTTGTGGAGCCTCTAAGAGAAGCATATTTCATCCGATCCGGCTGAAATTTGGTACATGGTGTTGGTATATGGTCTCTAGCAACCATGCAAAAATTGGTCCACATCGGTTCATAATTATATATAGCCCCCATATAAACCGATCCCCAGATTTGGCTTGCGAAGTCTCCAAGAGAAGCAAATTTCATCCAATCCGGTAGTAATTTGGAACATGGTGTTAGTAAAGGGTGATTTGTTAAGAGCTTGATAACTTTTTAAAAAAAAAAAAACGCATAAAATTTGCAAAATCTCATCGGTTCTTTATTTGAAACGTTAGATTGGTCCATGACATTTACTTTTTGAAGATAATTTCGTTTAAATGTTGACCGCGGCTGCGTCTTAGGTGGTCCATTCGGAAAGTCCAATTTTGGGCAACTTTTTCGAGCATTTCGGCCGGAATAGCCCGAATTTCTTCGGAAATGTTGTCTTCCAAAGCTGGAATAGTTGCTGGCTTATTTCTGTAGACTTTAGACTTGACGTAGCCCCACAAAAAATAGTCTAAAGGCGTCAAATCGCATGATCTTGGTGGCCAACTTACCGGTCCATTTCTTGAGATGAATTGTTCTCCGAAGTTTTCCCTCAAAATGGCCATAGAATCGCGAGCTGTGTGGCATGTAGCGCCATCTTGTTGAAACCACATGTCAACCAAGTTCAGTTCTTCCATTTTTGGCAACAAAAAGTTTGTTAGCATCGAACGATAGCGATCGCCATTCACCGTAACGTTGCGTCCAACAGCATCTTTGAAAAAATACGGTCCAATGATTCCACCAGCGTACAAACCACACCAAACAGTGCATTTTTCGGGATGCATGGGCAGTTCTTGAACGGCTTCTGGTTGCTCTTCACTCCAAATGCGGCAATTTTGCTTATTTACGTAGCCATTCAACCAGAAATGAGCCTCATCGCTGAACAAAATTTGTCGATAAAAAGCGGATTTTCTGCCACTGATTTTGGTAATAAAATTCAATGATTTGCAAGCGTTGCTCGTTAGTAAGTCTATTCATGATGAAATGTCAAAGCATACTGAGCATCTTTCTCTTTGACACCATGTCTGAAATCCCACGTGATCTGTCAAATACTAATGCATGAAAATCCTAACCTCAAAAGAATCACCCTTTATATGATCTTTAACAACCGTGCCAGAATTGGTCCATATCGGTCCATAATTATATATAGCCCCCATATAAAACATTCTCCAGATTTGACCTCCGAAGCCTCTTGGAGGAGCAAAATTCATCCGATCCGGTTCAAATTAGGCAGGTGGTGTTAGTCGATCGCTAACAACCATTCCAAAATTGGTCCAATCACACAAAAATTGGTCCATATCGGTTCGTAATCATGGTTGCCACTAGAGCCAAAAATAATCTACCAAAATTTTATTTCTATAGAAAATTTTGTCAAAATTTTATTTATATAGAAAATTTTGTCAAAATTTTATTTCTAGAGAAAATTTTGTTAAAATTTTATTTCTGTAGAAAATTTTGTCAAAATTTTATGTCTACTATGTCAAACTGAATTATGTACGTATTGGATCGATCTTTTTTGATTTAATATGTACCACGTATGGACTTACATACAATTTAGAAGATGGTGTTAGGAGGTTTTAAGATACCTTGCCATCGGCAAGCGTTACCGCAACTTAAGTAATTCGATTGTGGATGGCAGTGTTTAGATGAAGTTTCTACGCAATCCATGATGGAGGGTACATAAGCTTCGGCCTGGCCGAACTTACGGCCGTATATACTTGTTTTAATTGAAATGTCTTCAATCACAGAAATGATAGTATCAATTAAAAAATTAATTGATCCAATTAAAATAATTAACTGATAATATTGATTTGTGTGATTGATTAAAAAATTTGCTGAACCAATTCAACTTTTAATTAAATATTTTTTTAAACTCAATTAAAATTTTAACTGGAAACATTTTCGCAAAATTTTTTTCTGTGTGCACTAGGGTGTAACACAATGTTAGTAAAAAAAATATGGAAAACATTTAAATCTGAAGCAATTTTAAGGAAACTTCGCCAAAGTTTATTTATGATTTATCGCTCGATATATATGTATTAGAAGTTTAGGAAAATTAGAGTCATTTTTACAACTTCTCGACTAAGCAGTGGCGATTTTACAAGGAAAATGTTGGTATTTTGACCATTTTTGTCGAAATCGGAAAACCATATATATGGGAGCTATATCTAAATCTGAACCGATTTCAACCAAATTTGGCACGCATAGCTACAATGCTAATTCTACTCCCTATGCAAAATTTCAATTAAATCGGAGTAAAAGATTGGCCACTGTGGTCATATAAGTGTAAATCGGGCGAACGATATATATGGGAGCTATATCTAAATCTGAACCGATTTCAATAAAATTTGGCACACTTGACTACTCTACTAATTGTACTCCTAGTGCAAAATTTCAACCAAATTGTGGTAGAACTCTGGCTTCTGGGACCGTATTAGTCCATATCGGGCGAAAGATATATATGGGACTATATCTCTGAACCGATTTCAATAAAATTTGGCACACTTGACTATAGTACTAATTGTTCTTCTTGTGCAAAATTTTAAGCAAATTGGGGTAAAACTCTGGCTTCTGGGGCCATATAAGTCCATATCGGGCGAAATATATATGGGAGCTATATCTAAATCTGAACCGATTTCTTCGAAAATCAATAGGTATCTATTCTGAGCCAAAACACATACTTTTGCCAAATTTGAAGACGATTGGACTAAAACTGCGACCTCGACTTTGATTACAAAAATGTGTTCGCGAACAGACGGACATGGCTATATCGACTCAGGAGCCCACCCTGAGCATTTTTGCCAAAGACACCATGTGTCTATCTCGTCTCCTTCTGGGTGTTGCAAACATATGCACTAACTTATAATACTGTTCCACAGTGTGGAGCAGGGTATAAAAATATCCTAAACTGTAGGATGTGCAATTTACACAACATTAAGGACAATTTTCTTTAAAAGAATGATATTCTAATTCAAAGAAGGTTTATAATCTTTGTTTTTATTTAATGTTTATTAAATTAAGGACACATATCGTTTTGTTTGTCTTTGAATTAGGCAAATTATCCTTAAAGTAAAGAAAAACATTTTTGATTTTATGGAGGTGTTCTTAAATTAACTGAAATATCGAGTCCATATTCAATATAAAAACGCTTCAAATATAGGCTAAGAGGATTGATGATTTTGTATCTTTGGTTTAAAGTGTTGTTTTTTCGAACTTAGGAAAATATTTTTTATTAACCACGTCTTTGGCTCGGAATCAATACTAAAATCTTTAAGGGAAGATCAAAATCATTGGATCCAAGTAAACTTTTTTTTTTTGAGTGCAGCACATATTTGTTCACAGTGAATGATGGCAAACTTGAGTAGCTTAACAGTTGGCTGATAAGTCCCCGGTCTGACACATAGATGGCGTCGCTAGTATTAAATGCATATTATTTTTATATAAAGGGTGATTTGTTAAGAGCTTGATAACTTTTTTAAAAAAAAAACGCATAAAATTTGCAAAATCTCATCGGTTCTTTATTTGAAACGTTAGATTGGTCCATGACATTTACTTTTTGAAGATAATTTCATTTAAATGTTGACCGCGGCTGCGTCTTAGGTGGTCCATTCGGAAAGTCCAATTTTGGGCAACTTTTTCGAGCATTTCGGCCGGAATAGCCCGAATTTCTTCGGAAATGTTGTCTTCCAAAGCTGGAATAGTTGCTGGCTTATTTCTGTAGACTTTAGACTTGACGTAGCCCCACAAAAAATAGTCTAAAGGCGTCAAATCGCATGATCTTGGTGGCCAACTTACCGGTCCATTTCTTGAGATGAATTGTTCTCCGAAGTTTTCCCTCAAAATGGCCATAGAATCGCGAGCTGTGTGGCATGTAGCGCCATCTTGTTGAAACCACATGTCAACCAAGTTCAGCTCTTCCATTTTTGGCAACAAAAAGTTTGTTAGCATCGAACGATAGCGATCGCCATTCACCGTAACGTTGCGTCCAACAGCATCTTTGAAAAAATACGGTCCAATGATTCCACCAGCGTACAAACCACACCAAACAGTGCATTTTTCGGGATGCATGGGCAGTTCTTGAACGGCTTCTGGTTGCTCTTCACTCCAAATGCGGCAATTTTGCTTATTTACGTAGCCATTCAACCAGAAATGAGCCTCATCGCTGAACAAAATTTGTCGATAAAAAAGCGGATTTTCTGCCAACTTTTCTAGGGCCCATTCACTGAAAATTCGACGTTGTGGCTCGTTAGTAAGTCTATTCATGATGAAATGTCAAAGCATACTGAGCATCTTTCTCTTTGACACCATGTCTGAAATCCCACGTGATCTGTCAAATACTAATGCATGAAAATCCTAACCTCAAAAGAATCACCCTTTAGTACCAATCTTCAAATGATTCGTGTCAAAATTTGGCGTCTGTAAGTCAATTAGTTTGTGAGACAGAGCGTCTTTTGTGAAGCAACTTTTGTTATTTTGAAAAAAATTGAAAAAAAGGAATTTCGTTATTTGATAAAATACTGTTTTCTGAAGGGAAAAATACGGTGGAAACAAAAACTTGGCTTGATAATGAGTTTCCGGACTCTGTCCCAGGGAAATCAACAATAATTGATTGGTATGCAAAATTCAAGCGTGGTGAAATGAGCACGGAGGATGGTGAACGCCGTGCACGCCCGAAAGAGGTGGTTACCGACGAAAACATCAAAAAAATCCACAAAATGATTTTGTATGACCGTAAAATGAAGTTGATCAAGATAGCAGAGGCCTTAAAGATATCAAAGGAACGTGTTGGTCATATCATTCATCAATATTTGGATATGCGGAAGCTCTGTGCAAAATGGGTGCCGCGCGAGCTCACATTTGACCAAAAACAATAACGTGTTGATGATTCTGAGCGGTGTTTGCAGCTGTTAACTCGTAATACACACGAGTTTTTCCTTCGATATGTGTCAATAGATGAAACATGGCTCCATCACTACACTCCTGAGTCCAATGGACAGTCGGCTGAGTGGACAGCGACCGGTCAACCGTCTCCGAAGCGTGGAAAGACTCAAAAGTCCGCTGGCAAAGTAATGGCCTCTGTTTTTTGGGATGCGCATGGAATAATTTTTATCGATTATCTTGAGAAGGGAAAAACCATCAACAGCGACTATTATATGACGTTATTGGAGCGTTTGAAATCTCGGCAAAACGGCCCCATATGAAGAAGAAAAAAATGTTGTTCCACCAAGACAACGCACCGTGCCACAAGTCATTGAGCACGATGGCGAAAATTCATGAATTGGGCTTCGAATTGCTTCCCCACCCACCGTATTCTCCAGATCTGGCCCCCAGCGACTTTTTCTTGTTCTCAGACCTCAAAAGGATGCTCGCAGGGAAAAAATTTGGCTGAAATGAAGAGGTGATCGCCGAAACTGAGGCCTATTTTGAGGCAAAACCGAAAGAGTACTACCAAAATGGTATCAAAAAATTGGAAGGTCGTTATAATCGCTATATCACTCTTGAAGGGAACTATGTTGAATAATAAAAACGAATTTTGACAAAAAAAAATGTGTTTTCCCTGTATGACGTTTTCGAAGTTTACAACTGTTTGTCTACCGAAGCCCTAAAATGTTGAAATTCTGATCGTTACGAGCTTTGCCTTTTATTTGGCCGTATTGGACACTAAAATCGGGACTCATACTGTTTCGACATACGATCGTTATTTACAACTTTCGATAGATTTATCTCAATTTTTGGTGATGATGCTCCGTCATGGAGTAGTCTTTACCGATGGAATGGTAAATTAAACCGGGTTCGTGGTTCACTCCAAGACGAATTTCGTGAAGGTGATAATGCTGTCCGCCAACTGATATTGCAAAATCGTCATTTGACCTATCGCAAGATTGATACAACCTTAGGCATTGTAGGGACCAACATAATACATTCAGCATGAAAATTTGACTGTCAAAAAAACAAAAAAAAAAAATGTTCCCCTTGGATCCACAATTTGTCAATCGCTCAAAACAGGCTGACAGTCATGACAATCACTAATCGACATGACAAATGTCTTTAGTGTCAATCAACTCTTTTCTCTTTGGATGAAAAGTTTGCCATTTCCTTTGTGGCACATCAATATATCGATTTCCAACCGCATAAAGTATACACAAATATTGTTGGTCAGGGAGAAATTTAATGATGATCTAACTATAGCCGTCCGTCTTCCAGTCTTTCAATAATGGAGCTATCGTTGTGGATTTAGCACAGCTTCGGTTTTTGTCTGGAGGTGAGTTCGAAGAAGGACCAGACTATACCAAATTTTTGTACGTGCTTGTTTTGATATAGCCCCCATGTAGGTTGATTTTCTGATTTGAATTCTTGAAGCTACATAATCCGTAACCTATCGCGCTCATTTTGTCTTTTTACTTATATTTATACAAATCGACCCACATTAATTTACCAGCATGTTTTATTTTGCAGCCACTTGTTATTGCATTCAATGGCTCAGTGATTTGTTATTTGTCTTATTCTTCATCTATATTCCTATCGTTTTTTTTTTCTCAAATTTAAGTATGATTGTGATTGAGGCCGTTCTTTAGTTAAAAGTGTTCGAAGGAAGTGGAATTTGTCAGAATTGTTATACAACATTGCAGCAGGCGGGAAAGAGAAACATAAACGAATGAAAGCTACTAGAATGCAACAAATCTGTAATCCCACATATTGTCCGCAGTGGCCGCTATCCTTGAACTATGTATTGAAATATGTGATAATCTCAAGAAGATAGGAAAATTCGCAAAAGCTTTGGCAACAATTTCGATTAATTGAAAGGCAAAGTACTATAGAAAGCCGAATGATGTGTAATTGATTTTTAAATTGTCATTGCCAATGGATCGTATCCAAGTAGTTTATGTTCTCCAATCCTTTACCATAGAGTTGAAATATTGATTTACTTAAGGAATGGATTGGTTCAAGAAAATGATTCTTACTTTGGGCTATAATTTAAACTGATTTTATTAATATAGAAAAAATTTGAGTTCCAAACATATAATTGTTACACCCAAACATATGAAAAACAGTCTTTTTCGGCCGTGTACTTGGAAAATTCAAAAACAATGTAAGCACGGGTTAAAGAGAACATTTTTTTGGGATTTTCGGATTTTTTATACCCACCACCATAGAATGGTGACGGGGGTATAATACGTATGCCATTCCGTTTGTAGCACATCGAAATATCGATTTCCGACTATTTAAATTACTAGCGTAACCTGGCCCGACAGCGCGCCTTCCGAAGTGTTTTTGTAGGAACATTTTGCGTTAACTTAGTCAACCATATCCTTCGTGCTGAAAACAAATTCGAAAAGATTTGAATTCTTTCAAACAAATCGGACTACTTGCTTTTTCGTTTATAGGTACAAATACGGCGGATATGCATATGTAAAACGGTTCGTCTTAAAAAATGTCGTCTTAAATAATGTTCTGTATTCAAGTAGTTGGACAATCTTCTATATTTCTTGTGAATTTTAAGTGTGGAAATGTATCCTTCTCCTCAACATATCTGAAAATTAAGCACTATATTATAATAACATAACATACAAAGAATTACTGCTTCCAATTCAATAAATCGGAAAAAGCAAAAGTAGTAAAAAATTTACCACTTAACATTTGCTAAAATGTTGGAAAATGATGCACCCTCTACGTTGGCTGCCAATTTCATGTAAATTTAAGTTCTTTACTAAAAAGAAGTTTGGCAGAAACCTGTGCAAAAATCATCAAATTATGTACCGAGTTCCCATTTACGGACAACCCTCTACTTTCAATTTAAGAAAAAAAAAAACGGACAAAAAGGAACCCCCTCCCCACCTTCGCTCCACTCCGACCTGATATCGGACTATCACGTACCCTATATTAATTTCGCAACGACTCAATGGTCCCTATAAATTCTATCGAAGTAAATCGACAAAGTTTATTTCAATCCCCAACCAGATATCGAAAAATCATATACTAATTTAAAAATCATGTATAAATTTATTTACCTCCTCCCACGATCCCTGTAAATTTCAAGTAGATCGAAGATGTTTAAATTTTGCTCTATTGTTTTAAAGGGACGTCACTTTCCCCGATACAATATCGACAAACACCGTAGTGAATAGCACCCCTAACCTTCCCTGAAAATTCTTGAAACTTTCCTTCAAGTGTGGGGCAAGGAAGGTTGCCTCTTCGTTCATAAACTTCCCCCACTGCCTATGTAAATTTCAAGAAAACTTAAGAATTGTTGTTTTTTTGCAGTTTTAGAGGAGGACCTCCTCCCCGACTAAATATCGAAAAGTGATGTAGCGTATCTTTTGTAAACGTCCCAGAAAATGTCAAGCAAATTATAAGCCTAAAAGGGCGGCCCCTCCTCCGTCCAAATATCACAAAATCAGGTATCAACTATTAATATCGTAACCTCTCCCCAGTCCTCTGTAAATTTCAAGTAACTCGGTAAAAGTTTAATTGTTTCTCTGTATGTACTTAAGAGAAGCGGATGTCTCCCTATGCCCTTTTATTTTTATTAAAAAATTAAGAACCTGATATAAATTTCATAACCCATTTTTCCGTAAAATTTCAGTCGGGGGAGTTTAGTTTTGTTTGTACTTTCAAAAAAAAAACAAACGGGCAAAGGGGTGGTCCCCCTCCCCGACCAAATATCGAAAAATAATGTAGCGGATTTTTGTCTAGATGTCAACCCCAACATTCAATAAAAATTTCAAGCAAATCGCATAATTTTGTTCCAAGTTTCAAAAAGTAGGGCAAGGGGGAGGTCCCCCTCCCCATCTACATATGAAATCATCGGGTACCCCATCTTAATTCCATAACCTTACCACATGTTCTCTGTAAATCTCAGATAATTTAAGGCATTTTAGTTTTTTCACTGTACAAAGGGGAGGCCCCCCTCCGCCGCCAAATATCGAAATAAAAAGTAGCGGATCTTTGTCTAGATGCCAACCCCAATCTTCAATGAAAATTTCAAGCAAATCGGTCAACTTTGGTCCAATTTTCAAAAAGTCCGACGAAGCGGAGGTCCCCCTCCGCGACCAGTTGTCAAAAAATGAGGTACCCTATTTTCACCACATGAACGCCCCCTACGATCTCTGAAAGTTTCAAGTAAATCGGTTCAGCCGTTTCGGAGCCAACTCGGAACATACAAACAAACAAACATAGATTGGATTTTATATATATAGAAATTCTTGGTCAGCGAGAAATTCTAAGACGATATAACCATGTCCGTCTGTCTGTTTGTTATAATCATACTACAGTCTTCAATAATGAAGCAATCGAGCTGAAATTTTGCACAAACTCGTCTTTTGTCTGCAGGCAGGTCAACTTCGAAGATGACCTTATAGGCCCAGGTTTTGATATATAGTCCCTATATAAACCAACCGACTTGGGGTCTTGGGCTGATAGAAACCGTAGTTTTCATCCAATTTGCTTGAAATTGGAAATCTAGAGGTATTTTGGGACAACAAAGAGGTGTGACAAAAATGGTGAGTATCGGTTCATTTTGTGGTATAGCCCTCCTATAGACCGATCTCCCGATTTTACTTCTTGGGCTTCTAGAATCCGTAGGTTAGGTTAGGTTAGGTTAAAGTGGCAGCCCGATTAAGATTCAGGCTCACTTAGACTATTCAGTCCATTGTGATACCACATTAACTAAAAGTACCTATTACATATGGGCACTTCTAGTTTTAACCGCTGAACCTTCTTGATTATTTTTCTTTGTTGAACCAACCAGATTGTTCCAAAAACATTAGCAGACTGCTTAAGTTAACGTTTTCCAGATCCGCCAGTAATCTGAAGCTATATGCTCCTAAAAGTTGCTTGCGCTTTACACAAAATGCAGGACACTCACACAAGAGGTGTTTAATTGATTCTTTTTCCTCCGCATCATGACAGCTCATACAATAGTCATTATACTTCGCGCCAATAGTTTTTGCAAAATCTCCTATCAGGCAGTGACCCGTTATAGCAGATATCAGGAGTGATATCTGACGTCTCGAGAACATTAGCATATCTAGTGTGCGGTTTAAGTTGAAATGGGGCCATATTTGCTTGGTGTCGTTACAACCCTTGCAATTCTCCCATCGAACATTTGCCATCATAACAGCCTTCTCACGCAGCATGAGCTTGCAGGTAGCTAGGGGCATACCAACAAATTCTAGTTCCCCTGGAATATGTAAGGTAGTCCCTAGCCTTGCCAACTCATCGGCTTCGCAGTTCCCCGGTATGTTCCTATGGCCAGGCACCCATATTAGGTGAATATTGTACTGCTCAGCCATCTCATTGAGAGATTTGCGGCAATCGATGGCCGTTTTCGAGTTGAGGAACACAGAGTCCAAGGATTTTATTGCAGGTTGACTGTCTGAGTATATATTAATGCCCACATTTTTTGGAACATTACTTCTCAGCCAATTCGCCACCTCTCTTATTGCTAATATTTCAGCCTGAAAAACACTACAGTGATTAGGTAATCTTTTCGCTATTTGAAGTTCCAAATCATTAGAATATACTCCGAAACCCACTTGTCCATCCAATTTGGAGCCATCAGTGTAAAAATCTATATATTCTTTATTCCCCGGGGTCTGTGTGCACCACGCCTCACTGTTGGGGATTAGAGTCTCAAACTTTTTGTCGAAAAGTGGACTCGCCAAAGTGTAATCCACTACGTTAGGCACATCTGACATTGTTTTGAGGACAGAACTGTGACCGTAACCTTTTTCCGACCACAGCGATAGTTCGCGCAACCGCACAGCCGTTGTTGCAGCTGACTGTTTGGCCAAAATGTCTAAAGGCAATAGATGCAGCATGACATTAAGGGAATTTGTTCCTGTCTTGCTGAATGCGCCTGAAATACACAAACACGCCATACGCTGAACTTTATCTAAACCAGTCGGTTTCTGAAGTGCCGGCCACCAGACTACAACACCATATAGCATTATAGGTCTAACCACTGCCGTGTATAGCCAATGCACAATTTTTGGTTTTAGTCCCCACTTTTTTCCTATTGCCTTTTTGCACGAGTACAAAGCTACAGTTGCCTTCCTCGCCCTTTCTTCAATATTAAGCTTAAAGTTCAGCTTCCTGTCCAAAATAACGCCAAGGTATTTTGCACAATCACCAAAGGGAATTTCAATACCCCCTAAGGAAATAGGCCTAACCGTGGGAGTTTTGCGATCTTTGCAGTACATGACTAATTCTGTCTTTGCGGGATTTACCCCAAGACCATTGTCTTTCGCCCATTTTTCAGTCATCCGGAGGGCCCTCTGAATAATATCTCTGATTGTGGATGGGAATTTTCCCCTGACTGCCAGAGCTACATCATCTGCGTATGCCACCACTTTTATCCTTTCTTTTTCTAGAGTAACCAGAAGGCTATTTATAGCAACATTCCAAAGAAGAGGTGATAGAACTCCTCCTTGGGGAGTGCCTCTGTTCACATACTTTTGTATGTTTGCTTGTCCTAGTGTGGCTGAAATACGTCTCTTCATTAGCAGTTCGTCTAACAGCCTGAGTATACATGGATCAACATTCAGAGTTGTCAGTCCATTTAATATCGAGCTCGGATGGACATTATTGAAAGCCCCTTCGATGTCTAGAAACGCCACGATTGTGTATTCTTTGACAGATAGTGAGCTTTCAATAAAGCTGACTAGTTCATGTAGTGCGGTCTCAGTAGACCTGCCCTTCGAGTAGGCATGCTGTCGTTTCGAGAACAAACTTGAATCGATGCTAGTTCTAAGATAAATATCTATCATCCTCTCCAGAGTTTTAAGTAGGAATGAGGATAAGCTGATTGGTCGGAAATCCTTCGCCCTCGAGTGAGAGGCTTTTCCCGCTTTAGGTATGAAGACGACTTTTGTTTCCCTCCACTTTCCTGGGATATATGATAAGTTGATACATCCTTTATATATCACCGACAACCAGGGGATAATTTTGTCAGTTACAGCTTGTAACTCCGCCGGAGTAATTCCATCAGGTCCAGGGGATTTGAATGGTCCAAAGCTATTTAGCGCCCATCTTATTCTAGTTTCCGATACAATTTCCTCGACAGGAAACGACCGCTGAGCAACTGTGGCACCGCCAGTACATGGTTCAACCGTCTGATTTCCAGGAAAATGTGTGTCCAATAGTACCTCCAGCGTCTCCTCACTGGACGTTGTCCAATTGCCCTCCGATGTTTTAATGAAACCTGGAGCGGAGTTGGTGGATGCTAGAACCTTCCGTAGTCTGGAAGCCTCGGACGTATTCTCAATACTGCTGCAGTTATCATTCCAAGAGTTATGCTGAGCCTTTCTCAGTTCTCGCTTGTATCCTCTCAGAATCTTCTTGTAAGCGTCCCAGTCCTCAGAAGCTCTGGTGGACTTTGCCTTGTTAAAGAGCTTCCTGCAGGATTTCCTCATATTACTTAATTCCGTAGACCACCATGGTGGTCGATGTTTCCCCCTTGGCTTTCCTCTAGGGCATGCAGCTTTCAGTGAGATGTTGAAGGCCTTAGTAATCCGCTCCACTGCGTATTCGATATCTTGCACATTTCTCATATTTGTCTCTGTTATTTCCGGTATCATAATATTGAACGATTCCCTATACCTAT
Source organism: Haematobia irritans (assembly GCF_050003625.1). NCBI lineage: Eukaryota > Metazoa > Arthropoda > Insecta > Diptera > Muscidae > Haematobia > Haematobia irritans. The sequence continues at coordinate 152,058,405 of NC_134397.1, read as the reverse complement.
TCCAGTCAGCTTTCCTAACATTTGGCGGAAATATGATCTTGGTGATATGAACATCAAATTTGAAACTGATGTAGCGATGATCTGAGAAGCTGTGTTCACTTAAAACCTGCCACTCAGATATCATTTCATTCAGTTCTTGCGAGGCCAAGGTGATGTCCAAAACCTCTTGCCTGTTTTTAGTGACAAAGGTTGGGACATCTCCCTTGTTGCAAACTACCAGATTAGTACGCAAAATAAACTCTATTAGCGACTCTCCCCTTACATTAGTATCACTACTTCCCCATATACTATGATGTGCATTCGCATCGCATCCCATAATGAGTTTCGTCTTTGTTTTCAGTGACTCCTCCACTAAGGTCTTAACGGCATATGGAGGCATCTCCCTGTCATGTCCCATGTAGACCGAAGATACCCAATATTTGCATTTGGCTATTTCTAAACTGGCAACGACAGTGTCTGTATTGCACATTGAAGGAAGCAGAAACAAGTTGAGCTCGTTTTTAGCAATTATACAGGCTCGATTTACATCATTACCACTATACTGCAATAGTTTAAACCCCGGAGTACTTAATTCACATATTTTGTTTTTATAAACATATGGCTCTTGAATAAGAACTATATCTATGTCCCCTTTCATCAGGAGAACTTTTAAGGCAGCACATGCAGCCTTACAATGATGAAGATTTATCTGGAGGATCCGTAGGACCATCGAGATTTTCAACAACCGTCACATCAGCCGCTTCAATCGAGTCATCAAGAATGTCCTCTTCAGAGATATCGGTGACTCTCGCAATAACCATAGGTTCAACTTTGGTGAGTTCTGAGGCAGTAGAAGCCTCCTCACGCATACGGTATCTATCCATGTCTTCAAATGTCTTGGTATCCCCCTCGACTTCGCAAGAGGATCCGCTTACTTCTGATTCAGACAAAGGCTTGTCCATTTCTGAATCCTTTAGCTGATCGTTTTTATACACCTTCATTTGGATATAATGAAAGCCATAACACACACGGCCCTGGGACTTTGCTAGATGTGGCAAAGACTGAGTGTTCAATATAAACACTGCATGCCGTCTTGGCCCATCCACTTCATCCAAACGGCCAACCTTCCAATCAGCTGTTGGAAGATCTGGATTGCATTGTTTCAGTCTATTTAAAATAGATTCAGGGTCAGGAGGGTTTGCAGGTATCCACGCATGTGCTCTTGGTCTAGCCGGTATGTCTTTCTTCTCGACTAACTCTAGAGCAGCTCCTTCCCAAACTTCACCAATTAGTATCAGAGCAGCTTTAAAACATTCTATAGACCTCTGGTCCTCAAATGCGACTAGCTTAAATCGTCCTTGATGCCAACCAGCCTCTTGGTGTCGAGGATCTGGGCCGGGAAACTTTTCCAGCACCTGTGAGTAGACGCCAGACAAAGCATTCTCAATTTCCCCCCATTTTTGCTTTGGAACCATACCGTCCAATGCTCCTTTATTAATGATAGCCATCACAAGGCTGTCTTTAGCAACTGAGGCAAACGATCGTTGATCCCTTTTGGAGGATGGCAGCTCATCCGGTGATCGTTCCCTTTTTCCAGCCTCAAGAATTCCTTGAGCCCATTTTAAGGAATCGCTTTGTTTAGCCGACAACGTGCTTGGGTCGACTGATCCTAATTTCTTTAGGATAAACAAAGCATTTCTGCGTTCTTTGAATCTCTTTCGTGAGGGATTACCTCCTTTTGATGCCGTTACCTTGGAAAAGGTCCGACTTGTCAAATTGTCGCCACCTGTCGACCCGTCTACAGGTCGACTAATTGGGCCTAACTCTTGGTCATTGCCCAAATCTATAACTCCAGTCGATACTCGTCCACTGGGCCCTGAAGTTAGCAACCCAGTGGATGTCTTTGAATTTCTCTGCATGGTGGCCTAATATCCCACCACACTTGAAATTCGTAGTAGGTACTTATTACGATGATTTTATCCGCTATTAAAAAACACGTCCGTTCCGTTCGACGGTTGAAACCGTTTTTATACCCTCCATCATAGGATGGGGGTATATTAACTTTGTCATTCCGTTTGTAACACATCGAAATATTGCTCTAAGACCCCATAAAGTATATATATTCTGGGTCGTGGTGAAATTCTGAGTCGATCTAAGCATGTCCGTCCGTCCGTCCGTCCGTCCGTCCGTCCGTCCGTCCGTCCGTCTGTTGAAATCACGCTAACTTCCGAACGAAACAAGCTATCGACTTGAAACTTGGCACAAGTAGTTGTTATCGATGTAGGTCGGATGGTATTGAAAATGGGCCATATCGGTCCACTTTTACGAATAGCCCCCATATAAAGGGACCCTCAGATTTGGCTTGTGGAGCCTCTAACAGAAGCATGTTTCATCCGATCCGGCTGAAATTTGGTATATGGTGTTGGTATATGGTCTCTAACAACCATGCAAAAATTGGTTCACATCGGTCCATAATTATATATAGCCCCCATATAAACCGATCCCCAGATTTGGCTTGCGAAGCCTCAGAGAGGAGCAAATTGCATCCGATCCGGCTGAAATTTAGTACATGGTATTGGTATATGGTCTCTAATAACCGTGCAAAAATTGGTCCACATCGGTCCATAATTATATATAGCCCCCATATAAACCGATCCCCAGATTTGGCTTGCGGAGCCTCAAAGAGAAGCAAATTTCATCCGATCCTGCTGAAATTTGATACATCATGTTGGTATATGGTCTCTAACAACCATGCAAAAATTGGTCCACATCGGTCCATAATTATATATAGACCCCATATAAACCGATCTCCAGATTTGGATTGCGAAGCCTCAAAGAGGAGCAAATTGCATCCTATCCGGCTGAAATTTGGTACATGATGTTGGTATATGGTATCTAACAAGCATGCAAAAATTGGTCCATATCGGTCCTTAATTATATATAGCCCCCATATAAACCGATCCCCAGATTTGGCTTGTGGAGCCTCTAAGAGAAGCATATTTCATCCGATCCGGCTGAAATTTGGTACATGGTGTTGGTATATGGTCTCTAGCAACCATGCAAAAATTGGTCCACATCGGTTCATAATTATATATAGCCCCCATATAAACCGATCCCCAGATTTGGCTTGCGAAGTCTCCAAGAGAAGCAAATTTCATCCAATCCGGTAGTAATTTGGAACATGGTGTTAGTAAAGGGTGATTTGTTAAGAGCTTGATAACTTTTTAAAAAAAAAAAAACGCATAAAATTTGCAAAATCTCATCGGTTCTTTATTTGAAACGTTAGATTGGTCCATGACATTTACTTTTTGAAGATAATTTCGTTTAAATGTTGACCGCGGCTGCGTCTTAGGTGGTCCATTCGGAAAGTCCAATTTTGGGCAACTTTTTCGAGCATTTCGGCCGGAATAGCCCGAATTTCTTCGGAAATGTTGTCTTCCAAAGCTGGAATAGTTGCTGGCTTATTTCTGTAGACTTTAGACTTGACGTAGCCCCACAAAAAATAGTCTAAAGGCGTCAAATCGCATGATCTTGGTGGCCAACTTACCGGTCCATTTCTTGAGATGAATTGTTCTCCGAAGTTTTCCCTCAAAATGGCCATAGAATCGCGAGCTGTGTGGCATGTAGCGCCATCTTGTTGAAACCACATGTCAACCAAGTTCAGTTCTTCCATTTTTGGCAACAAAAAGTTTGTTAGCATCGAACGATAGCGATCGCCATTCACCGTAACGTTGCGTCCAACAGCATCTTTGAAAAAATACGGTCCAATGATTCCACCAGCGTACAAACCACACCAAACAGTGCATTTTTCGGGATGCATGGGCAGTTCTTGAACGGCTTCTGGTTGCTCTTCACTCCAAATGCGGCAATTTTGCTTATTTACGTAGCCATTCAACCAGAAATGAGCCTCATCGCTGAACAAAATTTGTCGATAAAAAGCGGATTTTCTGCCACTGATTTTGGTAATAAAATTCAATGATTTGCAAGCGTTGCTCGTTAGTAAGTCTATTCATGATGAAATGTCAAAGCATACTGAGCATCTTTCTCTTTGACACCATGTCTGAAATCCCACGTGATCTGTCAAATACTAATGCATGAAAATCCTAACCTCAAAAGAATCACCCTTTATATGATCTTTAACAACCGTGCCAGAATTGGTCCATATCGGTCCATAATTATATATAGCCCCCATATAAAACATTCTCCAGATTTGACCTCCGAAGCCTCTTGGAGGAGCAAAATTCATCCGATCCGGTTCAAATTAGGCAGGTGGTGTTAGTCGATCGCTAACAACCATTCCAAAATTGGTCCAATCACACAAAAATTGGTCCATATCGGTTCGTAATCATGGTTGCCACTAGAGCCAAAAATAATCTACCAAAATTTTATTTCTATAGAAAATTTTGTCAAAATTTTATTTATATAGAAAATTTTGTCAAAATTTTATTTCTAGAGAAAATTTTGTTAAAATTTTATTTCTGTAGAAAATTTTGTCAAAATTTTATGTCTACTATGTCAAACTGAATTATGTACGTATTGGATCGATCTTTTTTGATTTAATATGTACCACGTATGGACTTACATACAATTTAGAAGATGGTGTTAGGAGGTTTTAAGATACCTTGCCATCGGCAAGCGTTACCGCAACTTAAGTAATTCGATTGTGGATGGCAGTGTTTAGATGAAGTTTCTACGCAATCCATGATGGAGGGTACATAAGCTTCGGCCTGGCCGAACTTACGGCCGTATATACTTGTTTTTTTTTTTTTTTTTTTTTTTTTTTTTTTTTTTTCCGTAGTTTTTATCCAATTTGCCTGAAATTGGAAATCTAAAGGTATTTTAGGACCATAAAGAGGTGTGTCGAAAAAGGTGAGTATCGGTCCATGTTTTAGCATAGCCCCCATAAGAACGATCTAGCGATTTAACTCCTTGGGTTTCTAGAAACCGTAGTTTTTATACGATTTGCCTGAAATTGTAAATATTTTGGTATTTTAGGCTCACAAAAACGTGTATCGGATTAAGTTTTTATCGGTTCATTTGGTAAGGCCTCCATCTAGACCGAATTCATTTCGCACTGATCGTGAAAATTGCTTGAAACGCAATGCAAAATTTCCAGATTTTACTTCTCGGGTGAAAATCTACAGATTTGAGATTTCAAATCAAGACTTTATTTATTTTATGCCAAGTACATTTTTATTTAAGATTTAACTAAATGACCATCACTGACATAATCTCTCAGAATATATTTCAAATGTTTCTATTAAAGAGAACTGCATACATTTCCGAGTACGTTTTAGTAATTCATAGACAGAGTCTTTTATGATTTCAAATACACATGGCATTTGTTCCGATGTATTCACACAGAATCCCATATAAGATGCGCCCGATTGAGCTCCATAGTTGTTTCCTCGCATACAGTTCATCTAGCACTGCTCTATAAACGAGCTTAGACATATCGTATAAACGTTGCGTTTATTTAAGATGCTTATACGCTTGCATTTGGCTTAAAACTGCAACTAGTCTTTGAAGCGAGAAAAGCTTTTATGCTTAATGGCTGTGATTTAGAGCAATTCACTGTAAAATTGTAGTCATAATAAAAATTGAGTATACAAACATACAAGCCAACATAAAAAAAACACTGTCAAGTGTTTCTTTATCTTTTCGCCGATAATGGCAACATACAGCATTGGGAAGTTGAAAAATAATTTGTGAATACGTTGTTTCAATCGAACAAATGCTAGAAAACAGTATGTCCTTGAAAATGTTTAATGTTTGGAAAATGATAATTTAACTAGAATCTAATGTCATGTCCTTGTAAGGTCCTGGCTTAACCGTATTAAAAAATCAAAATTACAACCACAATATACGACTCATCGTGCCTTTAGGATTAATATAAAAGTTATTTGCTCATCCTCTGTAAACGGTGTCTAAGTGAAGAAATGCATTATCTAATATCAGATAATACGGATCCAAGAATGTGTACCTTTTTATACCCTCCACCATAGGATGGGAGTATATTAACTTTGTCATTCCGTTTGTAACACATCGAAATATTGCTCTAAGACCCCATAAAGTATATATAATCTGGGTCGTGGTGAAATTCTGAGTCGATCTGAGCATGTCCGTCCGTCTGTTGAAATCACGCTAACTTCCGAACGAAACAAGCTCTCGACTTGAAACTTGGCACAAGTAGTTGTCATCGATGTAGGTCGGATGATATTGCAAATGGGCCATATCGGTCCACTTTTACGTATAGCCCCCATATAAACGGACCCCCGATCCGGCTGAAATTTGGTACATGGTGTAAGTATATGGTCTCTAACAACCGTGCAAAAATTGGTCCATATCGGTCCACTTTTACGTATAGCCCCCATATAAACGGACCCCCAAATTTGGCTTGCGATTGCACTAAGAGAAGCAAATTTCATCCGATCCGGCTGAAATTTGGTACATGGTGTTAGTATATGGTCGCTAACAACCATGCGAAAATTGGTCCACATCGGTCCATAATTATATATAGCCCCCATATAAACCGATCCCCCGATTTGGCTTGCGGAGCCTCTAAGAGAAGCAAATTTCATCCGATCCGGCTGAAATTTGGTACATGGTATTGGTATATGTTCTCTAATGACCATGCAAAAATTGGTCCATATCGGTCCATAATTATATATAGCCACCATATAAGCCGATCCCCAGATTTGACCTCCGGAGCCTCTTAGAGGAGCAAAATTCATCCGATCCGGTTGAAATTTGGTACGTGGTGTTAGTATATGGTCTCTAATAACCATGCAAGAATTGGTCCATATCGGTGCATAATTATATATAGCCCCCATATAAATCGATTTCTAGATTTGTCCTCCGGAGACTCTTGGAGGAGCAAAATTCATCCGATCCGGTTGAAATTTGGAACATGGTGTTAGAATGTGGTCTTTAACAAACACGTAAGAATTGGTCCATATCGGCCCATAATTATATATAGCCCCCATATACACCGTTCCCCAGATTTGTTCTCCGGAGCTTCTTGGAGGAGCAAAATTAATCCGATCCGGTTGAAATTTGCAACGTGGTGTTAGTATAAGTCCGCTTATAACCATGCCAAAATTGGTCCATATCGGTCTATAGGTATATATAGCCGATCCCCAATCACACAAAAATTGGTCCATATCGGTTCATAATAATGGTTGCCACTCGATCCAAAAATAATCTACCAATTTTTTTTTTTTTAGAAAACATTGTCAAAATGTTATTTCTATAGAAAATTTTGTCAAAATTTTATTTCTATAGAAAATTTTGTTAAAATTTTATTTCTATAGAATTTTTTTTCCAAATTTTACTTCTATAGAAATTTTTTTTAAATTTTACTTCTATAGAAAATTTTTTCCAAATTTTACTTCTATAGAAAATGTTGTCAAAATTTTATTTCTATAGAAACTTTAAACTTAACTATATACGAATTTAATCGGCTTTTTTTAGTTTAATATATACCACGTATGGACTATGTGGTATATATTATGGTGTTAGGAAGTTTTAAGATACCTTGGCATCGGCAAGTGTTACCGCAACCCAAGCAATTTGATTGTGGATGATAGTATTCAGTAGAAGTTTCTACGCAATCCATGGTGGAGGGTACATAAGCTTCGGCCTGGCCGAACTTACGGCCTTATATACTTGTTTTAGTTTAATATTAACTTCGAGCAGATTATATAGCAAGAAATTTGATTCGTTGACTACAAAATGTGGAGGTTTTTACACTATTTCAATATTCATGATTGGCATTCTCATGGACATCATAGTTCTTGACTTTATTGCTCAAAAAAGTAACTGTCTCTAAATACACACCTGGTTAAAAATAAATTCATGGAGGAACATTATGTGTAAAATTCAGCTAATGAAGTTCAATACCTTCATATGCATATGTTATAAAAACAAAATGCATATTAAAATAAGCCAAAAATTCGGCTGGGCGTTCTACAAAATCGAAAGAAAATATCATTTTTCAATTGATGTCAGATCTAAATTAAAAATAAATAAATTTATACAGTGGATGGTTATTGGTCGAAGTGGATAATTTTAATCAGTCGATAATGAGTGCTATATCAAAATGTAGATCTATATATTAATACTATTTAATGCGCTGTTTGTATGTCTAAATAAATAGCGGACCTGTCAGGTACAAATTGCAGTTTCTATTTGTCCAAGAATTCGAATCCGGATTATTGGTCTACAAAGGATTTACGTGGTATTAAAGATTACGCAACTTAAATTTTAGAACACGCAATTTACACAATACTAAGGACAATTATTATAAAGAGAATTAAATTTTTATTAAATGAAAGTTTATATTTTAGTATTATTTTTCAATTTTTGTTTTAAATGTAGGACACACATTTTGGAAATTTTAGTCACTTCGTTAAAGTCGTATGTCATTGAACTAAGGCAATTTTTCCTAAAAGCAACGAATCACATTTTCCTTTAAGGAAATCGTCCTTAAATTAGCTGAAATATTGAGTCTTAAGATGAAAGATAAAAACGCCTCATACGTAAATTGGCATTTCTTTGTGCGCAAATAGCTTTATTAATATATCGCAAAAAGAGAATGAAAATTCTGTAAATAAGATCTGCCAAATTCCTGGAGCCGATGGGTTTGGAAAATGTATAGAAATATAAAAACTTAGGTCGACCACGATTTCTATGAAGTTTAAATAATTTTTTCTTGCATTTGAAGTTTCACTATTGTGAATATATGTTTTCTACGGATGGCATAAAGTTAAGTTCTACCGAGCAACGAAACCAATGGAAACTTCGAAAATGACCAATTTAGTTCTACACCCTCAAAAAAAATCGCTTCTTTAACATATGTTCCAAACATATTTTGCAGGAAGCACATATATTATTGCATACTGCCGAAACATTAATATGTTTGTTTTATGTGAACATATTATATGTTTGGAAGCATTTTGAGCCAAAAATATTATATGCTTGGAAGAATTTTTCCCAAACACGATTGTGCTCATTCCCTAACATACCCGTAATTTTCACTTCCACGAAATTTTTTAGTTATTGGCACCTTTCTCTGTAATACAAATAATGTTGAAGAAATTATTCACTTTTATAAATTTTTTAAATTTTACCTTTCGCCTGCACGGAGAATCGAACCGAGGACCATACAGTTTGTAAGCCAACACACTATCCACTGGGCTACGTAGCTGTTATAGTCACCAGTAGATAATTATCGTTTTAAGTTACATTTATATAGCATAGTTTGCAGCGCCCACGAGACCATGCAAACATAAGATTATTTAACAGAAACATACATTTGTTTGCCACGTGGAGCAGTGGTTAGCATGTCTGCCTTGCATGCAAAGGGTCGTGGGTTCAATCCCTGCTCCGACCGAACATTTTTTTTTTGTTTTTTTTTGTTTTTTTTTTTTTAATTTACACATTTATATTTATACTATATTAATTTTTTTTAATGAAACTTCGAAATGTGTGTTATTAAAGATTTATAGTCAGTAACAGTGCTTGATATAAACGAAATTGACTGATTTTTGGATAAAATATTATTTTTTATTGCAAAAATAACAATCTTGTAATAAAAAACTGTTTTTGTACAAAACTTTAAAATTTGGAAGGAATTCAAAAACTAACAAAAGAAGAACGTGGAGTCGAGTATAAACATACATACATAATTTTATAATATAAACATAAATTTATTTAGGAGTGAACAGTTTTTTACTAGCATTTAACACCATCGCTCTAAAATTCCTTTTATTTTTCTTTAATAATTCATTTTAAAGAAAATAAACTTTTTAAATTGTTTTAGCTGTAAAACTCGAACTTAATGCCCGCTTTTATATTTGATGGTGTCCGTCAACTCCTCGTGGACTACTTTTTAATAAAGAGGAACTAAAGTTTGTTTTTTTACATTTTACTGTGTAATTTTTCACTATTTCCTCCTTATTTCATTTTACTGTCCCAAATCTAAAAAGAGTATAGTGCCCTTTCGTTATTTTTATGAAGACCCCTGATTTCTTTTAACGAACCAAAAAAAAATATTGTGCCCATAATGCCAAAATGATAAACAAAACACATGTCCACACATACATAAAATGCTGCTCTCAAGGCGAAAACATGTGCTGTTTGGTTTTCAAATGTCTATTCTCTTGGTTCCGAATGGTTTTCTTTATTCAAATTAAATAATATTTAGACTTAAGCATATCAAATTTTTGGCCTTATCATAAAACAGTTTTCCGAAACAAAATACAAGCGGTTTCACAGAAATTGTTCTCTTTTGACTCTTTTGCTGTGTTATATTGATATCTTTCGTCAACTCTCCCGGTTTCCATCTCTATTTCTCTCTATACTCTCTCTGTCGCTTTGAATAAAATATCACAACATATGTATGTTTAGTCGAAATTTGTAAATTTATATATGTTTGTATTCACACATATGATTTTTATGAAACATTGATGCCCCAAACATAATATATTCTAACATATTAACATAGATGTCCCAAACATTTAGTGTTAGTTTAGGAACATTACATGTTCGCACTTAAATATATTGTGGTTTAAAATCGTGCCCGAAACACATTTTGTTTATATCGGAACATATGAAAAACATATTTTTCTAACAGTGTAAATAACGATATTTTCTGAAAAGAGGCTAGTGTAATTAATTGTGGTAAGTGGTAGGTCCCATTGGACCTCATCACGCAGAAGCGCACTAAACATTTTCAAATATTTACCTATAAAAACCGATTTAATGACTCTATCACATAAAAATTTAAAGTTTTCAACTTAAAACTCTTTAGTACAAGAAGTCATAAACCATCACATAAAACCATCATATGTTAAGTTATGTATGAATAAAAATCAAAAAGATCCAGCGGGACCTCATCACGCACAGAAGGGTTAAATAAGGTTTCCTGTTCACTGCTTGTGTGAATATATCCAGGCTGTTATTGTATTCTGATATATTGGCCAAAGGCTATGTTAAGAATATGATCAAAGGCAACTTTGTATATGTTTGTGTGCAACATGTATGGGTGTGCAACACCATACATGAATATGCATTTACAAGTTTTTGGACAAAAATATTTTTTTAGAAGATTTTCTTTAGAATATATCGTGTTTATTTTTAAAATAGTTTAGCCATTTTTTATTTCCATTTAATCTTGACTCATTCTGTTTGTGTATGGGAAATTTTCAGATTGTCCTTTTCTTACATTTGAATTCATATACGACGATGTATGAAAATGTCTGACTATATTCAGAGGTGTGTGTTTGTGTGTGTGTTCCTCATATACATGAGCATTTTTCTTTCATTCTCTTGTTTGATTTACTACTAAGCAAATAAAAGGATTACTTTAAGATTTTCCCTTATTTTCCGGAACGGGCTACTCCAACTGTATGTGGAGTAAGTATACGTAATCTATAGAAAATGGTGTTGTAAATTTTAAATGGACTATTTCTGTTGTCCACTTTGGCATTAAAAATCGTCATAAGGATTATATTGAGCTCTGATAATGTGTTTAGTTTAGTCTCAAATGGATGGTGGAAATGGCAAATATAACCTAAGATAATCTGATGAAAATGGTTGATTTTTTTTTTCTTTAAATCAAAGTAAAATCGATTATTTTGAATTTTTGGTTTTATAAAATAAATTTTGGATTTATAAATATGTAAATAGTTTAAAACGAACAGCTACACTAATGGAAAAAGTTTCGTTATATTAATTAATAATTAATATTCCATTAATACAATGAAAAGATTCGTTAATAGTAGGAAACGTTGCGTTGATTAACAGAAACTTCGTTATAATAACGTAAAATTTCATTATACTAACGAAATGTGTCGTTAAAAGTGAGGCAATGAAACAAATTCGTTAATATAACGAAATTTTACGTTATTATAACGAAGTTTCTGTTAATCAACGCAACGTTTCCTACTATTAACGAATCTTTTCATTGTATTAATGCAAATGTTTCGTTATATCAATGAAAAATTTTCGTTGGCTCAATTTTAATGAAATTTTCTTTGTGTATATTACTAAACACAGAAAAGTCACACCGAATATTTGGAACATTTATCACCAAACAATCTTGCATATATAATTTTTTTTGCCGTAAATAAAAACATTTTTATTTTAGGCCCACATATAGCCATGCTGAATATGGTGCGTATCGTTCCATGTTTGCGAATATCTTACAAATAGACCGATGTCACAATTTTACCTTTTTGGCTCCTAGACTCCATAATTTCTATCCGATTTGAATGAAATCCAAAATAAACAGGTTTTGTGTTCTAAATGCCCTATAAATTAATTTAGTAGATGTGAATAACGATGTGCATGTGGTTTCGATCGGACATTATGACAACACAGCAAAAACTATTTGGTGGTGTGTAGGGTGACCTATTGACTTTTTAAAATCTCTGTAACATCTTTGTTTATGAATATAAGTAAATACTTCAATAGCACACGTTTCATATATTGTTAAGATCTTTATAATGGTTATCAGAAATGGGCATCATAGAAGTATACGAAGCGAAATAAAAAAATTCAAAATTAAATTTGACGTCGGAGTCAAAAATGATCAATGCACGAAATATAGCACCTGATCAACCGCGAACAACGATATGCGTTTCTTTTCGATCGGTCTTCCAATGACGACACAGCACAATAAATTGTATTTCGGGGGGTCGTAGGGTGCACGGGAAAAAAATTGGTGTTCTGAAATTGCTACAAAACTGGTGGGTGACCGCATCAACTTTTTTTACCTTTAGGCCGTGACCCTATCTGTTGTACACTTAAAATAAGCATGACCAATTCCAAATATTTTGTCTTTACTCTATTGATTTTGGTATTGTTTCCGAACCTAATAAGCGGAGAATTCAAGTAAGGATACTTTTAGAGCACAATTCTCTTTTGAATTTGGGGTTTGCGTACTTGATTCTACACGCAAAGAAAAAAAACGTTTGGAAAACGTGTACCGAAAACGTTTTTCTTTTGTTAGAGTTTTTTGAATTACTTCGAAATGTATACACTTTTATCACGAAAAAAATTCGTTTGTTACAAAATGTTAATTTTTTTAATAAAAAAAGTTATTTTTGAACCAACAACACAGTCCATTTCGTTTATATCAAACACTGTTCTTTTCTGACTTTAGGTCTTTAATAAGACATATTTTACAGTTCAAAATTTAATATACTACAATGTAATGTTGAACATTTTTTCGGAATCTTCCTAACATATCTGGAATATATGTGAAAAAAAAAACTTTGGTCGAAGCAGGGATCGAACCCAACCCTTGGCATGCAAGTCAGACGTAGCAACCACTGCTCCATGGTGCCCAACTAAATGTATTTATCTGTGAAATAAACTTGGTTTAATCGGCTCGTGGGCGCCGCAAGCTATGCTATATAAATATAACTTATATGGGTAATTGTCTATTGATGACAATAACGGCTACATAGCTCAGTGGATAGTGTGTTGGTAGTGTGTTTGTAGTGTGTTTCGATTCTCCGTCCAGGCGAAAGGTAAAAAAAAATTTTAAAAATTTATAAAATCGTATAATTTCTTCTACATTGTTTGTATTACGGAAAAAGGTGCTAAGAACTAAAAAACTTCGTGGAAGTGAGAAAGATGTGAGGGAAAATGCAATTACCCAGAAAAAAATTTTTGGAGTTAGTCTTTATGAAAGTGTTTTTAAATCCTGGAAAAGAAGAAACGTTTAGCACAAAAAGTATATAATTTTTTCCAAATACACTTCCTTTCAATGAAAAGCAAATGAGAAACGAACTTTGTTTGTCTAAAATTTCGTTTGGGAGGAAAGAATTATTTTTTGCGTGTAGGATGCAAATTTAAATTTGTCACTTTTATACCCTCCACCATAGGATGGGGGTATATTAACTTTGTCATTCCGTTTGTAACACAACAAAATATTGCTCTAAGACCCCATAAAGTATATATATTCTGGGTCGTGGTGAAATTCTGAGTCGATCTGAGCATGTCCGTCCGTCCGTCTGTTGAAATCACGCTAACTTCCGAACGAAACAAGCTATCGACTTGAAACTTGGCACAAGTAGTTGTTATTGATGTAGGTCAGATGGTATTGCAAATGGGCCATATCGGTCCACTTTTACTTATAGCCCCCATATAAACGGACCCCCAAATTTGGCTTGCGAGGCCTCTAAGAGAAGCAAATTTCATCCGATCCGGATGAAATTTGGAACATGGTGTTATTATACGGTCTCTAACACCCATGCAAAAATTGGTCCACATCGGTCCATAATTATATATAGCCCCCATATAAACCGATCCCCCGATTTGGCTTGCGAGGTCTCTGAGAGAAGCAAATTTCATCCGATCCGGCTGAAATTTGGTACATGGTGTTAGTATATGGTCTCTAATAACTACGCAAAATTGATCCACATCGGTCCATAATTATATATAGCCCCCATATAAACCGATCCCCCAATTTGGCTTGCGGAGCCTTTAAGAGAAGCAAATTTCATCCGATCCGGCTGAAATTTGGTACATGGTGTTAGTATATAGTCTCTAACAACCATGCAAAAATTGGTCGGTATCGGTCCATAATTATGTATAGGCCCCATATAAACCGATCCCCAGATTTGACCTCCAGAGCCCGTTGTAAGAGCAAAATTCTTCCCATTCGGTTGAAATTTGGTACGTGAAGTTAGTATATGGTATCCAACAACCATGCAGGAATTGGTTCCTATCAGTCCATAATTATATATAGCTCCCATATAAACCGATCCCCAGATTTGACCTCCGGTGCCTTTTGCAGAAGCAAAATTCATCCGATCTGCTTGAAATTTGGTACGTGGTGATAGTATATGATATTTAACAACCATGCCAAAAGTTGTCCATATCAGTCCATAATCATATATAGCCCCATATAACCGATCCCGAGATTTGGTTTTGGAGCCTCTTGGAGAAGCAATTTTCATCCGATTGAGTTGAAATTTGGTACATTGTGCTCATTGGCGTAGCTAGGGGGGTGCTGGGGGGGGGGGCGTAGCCCCCCCCCCCCCAGAATAGTTCTTGCCCCCCAGAATAATCAAAGCTACAGTTGTTTTATATTTTAATTCAAGCTTTGCGATGTGTTTAATCCAATTAAGATTGTGGCAGAGAGAGTATGTTAAGCATATTTTTTAGTATTGATATTTACATTACAACTAAAAACACGAAATAAAAACACTAAAAGGAAACTTGAGACGCACATTTTCAAAAATAGTCAATTTATAAATACGTTGATTAAAATCATAAATCGTCACATGCCCAATTTACCATCTAAAATCGTCAAAATCACGAAAAATCCACAGAGTTGGCACCGCTGCTCTCGACAGTTGCTTCGTTGTATTCTGTTCTCAGAGAATTTTTAAAAACTAATCGAAGATAGACGTTTTATAATATTCAATTTATTTTTTGGCTTTTATTTAATTTTTTATTCTTAGTATTTTTTATACACGATGAATATGTTAAGTTTATGTTTTGCTTTATGATTTCTAGTCCTGTTTTAAAACACACATTTTAAATAAAATTTAAAAATCATATGTTTGTTGTCTTGAATTAAAAATAAATTACAAACAATATTTTTCAAACACATACTTAAAGCAATGCTTTTATTTTTTGTTATATTAAATAATGGTAAGTTGCTATTTGATTATTTATAGCGGTGTCGTGGAACCGGCTCCCACACACAATAAAATATTTTTTGTCTTCAACCATGAAATTAATTGATCTAATTAATTATGCCCTTCACCACTACTGTGGTACAGGGTATAATAAGTTTGTGCATTTGTATATAACGCCAAGAAATAGTGGTCATAGACCCATCTTTTAGTATACCGATCGGGTAAGAATTAAAATCTGAGTCGATTTAGCGATGTCCGTCTGTCTGTCTGTCCGTCCGTCTGTCTGTATATGTAATTTTGTGCACAAAGTACAGCTCGCAATTTAAGTCCAATCGTCCTCAAATTTGGCATAGGGCCGTTTCTTGAGACAGAGACAATTGCTATTGTTTTTGGAAAAAATCGGTTCAGATTTAGATATAGCTGCCATCTACACACAAAAAATTATCACCAAATTTTTTTCAATTAAACATTTAACTGAATTTGGAAACGGATTCAATTAATATGTTAATTGATTCAATTAATTATTTAATCAAATCCGAATAAAAACCAATTAAAAAAATGATTGATATTTGTTACGTTTCCAATTAAAATATTAATTGATTCAATCAATTTGTTAATCAATTCGGAAATAATTTTCAATTACAAACGTGATTGAAAAATTTTCCGTTTCCAATTACACATGTGATTGATCCAATCACCTTTGTGATTGAAATTGAATAATTTTGAGCAATGGAAAGAGCGAAAAGAGAACAAGAGAATGGGTATTTATAAAAAAATGTGTGATGGAGAGATCAGTCTGTGGAAGTAACTCGTAACGAACGGTTGGGTTTTTGTTTTTCGCGTAAATTGAAAAACATGATTGGCGACATTCTGTCTGCTGCATTCAAAATGTGTGCATAAATATTTTCAACGCAACAACAAATCATAGCAAAGGGTTGAAATAAATAAAGTGTGCAACAACAAATGGTCACGTGGTAAACGTTTGAAAAAATATATGAGAGAACGAATTAGAAATTACCTGTGTTTGTGTTTTGTGGTATTGTAAAAATGGAAAACAATCTACGTTTATTGAAGGTAAGACATTGTGAAATGTGAATACCGTTTTCTATTGAAGCCTGTTTACATTAAACAAACTAAAATAATATATTTTTTATTCATTTATTTTAGTGAGCAATTTTATTTCGTGAAATTGGTCAATCAATCAACTCCATCATTTTATCAAATATATAAGAATATAAGAATATGTTAGCAATCAAAAGGTGGGTACCATATTGATCTTTTAAAATTATAATTTTTTCACTCCTAGTTTTCTTAAAACCAAGAGCGGTATGGGTTTGTTGGGTTTTGTTGTTGTTGGGTCTTGAAGTTGCGAAGTAGCGTTGGCATTAGATTGAATTTTTGTTTTACCTGCCTTTTTCAGTTTGAACCCAAGTAGATAGCAGTATATCTGAATGTGTGGAAATTTTGGAAAGGAATTGTACTAAAATTAATTAATTATTACCGAGCTCCTTAATACACCTTTTTATGCTAGAAGACTACAACTGCAAAAGAAGATTATAAATCTGCAACCTGGAACTAAGAATTTAACTTGATATTCTATGCAGGTAAGTTTTACAAAATTAACTTTTAATTGAACAAAATTAAATTCGAATTATACTGTTTACTTTCAGAAAAACTAATTTAGCTTACAGGCTGCTGATTTATTGGAAATCTAGGCGCATTTACATATTAGAAGGAACATGCTGACATGGTTATTATGATAAGGAAGATAATGATTTATATAGTCTATTTTTTTCACCCTATAGTTGTTATTGATAGTAATTGTATGTGTAAGTTATGTTAGAACAAAACACAAATGACAAGAACCAAATTTATTTGTCTATTGCATAATTCAAAAAATAATAAAATATTAAATATGTTTTATAAGGAACACATATTTTCTTTTATTTCAAATAAAACTAAATACGATTTTGGGGGCGCAATATATAAATTTTTTGATTGAAATTTATAGCCAATTTCAATTAATTATTTAATTGAATGAATCAAATAGTTGATTGATTTTTGTCGCGAAATTAATTAAAATTTTAATTGATTCAATTAAAACTGTGATTGAATTTTATGTTAAAAATCAATCACGTTTTTAATTGATTCAATCACACAATTAATTGATTCCGTTACAAAAGTCAATTAAATTTTTAATTGAAAATCGTGTTGGTTTTCAATCAAAATGGGTGATTGATACTATCATTTTCGTGATTGAAGACATTTCAATTAAAAAAATGATTGAATCCGCGATTTTCGTGATTGAAATCAAAAAAATTTTTTTTGTGTGTACGATGTGGTCATAGTTAGCGTGTTTATCAACCGATTTTCTTGAAATACCGTACATCCAAATATTTAATGAATCTCGCAAATCTTGCAAAATATCAGCCAAATCGGTTCAGATTTAGATATAGCTACCATATATATCTTTCGTCCGATTTAGACTCATATGACCACAGAGCCCAAAGTTTACTACCGATCTTCATGAAATTTTGCACAGAGGGTAGAATTGGCATTCTACCAATGCTTGATTGAAATCGATTCAAATTTAGATATAGATCGCATATATATCTTTCGTCCGATTTGAACTTATATGGCCACAAAAGCCAGAGATTTGCCGTGATTTGCTTCAAATTTCGCACAAGGAGTACGTTTAGTAGTATAGGTAATTGTGCCAAATTTGGTTGAAATCGATTCAGATTTAGATATGGCTCCCATATATATCTCCCGTCCGATTTGCACTCATGTGACCAGGGGGGCCAAAGTTATACTCCCATTTACGTGAAATTTCGCATAGATAGCAGAATTATTATTCTAACTATACATGTCAAATTTAGTCAAAATCGGTTCAGATTGTATATAGCTCCCATATATACGTACACCAGAGTTGGGGAAATATGGTCGACTGTTTCATATTTTAGACCCATTTTCAATGGGATTTTCCTCCAATTGACTGGATAGTTTCCACAGAGAATACAAATATGGCCAAAATTCTCACAGCTTACACAAAATTCTGTGATGATTTCCCCATATCTTAGCCATATCCTACACACTGCAATGCCAAAATTTCCACAGAACGGATGAGTTTTAAATAAGGCTCCAAGTCGCCCTACACATATCTTGGCGAGATCTACCCAATATCCTTGTAAAATCGCCACTGCTGAGTAGCAAAAATTGTAAATATTACTCTAATTGTCCTATATCTCGAATACATATGTATCGCCTGAAAAATCATAAATCTCTTTTGTACAATTGCATTAAAATTTCTCTCGCTTCATATTTCCCATATTTTTTACTAACATTGTGTATCATCCCAGGGCGTTAGCCGATTTAAATTTTAATTCTAGAGTTTTTGTAGAAGTACAAAAAATTGTTTCCATTAAAAGTATTTGTATCTGGAAATGCAAACCTTTATATAGCTCCCAGGAAATTTTAAGTAGTTGAGATGGTAACACAAATGTTTGTCTACATAGTGGTGAAGGGTATAATATAGTCGGCTCCGCCCGGCTTTAGACTTTACTTACTGGTTTTTAATTGAAATGTATTCAATCAAAAAAAAAAATGATAGTATCAATCATCAAAGCCAATTAAAAAATTAATTAATACAACTAATTTTTGCGATTGAGTTTTTTGTTTTTGATTGATTTTGCTGCATATTACCTTTAACACCGCAATAAAATTGAGGATGTATAGTTTTATCAATAGGGGTAATTTATCGCTTCGGAAATTTCGACAAAATTTTGAAGGATGTCTGGGGGGGGGCATAGCCCCCCCCAGAGAAAATTTCTAGCTCCGCCAATGATTGTGCTAGTATATGGTCGTTAACAACCATGCCTAACTAGGTCCATATCGGTCTATAGTTATATGTATCCCTCAGATAAATCGATTTCCAATCACACAAACATTGGTCCATATTAAGTTCATAATTGTATATAGCCCCCATATACACTGAAAAAAATATTGTCGTGAGGTCAAAGATTTCATGTCTTCATGACTTTAAAAATTCAGAAAAATTCTTTAAAATTAATGAAATTGTCTTTAAATTTGTTGTCTTTTTGCATCTTGACTACAAAGCAAAACACTTTTTATTAAAGACGTTTTTTACTTGAAACATAGCATAATTTCTACTGGATGTCGAGTCTGAGTTTGGAAAATAAAGTTGTCGTTAACTCGTTTTTAAAGGACTTTGATAGCATATGAAGAAAAATACCTGAAAAAACGAAAAATTAAAATTTGCTTCCTAGAAGCAAGAACACAAAGCCTAAATTTAAAAGAGAATTGTGTCTTAAAAGTATCCTTACTTGTATTCTCTGCTTCTTTGGCTCGGAATTAATACCAAATTTTTTAAAGTAAAGACAAAATCTTTGGATCCGGACATGCTTTTTTTTCAGTGTAAGCGACCCCCATATTTCAATTCTGGCTCTCTACGTACCGTGCAAAAAGTCCACATCGATTAGTAATTATTTGTAGACTTAACTATACATAACTTTTTTGTCTAATATATACCACGTATGGACTAACTCACAATTTAGAAAACGATGTTAAGAAGTTTTAAGATACCACAACCCAAGTAATTCGATTGTGGATGACAGTCTTTCGTAGAAGTTTCTGCGCAATCCATGGTGGAGGGTACATAAGATTCGGCCTGGCCGAACTTACGGCCGTATATACTTGTTTCATATTGTTTTTTATTTACATGTTGTTCATTCTGCTTATATTTTATATTTTGGGTTGTATTTCATATACAGTTCATAGAACATTTCGGAAGTGAAAACTTTGAATACATATTTTTGAAGGCAGTGCTATAAAAAATCTATAAATTTTAAGAATTATCCAAGAAAAAGTTGGGGTAATTGGAAATAATTTGTCAAGACCACCACAGAAAATTTTAATTAAGCCAATGAATAAATCGTAAAGCCAAAAAAGACAAGAGGGGTGTGTTAGTATTTCCCCCAGCTGGTTGAAATAATTGGGGATTAATATTGGTTCCTTTTTTCCTTTTTTCCAAGTGTAATTGCCAAAATATTTCACATTGACATAGTATAGAGAATAAAACACACCCATATTTACTTCAGAATTAAAATATACATCGTCTTTGCCTAAAAACATTAAGATAAGATACAAAAAAAAAAAAAAATAAAATAAAGAAACTCTCATCGTTTTTTTTTTTGCATACCCACTTGCTGAATATGCCTTCATTTGAATTCATTGCGTAAACATAAAACATTTTTACCACCCAACACCCAGTGATTTGAATTTTGTTGTGGTTCGAAATGAGGATATTTTTGTTGTTGTTTATTATTATTTAACTGTCATCTACCAAAGAAATGAAACCAGAAAAAATTAACAGCAATTGTATCATAAAACCAAGCTCTCGAGCTCTCGAACTAAGAACGATGAATATACCCTCAAAAGGTTCACGTCCCATTCAACAATTTGTGCGCTCTGTTTACTTGTCATTGCTGAGTACGTTTTTTTGCGTGGTTTTTGGTTTTATTTCCGTTCGTCGCTCTTTTCCGGTACTTGAGTCATTCATTAAATTTTAAATGATTTTCTTGTTCGAGTAATGTGGGTTAATGTATTTGTGTAAGCGTGAGTATTTCAATGCATATGTGTGCTCGTGTTTCTTTCAATATGTATTAGTATTTGTGTAGCGTGAAGGCAAGGAATATTTGCTCGTAAATAAATAACTGTAATTAAGTTTATTTGGCAAATTGTATACATACATATGCATATATATATTGTGTTATTTCTTTAATGTATTAGTGTGAACTTAAGCAAAAGTAAAATTTTTCAGTGAAGTCAAATCGGGAGACCGGTGTACATGAGGGGTATATCGAACATACCTCTAAATTTTCAATCTTGAAAACATCTAAATTTTCAATTGCAGACAAATCGGAAAAACAATTACTTAGTTAGAGGCCTATATTACATAGGAAAATCGCTTTATAGACACACACTAAAAAAATATTTTCGTAATACTCGTATTAAAGATTACGCAACCTAAATTATAGTATGCGAAACTTACGAAATATTAAGGAAAAATTTCTTTAAAATAATGAAATTTTAATTAAAATAAAGTTTATAATCTTTGCTTCAAAAATTGTTTTCATTAAATTTAGGACATACATTTTGTGAATTTGCGTCCCTCCATTAAAGTCGCATGTCTGTGAACTAAGGCTAATTTTCCTTAAAGTAAAAAAACACATGTTTGATTTAAAGAAATGGTCCCTAAATTAACTGAAATTTTGAAACTATAGATATAAGATAAAAACGCTTCAAATATAGGCTAAGACTTATTTTGAAAATTTAGCGTATTTAGTTCAAAGTCTATTTTGGAATTAAGAAAGCATTTTTTACTTTAAAGTGTCCGTTATAATTTGGATTTTTAAATTGGTATTTGTTTGTACGTGAGTACACGGACGAAAAAGAGTGTTTTTCATAAGTTTGGGTGTAAAAGTTACATGTTTGGAACTCAAATTTATTATGTATATTATGTTCATAAATATTATAAACTAGCATAACATATTTGGGACATATATGTTAATATGTTAAAACATATTATGTTTGGGACATAAACTGTTTGTAAATATAATATGCTTAGATGCAAACATATATTAGATGGGAAATAGCCTATAAACATATATGTGTTTAGAAAGAGATACCTAGACAGTGGCGCCTTAAAAATATATCCACACAAAGAAAATTTCATTAAATAGTTTTCTACCAATGTATGCCTAAGATGAAACATAATATGTTTGAACACTACAAACAATATTTTGTTTGGACGAATCCTGAAAACATATATGCTTAAAGCAAAATATGTTTGGGGTATATGTTACCGAAGCGATTATATTTGAGGGTGTACTTTTATTAATAAACCGCCAAAAGAGAAGGAAAATTTGATAAATGAAATATGTATCCTAATTTTAATTTTATTGGTCCTTGATTTAAAGCCAGATAGGTCGCTAAAAAATTTCTTTATTTTGAAGAAGCCGCATCTTTGGCTCGGAATCAATACCAAATTCCTTAAGGGAAGATCAAAATCTTTGGATCCAATAAACTTTTTTTGAGTGCAGAGAAGGAATATGATCACCACAAAACATATTTTTGAAAAGCAAGTTTGTTATTTTTAGACGGAGAACATGTAACGTGATTGTCGCTATATTATTTTCTCGGAAGTTATGTATCTGATTTCAGTAACCATGTATATATTTGACGAGAAAAGAACAATATACAATGTTTCCCGACCAAAAAATAACTTTTTCTTCTCTAAACATGTTTGAGGTGATCATATTCCTTCTCTGCGTGTATGGTGACTACACCAAAACATGGATCAAATCGGCTAAAACTTGTCTTATCCAGAATCCCAGAAGTGAAGTAGTCATATTTCTCTATTTAGCCCTTATTTCTAATTTCAGGCAAATCGTATACAAATTGTGACGTCTAGACGATCAAGAAACCAAAACGGGTTTCGGTTTATATTGAGGTTATATCAAAACGTGGACCAATATAACCCATTTTCTTGACTTGAGATAGATTATAAAATCGGAAATCGATATTATAAGATGCATATTGTTCCAAATCGATTTTTTGGAAAAAATCTGTAACTTTTAAATGAATAAAAATATCAGCAAATTTCTTTCTTGGTAAAACTCTTGATGTTTTGATAGATTTTGAAAATAGGTGTTTTATGTATTTTTCTATAGAAATAAAATTTTGACAAAATTTTCTATAGAAATAAAATTTCGACAAAAATTTCAAGTAGATATAAATATTTCAAAAATTTTCTATAGAACTCAAATTTTGACAAAATTTTCCATAGAAATAAACTTTTGACAAAATTTTCCATTGAAATAAAATTTTGACAAAATTTTCCATAGAAATAAAATTTTGACAAAATTTTCTATAGAAATAAAATTTGACAAAATTTTCTATAGAAATAAATTTAAATTTATAGAAATAAAATTTTGACAAAATTTTCTATAGAAATAAAATTTTGACAAAATTTTCTATCGAAATAAAATTTTTACAAAATTTTCTATAGAAATAAAAGTTTTGACAAAATTTTCTATAGAAATAAAATTTTGACAAAATTTTCTATAGAAATAAAATGTTGACAAAATTTTCTATAGAAATAAAATTTTGACAAAATTTTCTATAGAAATAAAATTTTGACAAATTTTTCTATAGAAATAACATTTTGACAAACTTTTTTATAGAAATAAAATTTTGACAAACTTTTTTATAGAAATAAAATTTTGACAACATTTTCTATAGCAATAAAAGTTTTGACAAAATGTTCTATAGAAATAAAATTTTGACAAAATTTTCTATAGAAATAAAATTTAACAAAATTTTCTATAGCAATAAAATTTTGACAAAATTTTCTATAGCAATAAAAGTTTTGACAAAATTTTCTATAGAAATAAAATTTTGACAAAATTTTCTATAAAAATAAAACGTTGACAAAATTTTCTATAGAAATAAAATTTTGACAAAATTTTCTATAGAAATAAAATTTTGACACAATTTTCTAGAGAAATAAAAGTTTGACACAATTTTCTATGGAAATAAAAGTTTGACACAATTTTCTATGGAAATAAAATTTTGACAAAATTTTCCATAGAAATAAAATTTTGACAAAATTTTCTATAGAAAAAAAATTGTAAAAATTTTCTATAGAAAAAAAATTGACAAAATTTTCTATAGAAATAAATTTAAATTTATAGAAATTTTGACACAATTTTCTATGGAAATAAAAGTTTGACACAATTTTCTATGGAAATAAAATTTAACAAAATTTTCTATAGCAATAAAATTTTGACAAAATTTTCTATAGAAATAAAATTTTGACAAAATTTTCTATAGAAATAAAATTTAACAAAATTTTCTATAGCAATAAAATTTTGACAAAATTTTCTATAGCAATAAAAGTTTTGACAAAATTTTCTATAGAAATAAAATTTTGACAAAATTTTCTATAAAAATAAAACGTTGACAAAATTTTCTATAGAAATAAAATTTTGACAAAATTTTCTATAGAAATAAAATTTTGACACAATTTTCTAGAGAAATAAAAGTTTGACACAATTTTCTATGGAAATAAAAGTTTGACACAATTTTCTATGGAAATAAAATTTTGACAAAATTTTCCATAGAAATAAAATTTTGACAAAATTTTCTATAGAAAAAAAATTGTAAAAATTTTCTATAGAAAAAAAATTGACAAAATTTTCTATAGAAATAAATTTAAATTTATAGAAATTTTGACACAATTTTCTATGGAAATAAATTTAAATTTATAGAAATTTTGACACAATTTTCTAGAGAAATAAAATTTTGACAAAATTTTCTATAGAAATAAAATTTTGACAAAATTTTCTATAGAAATAAAATTTTGACAAAATTTTCTATACAAATAAAAGATTTGACAAAATTTTCTATAGAAATAAAATTGTGACAAAATTTTCTATAGAAATAAAAGTTTGACACAATTTTCTATAGAAATAAAAGTTTTGACAAAATTTTCTATAGAAATAAATTTTTGACAAAATTTTCTATAGAAATAAGATTTTGACAAAATTTTCTATAAAAAAAAAATTTGACAAAATTTTCTATAGAAATAAAATTTTGACAAAATTTTCTATAGAAATAAAATGTTGACAAAATTTTCTATGGAAATAAAATTTTGAAAAAATTTTGTATAGAAATAAAATTTTGGAAAAAAATTTTTGTTTGATAGTTTTTTTGGTAGATTATTTTTGGCTCGAGAGGCAACCGTGGTTGCAGAGACCGAACGGCTTTCCCCGTGGTAGTGAAACCACTTAGAGAAACTTCGAAACACTCAGAAATGTCACTACATACAAAAAAATTTCACGAAAAATTTTCCAATTAAAATTTTAATTGAGTTTTAAAAAATATTCAATTAAAAATTTAATCGATTCAACAAATTTTTTAATTGAAACAAAAATCAATCACAAAAATAATAGTATCAATTAATTTTTTAATTGGATCAATTAACTTTTTAATTGGCCTTCAATTATTTTTTTAATTGATACTATCATTTCTGTGATTAAAGACATTTCAATTAAAAATTAATTGGATCAACTAATTTCGTGATTGAATCAGAAAAAAAATTTTTTGTGTGTAGTGTTACTGGCGTTGGGTCGAAACTGGGTTTGAACCCATGACCCTGTGTATTCAAGGTGTATATATATTCTGGCTCGTGGTAAAAATCTGAGCTGATATAGCGATGTCCGTCCGTTCGTCCGCTGAAATGATGCTAACATTCGAAGAAAGACACTATCGACCTGAAACTTGGCACAAGTAGTTGTTATTGGTGTTTGATTGAAATTTTAATTAATTGGAAATATTTTGCTATTTCAGCGTATGGTAACTTCCAAAATACTCTTTGGTATTTTTTTCGGTACAATCTAATTAACACAAGAGTTTATAAAATTTGGTTGAAACTCTAATGAATAAATATAATTTTTGGGAGGAAAATAAGAGGAGTATATTTCTCAAGATGACGATGACAGAATTGACAATTTTATTCATTGAATAAGTGGGACGTATATCATAAACCAAATGTATGGAAACAAGTAAATAAGGTCGACAGTACAGACGGGACGATTCTTATCTACCTTCCTACATAGATCGTATTCAAAATGTACACAATACACAACACACCCCATCAAAATACTCAATATTGGTAGCTAGATTGAAATTTTTTATTATAATTTTTTTTTTGGAAAATCATGCTCACGACCAAGACTTCTTGTACGAAGTTTTTGAAAATCTATTACAATTTCAGTTGAGGTATTTTGATCAAATCGGATTTTCACACACCGATTTGTATAGCAATATTTTAGTCGAACAGCAATTCAATACCGAGCAGCAAATATTTATAAAATTTCCAATATTATAGATGTTCCTTACATAATAAATTACAAAACGAGCTCTTTAAAAAATGGACCCAAATTTGAATATACTCCCAAATATTTTGTTAGGCCAATATTGCCATAGACATTTTGCATAGCCTAAAGTGTCCATAGACTTTTGCCAACATTTTGTCTGGTGAAAAATGGTTAGAACAAGTAACTACTTTTCTTGGAATATTTATTTAATGCGGTTGGTTCTCTTTTGCTTTTTACTCATTGCAAGACAGCCTTAGCCAAATTACGCCAATTTTTTTATATAGATAGTCATTTGAAATAGGCACCCATGGCACCAAACCTAATGCTCTGGGTAATATGGTCTCCGTTTTTTTTCTGTTTGACTATGGTGCCAGTGCCAGTTTCATATATATTTTTTTGTTACTTTGCTTGTGGTTTCAATTTCATTTTGGAGCTTCATTTTGCTTTGCCCATGACATGATATCAAAATAAATAATTATCCCAAAAAGTACACTTTGAAATATTTTTTCTGAGTAAATAAATTCTCGCCATATTTGGCGAGGGAGACTGTTTTTTGTTTTCTTTTCTAACTGTAGCCGCTGTAAATGTTTTTGGGGTTTTCTTGTTTGTTTAGCGTCTGACGAGATATCATGAAACGAAAATTGTGGATGAGTTGAAAGCTTTAGATGGGTAGCAAATTTTCCAATGATATACTTACGGTTGACAAAATTGCCAATTAAATTACAATTTTCTTTGGAACTTACCTAAAAAGAAAGAAAACAAATATCTAATTATACAAATATTTTTAAAACATTGAAAATTAATATGTATCAAAAATTGAGAGTTGGTAGAATTTAAGCTTTCGCTTGCTCGATTTCGATTTATTTCTTCAGATGTGATGCTAGTTCAGTATTTCGCATTTCTTTAAAAAATAAGAAAAACTTAAAAAATAGTTTTTCTTAATTGTTTGAATTTTACCTCTCATAAAAACGTTTTACAAATATTTGACTGCGAATAAATTTTCCATCCTTTTGTTTGTCCTTCCTGTATTTTATATACAGTAAAATAAAGAAAAATTATTTTTTTATATCCTAAACCACATAGTCAGGATATAATAAATTTGTGTACAACATTTATCTACCAGCAATATTGATTTTAGACCCTATAAAGTATATACCGATCGGCTCAGAATCATCTCCTGAGTCAATCTACCCCTTGGTGCTTGTCCGTGTGTCCATGTATTTGTTGTTCGAATGTCGCAATTATTAAGCGATTTTGGCGAAAATTTGGTACATGGCGTTTCCTGGCACAAGGACGAATACTATTGAATTTGCAAAAAATCGGATCAAATTTAGATATAGCTCAAATATATATGTATCGCCCGATTTTCCAAAATTTTACCATAGGTTAGGTTAGTTATAGTAGCAGCCCAATATTTCAGGCTCATTTAGACTATTCAGCCCATTGTGATACCAGTGGTGAACTTCTCTCTTATCACTGATTGCTGACTGATTCTATGTTTAGCTCAATGACAAGGGATGCTCTAAGACCCCGTAAAGTATATATATTCTGGGTCGTGGTGAAACTCTGAGTCGATCTAAGCATGTCCGTCCGTCCATCTGTTAAAACAAGCTATCAACTTGAAACCTGGCACAAGTAGTTGCTATTGATGTAGGTCGGATGGTATTGCAAATGGGCCATATCGGCCCACTTTTACGTATAGCCCCATTATAAAGAGAAGCAAATATCATCCGACCCAGCTGAAAAAAATGGTCCACATCGGTCCATAATTATATATAGCCCCCATATAAACCGATCCCAAGATTTGGCTTGCGGAGACAAGCAAATTTCATCCGATCCGGCTGAAATTTAGTACATGGTGTTAGTATATGGTCTCTAACAACCATGCAGGTATTCGTATCAGTCCATAATTATATATTGCCCCAATATAGACCGATCCCAAAATTTGGTTTTGGAGCCCCTTGGAGGAACAAATTTCATCCGGGTCAGTTGAAATTTGGTACATAGTGCTAGTATATGACCGTTAACAACCATGCCTAACTAGGTCCATATCGGTCTATAGTTATATATAGCCTTCAGATAAATCGATCACAATTCACACAAAAATTGGTCCATATCAAGTTCATAATTGTATATAGGACCCATATAAGCGACCCCCATATTCTGGCTCTTTAAGTACCATGCTGCAAAAGTCCATATCGATACACAATTATTTGTTGACTTACCTACACGGATGAAAAAGACTGTTTTTCATATGTTTGGCTATAAACATTATATGTTTGGAACACAAATTTTTAAACACAATATTTTTGAGTGCAAGCATATAATGTTCATAAACTAGCATAACATGTTTGGGACATATATGTTAATATGTTAGAACATATTATGTTTGGGACATAAAATGTTTGTAAATATAATATGCTTGGATGCAAACATATATTAATTTAGAAATAGCCTATAAACATATATGTGTTTAGTAGCTTGGAGCGCTATTTAACAGGGAGCGATATTGAATTAAGTTGGTGGTTGTTGCTTGTTATTACAAAATTAACATTTTATTTTTCCTTGGGCGATCAATTGCCCAAGCTACTTCTTTGATCCTTACAAACTGTGTGGTCCGCTGTTCGAATCCCCGTCCGGCAAAAGGTAAAATTAAAATAAAAAAAAATTATACAATTGAATAATTTCTTCTACAATGTGTGTATTACAGAAAAAGGTGCTAAGAACTAAAAAATCTCGTGGAAGTCAGAAAGATGTGGGGGAATATACAATTAGGCAGAAACAAAATTTTGAGCATTCAGGTCGAAAACCTATGTTTTTAGCACCTATATTACCTGTTTATTTTCATAATTCATTATGATTGTAAATATATAAATAAATAAATAAAATTTTGAGCACAATATTGTTTGGGAGAATTTTTTTTAAGCATATAATATTTTTGGGTGCAAAATGCTTCCAAACATATTATATGTTCACATAATAACATATTGTTTTTTGGAAGACAACATTATTGAATTTGGATGCAAAAATACAAAATGTTTGGAACTTCGACTACCCAAACATATATTGTTTAGACCAATATGCTTTCAAAAATATTATATATTGGAAGAGATCAAACATATAAATGTTTGGGCAATACCCAAAAATGTATATGCTTGAAGCAAAAAATGTTTGGGAGTATATGTTACAGAAGCGATTTTTTGTGAGCGTGTATACATACCTTTTTTGTCTAATATATACCACGTATGGACTAACTCACAATTTAGAAAGCGACGTTAAGAAGTTTTAAGATACCTTTCCATCGGTAAGTATTACAACAATCCAAGTAATTACATTGTGGATGACAGTCTTTCCTAGAAGTTTCTACGCAATCCATGGTGGAGGGTACATAAGATTCGGCCAGGCCGAACTTACGGCCGTATATACTTGTTTTAAACTCAAGTTTTTCATATTTTTAAGCGGCAATTTAAACATTTGTATTTCAAATAGGGTAAACACGGCGTAAGAATTATTGAAATGGTACAAATTATTCACAGTTTGTCGAAAAAATGCTAAATCCAATTTAGGAAAATTGCGAAGTTTTGAAAATATTTGAGGTCAAACGTTTTAGACTAGCGTCAGGGTGCATTAAAAATCATAAAACACAAAATATCACAATTTTTCTCTTTTTTTTTTTGAATTCGGATCACACCTTAACAAGCGATGCAAATTGAGTGAAACCGCTGATGAAATTGTGGACATCCGTCCTATAACAAGCCTATCTTCAATTCATCGCTTCTGCGCCAATTTAGCACCACATCCGGATCCCAAAAGAACATTTTTACTACTTTTTAGGCGACACTTTTTTTGCTGGGTAATTCAGTAGTTTCAGGTTTAGGGTATGATGTTATCGGCCACACCCGACTTTCTACTTTACTTACTTGTTATACCCACCACCATAAAATGGTGACGGGGTATAATAAGTTTGACATTCCGTTTGAAACACATCGAAATATCGATTTCCGACACATTCTAAGACGATATAAGAATGTCCGTCTGTCTCTCTGTTGTAATCACGCTACAGTCTTCAATAATATAGCTACACTGTTAGAAAAATATGTTTTTCGTATGTTCCGATATAAACAAAATGTGTTTCTGGCACAATTTTTAAACACAATATATTTAACTGCAAACATGTAATGTTCCTAAACCAACACTAAATGTTTGGGACACATAAGTTAATATGTTAGAATATATTATGTTTGGGGCATGAATGTTTTATAAAAATAATGTGTGTGAATGTAAACATATATAAATTTACAAATTTCGAGTGAACATATATATGTTGTGATATTTTATTCAGAGAGCGACAGAGAGAGAGAGAGAGAGAGAGAGAGAGAGTATAAAGAAAGAAATAGAGATGGAAACCGGGAGGGTTGACGAAAGATATCAACATAACACAGCGAGAGAATGAAAAGAGAGCAATTTCTGTGAAACCGCTTGTATGTTGCTTCGGAAAACTGTTTTGTGATAAGGCAAAAAATTGTATATGCTTAAGTTTATATATTATTTAATTTGAATATTATAATGAGTATTCAGAGTAAAGAGAATAGACATTCGGAACCAAGAGAATAGACATGTGAAAAAAACAAGTAAGTAAAGTAGAAAGTCGGGCGGGGCCGACTATATCATACCCTAAACCACCATTACAGAATTAGTAATCATAAGCATTTGTGGGGTAACATATAGGTCTGGGAGATAAACCGCAGTTGCATATTTAAGAAAATTAAGGGGTACATGTCTATGGGTGCTTTGTGTATTTCTGTGGAATTTTTTCTCAAGATTTTATTTCTATAGAATTTATTGTCAAAATTTTATTTCTATAGAAAAACCCTACATATAGGGAATTTCCCCTACTTCTAGCAACACTGGCTGTGTTGATATTGCACCTACGGAGTTAGTATGCCACTAATATTGAGCCCATTATTAAAACAGAGAAAATCGTTAAATTAGTGTGGGTAATAAATACAAATTTGTAAAAATCGAGCAATATTCTTATGTAAGAGCTACAAGTACGTATAAGTACCATCGGCAAGTACATCAAAATTTGAAATTTGAGTAACATTGGTTAATAAATAAGAGTACTATGGCCAAATTTGGGAAAATCGAGCGATGCATATATATGGAAGCTATATCTAAATCTGAACCAATTTGCATATTATTTTGCGGGTTTGATTAATACCACAAAAGGTTACCTTGTGCAAGATTTGAGTAAGATCAGTTAAGAAATGAGGCCTGTATGGTCAAACATAAGGTTATTAGGGGCCAATTTTTCAAAATCGGGCTATACATATATATGGGAGCTATATCTAAATCTGAACCGATTTCGATGATTTTTTGCATATATAGTTAGTGCTATAGAAGACTACATTTAGCCAAATTTGGGTAAGATCGGTTAATAAATAAGGGTTCTATGGCCAAATTTGGGATAATCGGGCTATACATATATATGGGAGCTATATCTAAATCTGAACCGATTTCGATGATTTTTTGCATATATAGTTAGTGCTATAGAAGACTACATTTAGCCAAATTTGGGTAAGATCGGTTAATAAATAAGGGTGCTATGGCCAAATTTGGGATAATCGGGCTATACATATATATGGGAGCTATATCTAAATCTGAACCGATTTCGATGATTTTTTGCATATATAGTTAGTGCTATAGAAGATTATATTTAGCCAACTTTGAGTAAGATCGGTTGATAAATAAAGGTTTTGTGGCCAAATTTGGGAAAATCGGGCGATACATATATATGAGAGCTATATCTAAGTCTGAACCGATTTGGATGAAATTTTGCAGACTTGAAGGGCGATGAAAAAGATTACCTTTTGCCAAATTTGGTGACGATCCGTTTGAAAAAACGCGCAACGTGACCCCATTTGTCGAAATAGGGCGAAACATTTATATGGGAGCTATATCTAAATTTGATCCGATTTCTTCCAAATTCAATAGCGTTCGTCCTTGTGCGCAAAAAACTCCCTGTACCAAATTTCATCAAAATCGGTTAATAATTGCGACTGGAACCCTGTGAACAACAAATACATGGACAGACGGACGGACACCAAGCGCTAGATCGACTCAGGAGGTGATTCTGAGTCGATCGGTATATATTTTATGGGGTCTAAAATCAATATTTCTGGTAGGCACATTTTTTGGCCGATCAAACTTATTATACCCTGACCACTATGTGGTTTAGGGTATAAAAACAGCATGAGAGCAGCGTTTTATGTATGTGTGGACATGTTTCATTTTGACATTATGGGCACTATTTTTTTTTTGGTTCGTTAAAAGAAATCGGAGCGTATGCTAACCACTGCTCCACGTGGCCAACAAATGTATGTTTCTGTTAAATAATGTTATGTTTGCATGGGCTCGTGGGCGCTGCAAACTATGCTATATAAATATAACTTATAACGATAATTGTCTATTGGTGACTATAACAGCTACGTAGCCCAGTGGTAGTGTGTTGGCTTACAAATTGCATGGTTCCCGGTTCGATTTTCCGTCCAGGCGAAAGGTAAAATTTAAAAAAAAAAATTATAAAATTGAATAATTTCTTCAACATTATTTGTATTACAGAAAAAGGTGCCAAGAACTAAAAATTTCGTGGAAGTGAAAATTATGTGAGGGAATGAGCACAATCTTCTTGGGGAGAAAATTCTTCCAAGCATATAATATGTTTGGGCTCAAAATGCTTCCAAACACATAATATGTTCACATAAAACAAACATAATAATGTTTCGGCAATATCCAATAATATATGTGCTTCCAGCAAAATATGTTTGGAACATATGTTAGAGAATCGATTTTTTTTGTATCGTCCTCAAATTTGGCACAGAATCGTCTTTTGTCTGCACGCAGTTTTTGATATAGCCCCCGGCACTCGGATTTGGGGTCTAGATTCTATAACTACAAATAGATGTACTAAATATTGTGTGTATCCTTCCATGTTTTTGGCAGAGCCCCCATTAGACCTATCTCCCGATTTAATTCCTAGGGTCTAGAAATTGTAATTTTTATCCGATTTGCCACAAATTGAAAATATACTGGAATTTTGGACCCACAAAAAAGTGTGTAGTGATTTAGTTTTTATCGGTCCATTTGGCAAGGCCTCCATATAGACCGATTTCAAATCTTGAGGGTACAAAATGTGTACTGGTCATGAAAATTGCTTGAAACTGAATGTAGAATTTCCAGATTTTACTTCTCGTAATCATTTAAATAATCGGGGTAAAAATCTACAGATTTTAGATTTCAAATCAAGACGTTATTTAATCAATTTCTTGCACACTTACAAGATATGTTTATGATTCCTCTAAAACTTAAACCAAAAAATGGTCCTTATAAATGCAGAATCTGATCTAGTCTTCATAGGTAAAATCTTTATATTTATCTTCGCTAAGTGTACTGGTTGAACTGATCTGCTTGGGAAAATATCTGTCACCAAACCCCGCTAAAATTTTCAAAGGAAACTATATTTATTTATATTTGATTCATGGTGGTAGGTATTTAAGATTCGGCCAGGCCGAATTTACTGCTGTATATACTTGTTTTTATATCACCACAACGAAACTTCTTGTGATGCAATAATTAAGTCCATCTCTAGAAGAGCATTTTTGTATTGTACTTCAAAAGTAATGATTTAGGAAGAACTTCCAAATTTTTTTGCTGGGTTGTGAAGTGAAAATTATGACTTGAAAAAAATTTGTACGTCAAGATTTAGTTAAAGCTCACATTTGAAATATTAACTTATTTTTTAATGTATTGGCATTTTCATCAAGATTTGACAAATTTGCGCAACATATTAACTTCTGCTTTAAAGAGTTTATTTCTTTTTTATATCAAAGGTATGAGCTTCGATGGAATATAAAAGAGATGACATAAAAAACAATCAATCTATCAATAAACATTTTTCGTATTTTAATTACTATCAAAAAACTCATTGCATTAAAATTTCTACAATTCATTAATTGATGTACAGAAATTAAATGAAATTGAAAATTCACCATACACATTTCAATAACATTAAAACATTTCGAAAGTATTCAATGCCAACCGCATTCCACTTTTTGCCAATTATAATGAAATCTGAGTACAACTCGAGGCAATCTTTACAAAAACCACCATAACCAAATACTTAGCGGGAATCAGAAAAAAAAACAGTCCTTCCCTCTGTCTCTCACTCACTCCCTTTCGCTTTCACCGTAGGGAAAAAAATTGAAGGGCCCTATAGAAATAAAAGTCGTCAATCATCAAATGTCATACAACATGAACTTGGTTGATAGGGGAGAAGGGGGAAAATGCTGAAAATCCATCATTAATTGAACAAATGGAATAAATGTTGAGCAATGCTTTGCTTGGGTAGCTCAAATATCGATGGTAAAAATTCGTACATTTCAACTGGGATGTTATAAAATCGTTAGCTAAAGGGTGATTTGTTAAGAGCTTGATAACTTTTTTTTTTAAAAAAACGCATAAAATTTGCAAAATCTCATCGGTTCTTTATTTGAAACGTTAGATTGGTCCATGACATTTACTTTTTGAAGATAATTTCATTTAAATGTTGACCGCGGCTGCGTCTTAGGTGGTCCATTCGGAAAGTCCAATTTTGGGCAACTTTTTCGAGCATTTCGGCCGGAATAGCCCGAATTTCTTCGGAAATGTTGTCTTCCAAAGCTGGAATAGTTGCTGGCTTATTTCTGTAGACTTTAGACTTGACGTAGCCCCACAAAAAATAGTCTAAAGGCGTCAAATCGCATGATCTTGGTGGCCAACTAACCGGTCCATTTCTTGAGATGAATTGTTCTCCGAAGTTTTCCCTCAAAATGGCCATAGAATCGCGAGCTGTGTGGCATGTAGCGCCATCTTGTTGAAACCACATGTCAACCAAGTTCAGTTCTTCCATTTTTGGCAACAAAAAGTTTGTTAGCATCGAACGATAGCGATCGCCATTCACCGTAACGTTGCGTCCAACAGCATCTTTGAAAAAATACGGTCCAATGATTCCACCAGCGTACAAACCACACCAAACAGTGAATTTTTCGGGATGCATGGGCAGTTCTTGAACGGCTTCTGGTTGCTCTTCACTCCAAATGCGGCAATTTTGCTTATTTACGTAGCCATTCAACCAGAAATGAGCCTCATCGCTGAACAAAATTTGTCGATAAAAAAGCGGATTTTCTGCCAACTTTTCTAGGGCCCATTCACTGAAAATTCGACGTTGTGGCAGATCGTAAGTCTATTCATGATGAAATGTCAAAGCATACTGAGCATCTTTCTCTTTGACACCATGTCTGAAATCCCACGTGATCTGTCAATGATGACAAAAAAGGAAACAAGACTTTCATCGAAATCCCCCTTGAAAATAAAAGGCATGTGGTACTTATGTTTATTAAGTAGACGCTATTGATTGCATTCGTGGAAGCAAAATTGGTATTTGCTGGCCTCAGGCTAAATTGTTTAACCAAAATGGCAGCATTCACGAAATTGACGAAACAAGCTACAGTGAAATGTAATGCAAATATTGGTGAGCTTGTCATAAGGATATTTTCTTCTTGGCCGATTAGTAGCACATTGTAAAGAATTATGGCAATACATTGAAAAGGAAAATAATATATGCTATATATGCTTGTCGACAGTGAACAAACAGCAAATCGAAAGCAAGAAAAACTAATTAAATATTTTTATACCCTCCACCATAGGATGGGGGTATATTAACTTTGTCATTCCGTTTGTATCACATCGAAATATTGCTCTAAGACCCCATAAAGTATATATATTCTGGGTCGTGGTGAAATTCTGAGTCGATCTGAGCATGTCCGTCCGTCCGTCCGTCTGTTGAAATCACGCTAACTTCCGACCGAAACATGCTATCGACTTGAAACTTGGCACAAGTAGTTGTTATTGATGTAGGTCGGATGGTATTGCAAATGGGCCATATAGGTCCACTTTTACGTATAGCCCCCATATAAACGGACCCCCAAATTTGGCTTGCGATTGCTCCAAGAGAAGCAAATTTCATCCGATCCGGCTGAAATTTGGTACATGGTGTTAGTATTTGGTCTCTAACAACCATGAAATATTAGTCCATATCGGTCCACTTTTACTTATAGCCCCCATATAAACGGACCCCCCAAATTTGGCTTGCGATTGCTCTAAGAGAAGCAAATTTCATCCGATCCGGCTGAAATTTGGTACATGGTGTTGGTATATGGTCTCTAATACCCGTGCAAAAATTGGTCCACATCGGTCTATAATTATATATAGCCCCCATATAAACCGATCACCCGATTTGGCTTGCGGAGCCTCTAAGAGAAGCAAATTTCATCCGATTAGGCTGAAATTTGGTACATGGTATTGGTATATGTTCTCTAATGACCATGCAAAAATTGGTCCACATCGGCCCATAATTATATATAGGCCCCATATAAACCGATCCCCAGATTTGACCTCCGGAGCTTCGTAGAGGAGCAAAAGTCATCCGATCCGGTTGAAATTTGGTACGTGGTGTTAGTATATTGTCCCTAACAACCATGCCAAAATTGGTCCATATCGGTCCATAATTATATATAGCCCCCATGTAAGCCGATCCCCAGATTTGACCTCCGGAGCCTCTTAGAGGAGCAAAATTCATCCGATTCGGTTGAAATTTGGTACGTGGTGTTGGTATATGTTCTCTAATGACCATGCAAAAATTGGTCCACATCGGCCCATAATAATATATATAGGCCCCATATAAACCGATCCCCAGATTTGACCTCCGGAGCTTCTTAGAGGAGCAAAAGTCATCCGATCCGATTGAAATTTGGTACGTGGTGTTAGTATATTGTCTCTAACAACCATGCCAAAATTGGTCCATATCGGTCCATAATTATATATAGCCCCCATGTAAGCCGATCCCCAGATTTGACCTCCGGAGCCTCTTAGAGGAGCAAAATTCATCCGACTCGGTTGAAATTTGGTACGTGGTGTTAGTATATGGTCTCTAACAACCATGCAAGAATTGTTCCATTTCGGTCCATAATTATATATAGCCCCCATATAAATCGATCCCCAGATTTGACCTCCGGAGCTTCTTAGAGGAGCAAAAGTCATCCGATCCGATTGAAATTTGGTACGTGGTGTTAGTATATTGTCTCTAACAACCATGCCAAAATTGGTCCATATCGGTCCATAATTATATATAGCCCCCATGTAAGCCGATCCCCAGATTTGACCTCCGGAGCCTCTTAGAGGAGCAAAATTCATCCGACTCGGTTGAAATTTGGTACGTGGTGTTAGTATATGGTCTCTAACAACCATGCAAGAATTGTTCCATTTCGGTCCATAATTATATATAGCCCCCATATAAATCGATCCCCAGATTTGTCCTCCGGAGCCTCTTGGAGGAACAAAATTCATCCGATCCGCTTGAAATTTGGAACATGGTGTTAGAATGTGGTCTCTAACAAACACACAAGAATTGGTCCATATCGGTTCATAATTATATATAGCCCCCATATAAACCCATACCCAGACTTGATCTCCGGAGCCTCTTGGAGGAGCAAAATTCATCCGATCCGGTTGAAATTTGCAACGTGGTGTTAGTATAAGGCCGCTAATAACCATGCCAAAATTGGTCCATATCGGTCTATAGTTATATATAGCCGATCCCCAATCACACAAAAATTGGTCCATATCGGTTCATAATCATGGTTGCCACTCGAGCCAAAAATAATCTACCAAAATTTTATTTTTGATAGAAAACATTGTCAAAATGTTATTTCTATAGAACATTTTGTCAAAATTTTATTTCTATAGAAAATTTTGTCAACATTTTATTTCTATAGAAAATTTTGTCAAAATTTTATTTCTATAGAAAATTTTTTCCAAATTTTATTTCTATAGAAAATTTTTTCCAAATTTTATTTCTATAGAAATTTTTTTCCAAATTTTATTTCTATAGAAAATTTTTTCCAAATTTTATTTCTATAGAAAATTTTTGTCAAAATTTTACTTCTATAGAAAATGTTGTCAAAATTTTATTTTGTCAAAATTTTATTTCTATAGAAACTTTAAACTTAATTATATACGTATTTAATCGGCTTTTTTAGTTTAATATATACCACGTATGGACTATGTGGTATATATTACGGTGTTAGGAAGTTTTAAGATACCTTGCCATCGGAAAGTGTTACCGCAACCCAAGTAATTCGATTGTGGATGAAAGTCTTCAGTAGAAGTTTCTACGCAATCCATGGTGGAGGGTACATAAGCTTCGGCTTGGCCGAACTTTCGGCCGTATATACTTGTTTGAACATATTTAATGTATACGAAAGAAATTTTTTTAAGAGCAAATTTTGGTGCTTTATTTGTATAGCTTTTATTCTATAGCACATGATTAA
This sequence comes from Haematobia irritans, assembly GCF_050003625.1. NCBI lineage: Eukaryota > Metazoa > Arthropoda > Insecta > Diptera > Muscidae > Haematobia > Haematobia irritans. Next base: position 152,019,381 of record NC_134397.1, on the reverse strand, counting down.
CAGTACACTGACAAAAATATGAAGGATAATGAAGATATGCAATTTACACAATATTAAAGACAAATTTCTTTAAAATAAAGAACTTTTATTTAAAAGAAAGTTCATAATAATTCCTTTAAAAATGTGTTTCTTTAAATTTAGGACACCAATTTCTGAAATTGGTGACCTTGTATTAAAATCATTAAAAATATATTTGATTTAAAGAAATAATCTTTAAATTAATTGAGATATTAATTTTGATTTTTTTTTAAATTAAGAAAACGTGTCTTGCTTTGAGGTGTCTGCTATAATTTGGATTTTAAAACTGATATTTAGGTGTACCCATGTACCTTTGATGATAAATTTCCTCTCCCGCTTTTCAGAGATTTTTTTACAGGACGAATATTTCTGAGAAGATATGTATCCATTTGGGTTAAGATCGCGATGAGTCAACATTTCCATTGAGCCCTGTACTAAGGCTTACATAGGTTAGGTTAGATTAGGCGTACAAAGCAATGGATCATTTATGATGACATCTAGCACTTTCCAGCAAAAAAATGGTCGCCAAAAAGTTATCAAAAGGTTCTTTTTGGATCCGAAAGTGGAGCAAAATTGGCGCAGAAGCGATGAATTTAACATGCACTGAAAAAACAGTGAACCCACCAGGAAAAAAATTTTTGGTTAATTTTAGAAAATTTTTAATATTTGCAGAAATTTTTAACTAAACAGTATTACAAACGATGGCATCGTGCCGATATCACAAAAATAAGTAAATATTTTTCGACAAATTCAAGAAAATTTATTAAACATAAATATTTTTTTTTCACTTGTTAAAGAAAATTTTGTAGTTTGATGAAAAAAAATGGAGTTCCAAATTGCAAGAATGTCTTTAGTGACATATGAAGTTCATGATGGACATATTTGTAGTAAAATTTACAAATTTAAAGAACTAATGAACAATTTTGTGAGAAATATAAATTAATAAAAATAATAATTCTATGAACTAACATATAAAGTTAAATTGGCTTTAGTGAAATAGAGAGTTCACTTTTTTTTTTGAGTAGGCGCTTGTCATAGGTCGGATGTATTCTATTTAAACAACCATTGCACTGAATTTGCATCACTTCTTCAGGTGTAATCCGAGTTCAGTGTTTTGGGTGCGAAATAAAAAAAAAAACTTGTGATATTTTTTCAAGTAAATAGTTTGTGTAATTTTTATAATTTTAATGCATTGTAACGCTTGTCTCAAAGGTTTGAGCTAAACATGTGCAATTTTACTACAGTGGAAAAAATTTTTAAGCGATATTAAAGATTACGCAACCTGAATTTTAGGGCAGCCAATTTACACAATGTCAAGTACAAATTTCTTTAAAATAATGAAATTTTAATTAAAAGAAGGTATGCTAAAAGCATTTTTTTCATTAAATTCAGGACTCTTTCGAAATTTACACCCTTCTGTTAAGGACGTATGTCTTTGGATTAAGGAAATTAAAAAAAAACAATTTTGATTTGAATAAATCGTCCTTAAATTAACTTAAATATTGCAACTTTTTAAGATAAAAGCGCTTCAAATGTAGACTAACGGCCATTTTCATGTAGGATTTAACTGCACGAACTAACATATATTTTCATTTAATTCTTCAAAAGCCATAAATTTCGAATATAACTTCACATTTTAGAATCACTTTAGATTTCGATTTGGTTACCTTTGCCACGAATATTGAGCCTCAACTGAAAGAAAGCAACACGCTGCACGAAAGTGGTCCTGCGGTCGCTAGAATAAATCTATCAGCAGTTAGACGAGCTGTTGAGAAATTATAGCAACATGAAGTTGGATACATATAAGTCACACTGTAGATTGGGTTGGCTCACAATTTGTAGATTCATTAACATTTTCATTCTTATAAGAAGATTTTTGATTGTCAGAAAGATAGCAGAAATAGTCGCTAGCGAAGAACAAAAATTGATCAGTCTGTTGGTATTGATTTCGGAATAAATTCTCAAACGTTTGAAAAAAATCCATGCATTTTCTGTCAATATTCAATGCCCAGTAAATAGGTTCTATTTACGCTAGATGTTAGTTATTTTTTATTTGCCAGAGTTTTTTTTCGCCGAATTTTCTCTGTAACTTGAAATTTAATTTTCATTTGGCAAATATGTATAAATGTACACACACACTCGTATATATATATTTTTTGTATTTGTTTTATTTTTATTATGTGTTTTACTCCCTAAGGAATTGTTCCACAGCGTAATCCACGACCGTGATTGCGAAACGGTAACGGAAATTTTTATTGCTTTCCTTACTATTGTCCCTACTAGGGTTTTTTTTTGTTACCAGCGACAAATGAGGTTAGTTTCTATTTTAGTTCCTGCCTCTAACACTAGCACAAATAGAACAACGAAAAACAAAACAGAAAAACTAAAAAATTAAATTACATACATTTCATACGTCTTATTGTATTTAAGGTCATACTGCTGCTTCTGTTACTGGTGATTCTGCTAGCTGTATTTTTGCAATAGCAAGACGGAAGTGGGATTTTCGCAGGAAGTGATTTTGATTGTCTGTTTCAGCACTCTTCCCAGCATTCGTTTTAGTACCACTCAGCCTTATTTTTTGTGGGGGGAATTTTGAACTTATATTTCTATTTTTGTTATTTTATGTTGCTGTGCTATTTATAAGGAAGTGACTTCAAATAATTTTATGTTGCAAATAACTTTAATTATTTATACTTCTGGCGGAAGATGAGTTTAAGAAGAATGTTTGAAATCAATAAATTCTACCCGATATTAATAAATTTAATTAAAAACAAGTAAGGAAAGTCTAAAGTCGGGCGGGGCCGACTATATTATACCCTGCACCACTTTGTAGATCTAAATTTTCGATACCATATCACATCCGTCAAATGTGTTGGGGGCTATATATAAAGGTTTGTCCCAAATTTAAATATCAATCGATCTGGAGAGAATTTGATAGACTTCTACAAAATCTATAGACTCAAACTTTAAGTCGGCTAATGCACTAGGGTGGAACACAATGTTAGTAAAAAAATATAGGAAACATTTAAATCTGAAGCAATTTTAAGGAAACTTCGCAAAAGTTTATTTATGATTTATCGCTCGATATATATGTGTTAGAAGTTTAGGAAAATTTGAGTCATTTTTACAACTTTTCGACTAAGCAGTGGCGATTTCACAAGGAAAATGTTGGTATTTTGAACATTTTTGTCGAAATCAGAAAAACATATATATGGGAGCTATATCTAAATCTGAACCTGATTTCAACCAAATTTGGCACAAATGACTACACTACTAATTGTACTCCTAGTGCAAAATTTCAACCAAATTGGGGTAAAACTCTGGCATATGGGACCGTATTAGTCCATATCGGGCGAAAGATATATATGGGAGCTATATCCAAATCTGAACCGATTTCAATAAAATTTCGCACGCTAGACTATAGTACTAATTGTACTCCTAGTGCAAAATTTTAACCAAATTGGGGTAAAACTCTGGCTTCTGGGACCGTATTAGTCCATATCGGGCGAAAGATATATATGGGTGCTATATCCAAATCTGAACCGATTTCTTCTAAAATCAATAGGGATCTATTCTGACCCAAAACACATACTTGTGCCAAATTTGAGGTCGATTGGACTACAACTGCGACCTAGACTTTGATTACAAAAATGTGTTCACGGACAGACGGACATGGCTATATCGACTCAGGAGCCCACCCTGAGCATTTTTGCCAAAGACACCATGTGTCTATTTCGTCTCCTTCTGGGTGTTGCAAACATATGCACTAACTTATAATACCCAGTTCCACAGTGTGGCGCATGGTATAAGATGTAAGGGAAGTCTAAATTCGGGCGGGGCCGACTATATTATACCCTGCACCACTTTGTAGATCTAAATTTTCGAGACCATATCACATCCGTCAAATGTGTTGGGGGCTCTATATAAAGGTTTGTCCCAAATACATACATTTAAATATCACTCGATCTGGACAGAATTTGATAGACTTATACAAAATCTACACTGTTAGAAAAATATGTTTTTCATATGTTCCGATATAAACAAAATATGTTTCGGGCACGATTTTAAACCATAATATATTTAAGTGCGAACATGTTATTTTCCTAAAATTTTCGAGACCATATCACATCCGTCAAATGTGTTGGGGGCTCTATATAAAGGTTTGTCCCAAATACATACATTTAAATATCACTCGATCTGGACAGAATTTGATAGACTTATACAAAATCTACACTGTTAGAAAAATATGTTTTTCATATGTTCCGATATAAACAAAATGTGTTTCGGGCACGATTTTAAACCATAATATATTTAAGTGCGAACATGTAATTTTCCTAAACTAACACTAAATGTTTGGGACATCTACACGCAGAGAAGAAACATGATTGCCACAATCATATTCGAAGAGCAAAATAATATGATAGCAGCTATTTTTGCGGCGACCATGTAACGTTTTAACCTGCAACCATGTTGGCTCAGTGAACATGGTTCTAAGAAAAATACAATTGTCCTCATCTAAAATGTTATTATATTGATAAAAAGAATTTTGTTTCCATTAAAAGACAATGGTCACGATCTAAAATGTTATGTTATTCGTCAAAAATGTTTTTCTTCTAGTTAAAAGAACATGGTCACAACCTAAAATTTTTTGATTTTTATGAAAAAACTTTTTTCGTCGTCGAAAAAAGGACGCCACTTGAGAAAAGAAAACACAAAATCAACTTTATTTATTTGTTTTTATTTATTTATAAACTAATTCATTGTTTATTTGTATTTATAATGTCGTGCAAGCAAACTTCACATAATTTTACACACTCTAGTTTGGTTCAATTTCAACAATAAGTAATCATTCCATATTTACTTCGTGCCCATCAAATGTACAAACGCAGACATCATATAACTGCAAATAAAAATAAATTATACCATATATCAAAATGCAGAACAAAAACCAGGTATATTTTTTTCAATTACACTTTCCTTTTTTATATTCACATAAAACCACGTGCCATTTCTGAATAAATAAATTAACACAAAACACAATAATTCCGTATTCTCCGTCCATTCCAATAAACAATAAACACACGACTGACGCGCAAAATGAAAATCGTGTGTACCTGCTCAATGTTTTTATAAAATTCTTGTCGCTGCAAACAAATTAAAAAATTAAATGGTCACGAAAACAATGTACATGGTCTTTATGGCCATGTAATGGTTGTAGACATGTCTATACGTAAACTATAAAAATATTTTTTTCTCTGCAAAAAAGTCAAAAAATTGAATGGTCAGATACATGATTTTCCTGACCATATAATGGTCTCAAATTCTATCATTTAAATAATAGAACATGTTTGCGGCATTTGAGAACCATTTAAATGCTTATTGCCAACATATATTTTTCTCCGCTCGAAAATTATTTTTACAAAGACAAAATACATGGTTTTCGCGACAATTACATACTCTAAATAAGCATTAAATGGATGCGGCAACCATGTCCAAACATGTTTTTTCTGTGCGTGTATGTTAATATGTTAGAATATATTATGTTTGGGGCATGAATGTTTCATAAAAATCATATGTGTGAATACAAACATATATAAATTTACAAATTTCAACTAAACATACATATGTTGTGATAGTTTATTCAAAGCGACAGAGAGAATATAGAGAGAAATAGAGATGGAAACCGGGAGAGTTGACGAAAGATATCAATATAACACAGCAAAAGAGTCAAAAGAGAACAATTTCTGTGAAACCGCTTGTATGTTGTTTCGGAAAACTGTTTTATGATAAGGCCAAAAATTTGATATGTTTAAGTCTAAATATTATTTAATTTGAATAAAGAGAATATACATTCTGAACCAAGAGAAGAGAAATTTGAAAAACAAACAGCTTATGTTTTCGCCTTGAGAGCAGCATTTTATGTATGTGTGGACATGTGTTTTGTTTATCATTTTGGCATTATTTTTTTTTTTTTTTGGTTCGTTAAAAGAAATCAGGGGTCTTCATAAAACTAACGAAAGGGCACTATACTCTTTTTAGAGTTGGGACGGTAAAATGAAATAAGGAGGAAATAGTGAAAAATTACACAGTAAAATGTAAAAAAAACAAAGTTTAGTTTCTCTTTATTAAAAAGTAGTCCACGAGGAGTTGACGGACACCATCAAATATAAAATCGGGCATTAAGTTCGACTTTTACAGCTAAAACAATTTAAAAAGTTTATTTTCTTTAAAATGAATTATTAAAGAAAAATAAAAGGAATTTTAGAGCGATGGTGTTAAATGCTAGTAAAAAACTGTTCACTCCTAAATAAATTTATGTTTATATTATAAAATTATGTATGTATGTTTATACTCGACTCCACGTTCTTCTTTTGTTAGTTTTTGATTTCCTTCCAAATTTTAAAGTTTTGTACAAAAACAGTTTTTTATTACAAGATTGTTATTTTTGCAATAAAAAATAATATTTTATCCAAAAATTATTCAATTTCGTTTATATCAAGCACTGTTACTGACTATAAATCTTTAATAACGCACATTTCGATGTTTCATTTAAAAAAATTAATATAGTATAAATATAAATGTGTAAATTAAAAAAAAAAAAAAAAAAAAAAAAACAAAAAAAAATGGTCGGTCGGAGCAGGGATTGAACCCACGACTTTTTGCATGCAAGGCAGACATGCTAACCACTGCTCCACGTGGCAAACAAATGTATGTTTCTGTTAAATAATGTTATGTTTGCATGGGCTCGTGGGCGCTGCAAACTATGCTATATAAATGTAACTTAAAACGATAAATATCTACTGGTGACTATAACAGGTACGTAGCCCAGTGGATAGTGTGTTGGCTTACAAACTGTATGGTCCTCGGTTCGATTCTCCGTGCAGGCGAAAGGTAAAATTTAAAAAATTTATAAAAGTGAATAATTTCTTCAACATTATTTGTATTACAGAGAAAGGTGCCAATAACTAAAAAAATTCGTGGAAGTGAAAATTACGAGTATGTTAGGGAATGAGCACAATCGTGTTTGGGAAAAATTCTTCCAAGCATATAATATTTTTGGCTCAAAATGCTTCCAAACATATAATATGTTCACATAAAACAAACATATTAATGTTTCGGCAGTATGCAATAATATATGTGCTTCCTGCAAAATATGTTTGGAACATATGTTAAAGAAGCGATTTTTTTTGAGGGTGTATAGGCTCAAAATTTAAGTCGGCTAATGCACTACTGTAAAAAAATGCACTAATGGAAAAAAATATGGGAAACATTTAAATCTGAAGCAATTTTAAGGAAACTTCGCAACGGTTTATTTATGATTTATCGCTCGATATATATGTATTAGAAGTTTAGGAAAATTAGAGTCATTTTTACAACTTTTCGACTAAGCAGTGGCGATTTTACAAGGAAAATGTTGGTATTTTGACCATTTTTGTCGAAATCAGAAAAACATATGGGTGCTATATCTAAATCTGAACCGATTTCAACCAAATTTGGCACGCATAGCTACAATGCTAATTCTACTCCCTATGCAAAATTTCAACTAAATCGGATCAAAAAATTGGCCTCTGTGATCATATGAGTGTAAATCGGGCGAAAGCTATATATGGGAGATATATCCAAATCTGAACCGATTTCAACCAAATTTGGCACATTTGACTATAATACTAAATGTTCTTCTTGTGCAAAATTTTAAGCAAATTAGGGTACAACTCTGGCTTCTGGGGCAAAAATAAGTCCATATCGGGCGAAATATATATATATATATATATATATATATATATATATATATATATATATATATATATATATATATATATATATATATATATATATATATATATATATATATATATATATATATATATATATATATATATAATTTGGCACACTTGACTATAGTATTAATTGTTCTTCTTGTGCAAAATTTTAAGCAAATTAGGGTAAAACTCTGGCTTCTGGGGCCATATAAGTCCATATCGACTCAGGAGCCCACCCTGAGCATTTTTGCCAAACACACCATGTGTCTATCTCGTCTCCTTCTGGGTGTTGCAAACACTAACTTATAATACCCTGTTCCACAGTGTGGCGCTGGGTATAAATATGAACTAAAGTTTTTTGATAACATTTTTTATAATTTTTGAGTCTACTCTGAAAGATCAAATTTACTTTCTTAGAAATTTAAGCCAAAAAAATTTGAAAAAATAGAATTTAGTTTGTTGCAATTTTCGTTGATAATGTTATGATGTATGGAAAGGTAAAAATTTTATCCAAAATAGTTTGGAAGACAGATGTTTCAGTTCCAAATGTTTCCGGTATTCTTTTAGCTCTTATTCCCAAAGTAAGACGCTTTCGTCCTTAACTATTCCCAACTTAAATTTAAATTCCTCACAGAAATTCACAATACATTTTTCACAAGTTTTTCTGGAAACCTATTAAAGATATGGGCTTTGCTGTAGAAAATCAGTAATAATTTAAACAATTAAAAAATATAACATTTTTGCGAGCTACAAAATTTCGAAAAGCAACATCAGTACACAGTCTTCCTAATTCTCTAGAAATGAAAATGGGAGTTCGCTCCCAATCACCAATTTGAGGAAAAATACCCAATACTAGCAACACTGTCAATTCCCTTTATTGCACGACATACTCATTTCCATTATTAGACTATATTGATAAACTGTTCTTCTAATACCGACAACAAGCTTTAATTAAACAAATCCAAAATATTCCCAACCATATTGGACAATACTTTTTACTTTCAATACATAAAAAACTGGTAATGATAGGCAAATAAATATCTGAATTCAAGAGGATGAGATAAATAAAGTTTCTTCTTGGAGATTAAATCACATTCTGGATTTATAACGTCCTCCTATGGTTAAGTTTTAGAGGAATCTTAAACATCTCGTCTAACTTTGCACAAAAATCCGATGAAATAACGCCTTTCATATGATTTGAAATCTAAATTCTATAAAAAATTTTTCCGCATTATGCAAGTCTGTACGAAATGTAAACACGAGAAATTTTCCTTCTAGTTTCGTGCAATTTTCATTACAGGCAAACTGGATAAACATTACGGTATCTAAAAGTCAAATCTGAAGATCCGACTTTATGGGGGTTATACCAAAACATGGATAGGGAGCCATCGTGATGCAATGGAAAGCATACCCGCCTTGCACAGTCAAATTGCGAGATCCGTGTCTCGATACCGATAACATATAGCAGTATATTGAACTGATTACAAAAAACTGGCGAACAGATGGATATGGTTATGTCATCTTCTCATTGGTCAAGAATACCTTGTATAGTCGGTAATCGATATTTCGATGTGTTACAAATGGAATTGGGAAACTTATTATGCCCCCATTACCATGCTTGGGCGACGGATATAAACAGATGAAACGATATAAATCTAAACCCAGAAGACTGGCAATTAACAATGAATATTATCTAATTAAATATGTACCATTTTGATCAACCACCTCTTTTCTTTTTTGCGCTAGAGACATTATTCAATGAAGGTAAAACTTATGTGGTTTCCCCAAAAGAAAACTGCGACAAGAACGTTTCAAACTCTACCAGTTCTTAGCAAATCATCACCTTTTTTATACCCTCCACCATAGGATGGGGGTATATTAACATTGCCATTCCGTTTGTAACACATCGAAATATTGCTCTAAGACCCCATAAAGTATATATTCTGGGTGGTGGTGAAATTCTGAGTCGATCTAAGCATGTCCGTCCGTTCGTCTGTTGAAATCACGCTAACTTCCCAACGAAACAAGCTATTGACTTGAAACTTGGCACAAGTAGTTGTTATTAATGTAGGTCGGATGGTATTGCAAATGGGCCATATAGGTCCACTTTTACGTATAGCCCCCATATAAACGGACCCCAAATTTGGTTTGCGGAGCCTCTAAGAGAACCAAATTTCATCCGATCCGGCTGAAATTTGGTACATGGTGTTGGTATACGGTCTCTAATACCCGTGCAAAAATTGGTCCACATCGGTCTATAATTATATATAGCCCCCATATAAACCGATTACCCGATTTGGTTGCGGAGCCTCTCAGAGAAGCAAATTTCATCCGATCCGGCTGAAATTTGGTACATGGTGTTGGTATATGTTATCTAATGACCATGCAAAAATTGGTCCACATCGGCCCATAATTACATATATAGGCCCCATATAAACCGATCCCCAGATTTGACCTCTGGAGCTTCTTAGAGGAGCAAAAGTCATCCGATCCGATTGAAATTTGGTACGTGGTGTTAGTATATTGTCTCTAACAACCATGCCAAAATTGGTCCATATCGGTCCATAATTATATATAGCCCCCATGTAAGCCGATCCCCAGATTTGACCTCCGGAGCCTCTTAGAGGAGCAAAATTCATCCGATTCGGTTGAAGTTTGGTACGTGGTATTAGTATATGGCCTCTAACAACCATGCCAAAATTGGTCCATATCGGTCTATACCCAGCAAAAACTGGTTAAGCACTAGTGATTCTTTCAGTAATACCGGTAATCAAAAAGTTACTACTTGCAGTATTACCTGGGATTTAAAAATAATAACTTACCTGTGTAGGCAAAAAGTGATTCTTTCTACTAATGCCGGTAATCAAAATCATATCTTGAGGTCCGGGTTCGGCTCTACAGTATGCACCGTTAATAGTAGCGACAAATAATGCCAAATTACATTTCAGAAAAAAATTGTCAATAAAATATACCTTTGTTTTCTAAAATTGTATAATACATAATTTATATTACAAAATAACATCATTGAATAGGTCCATGTCGTGGAGCGTGGTATAGTGTGTTGGATTAGAAAACAACAGGGGTGAGTTCGCACTTTTTGGGTATCTTTATGGTAAAGATATTATTTTTGGAGAGCTGGTATGCTTGCGAAGAAGTACTTATTTTTCAACTGCTGGTATGCTTGCACGGAAGTACTTTCCTCCAATGTCATGCGTGTGTAAAAGTATTACTACTGATATATGTACGAGGAAGTTGTTACCCATTTGGCGCAGGCATACTTGTACTCATACCTGGTAATAGGAGTTTTTGCTGGGTAGTTATATATAGCCGATCCCCAATCACTCAAAAATTGGTCCATATACATGGTTGCCACTCGAGCCAAAAATAATCTACCAAAATTTTATTTCTATAGAAAAACTTTCTTAAATTTTATTTCTATAGAAAATTTTGTTAAAATTTTATTTCTATAGAAAATTTTGTCAACATTTTATTTATTTTTTTTTCCTTCGTTTTGTTTTGTTATTGTTGGTTTTTTCCTTTAATCTTTGTTGTTGTTTTTTTATTTCAGCTTAAAACAATGCATTGACTAAACCACAGGTGTAGCTTAACCAACAGCAAGATGGTTGGGTGGACGCACGTTTCGGAATTACCACATTCCTCATCAGCATCCTCTACTTGCAGCAAAACTATCAACCAATTATCAAAATAAATTCAGGCAGTTCACTAAACCCAAAAGTAAACCACACTTGAACGCTCCGAAAAAAGGTTTTACATGATATCATGTAAAACCATATAAAACCTTTTTTGGAACGTTCAAGTGTGGTTTACTTTTGGGTTTAGTGAACTGCCTGAATTTATTCTGATACTTGGTTGATACACTGAGAAATGCCACCAGCATTACTGAGGTGGGATAATCTACCGCTGAAAAAACTGTTTGGTGTTTGGTCGAAACTGGGTTCGAACGCACTACCCTGTGTAGGCAAGGCGGGTAGTTAAAATATTTTGTATTTTCATTGCCCCTTCATTCTCTAATAAAAGCTTTTTAAAATTATTCCAACGTATGCACACTGTTGCATACCAAACCGAAACTCTTCTCGGTTGCTTGCCATAAAGGAAACGGAAATAAAATAATATACAAAAGTACCCCTCCAAAAAATGCGGTTTAGGGATCTCTGAATAACAATGGACAGCACGAACCATTGCGGTATTTTATTTAATTATTCTTTTCTCTTTTCATTCAAAATCCATTCCAACAAAATATAATTCTCCGACCATCCTTTTTGGGTTAGCGAGAAAATGCTGGATTTTTTCCCCTTTTTTTATTGCATAGCACCGGATTGGTGAACTCTAAATTAAAAAAAAAATTAAAAGTATATATGACGATTTAAAACAAAACATAACAATGTCAATGTATTATACACATCTGCTTTAGCTCACATGCATAGTTTGGACAGTCTTTGGACTTATTTTGGTTTACCCAACATCTCGTCAAATTCTAAATCTCTAAATCTAAAGATTAGAGAAATTGTGTTAAATGGAAATGCGTTGTTGGCTTTTAAGAGCTTAAAAGCAATGGCATTAAGAGGATTTTTTGTGGCAACTAGAATTGTTTGCGATTGCGAAGTCAAGTGAGCTTATAAATAACCATACTATATGGTGCATGGTAAAGAGTAAAATTCCATTTTGTCATATACTAATAAGAAACGAAAATTGATTCGGTTTCAACGTTTGGTCCATATATATTTTTATGACTTTGGTATTGCCATTTTATTTCTGAGACAACAAAGCAAAGGATTGCAATAGAGATCAATTTGTATTAATTTGTTTTGTACAAATACGATTATAAAATGTTTCCTCTGCATGCCATAAAATCATATTATAGGTAAGATTTGGTCTGGCCGAATCTACTTGACACCGTAGTTTTCATCGGATTTTCGTGAAAATGGAAAACTAGACGTACTTAAGTTCCACAAAGATCGATGTTAAATTCGATTTATATCCATGTTTTGCTATAACCCGCATATATAGATATTCCGATTTATCCTCTTGGTTATCTATACGCCGTAATTTTTATCCGATTTGCTTGAATTTAGAAATCAGGAAGTACTTTGAGTTTATACATTTTTCTCCTTGTCCAAAAAAATTATAAACTTTTCAGTGAAGGTGTCTTGTCCTTTTTGTCAAGAAAATTTTGTTTATCTATACAGAAAAAACTTCCACGAAAATTTTTCCAATTAAAATTTTAATTGAGTTTTAAAAAATTTCCAATTAAAAATTTAATTGAATCAACAAATTTTTTAATTGAAATAAAAATTAATCACACAAATTAATAGTATCAATTAATTTTTTAATTGATACAATCATTTCTGTGATTAAAGATAGTTCAATTAAAAAATTAATTGCATCAATTAATTTCGTGATTGAATCAGATTTTTTTTTGTGTGTAGGGACAACATGACTTTAATAATTCTGATACATTTTTCAAAAGTAATGGAAATAATAATTTGAGGATAGGTTAGATTAGGATAAAGTGGCAGCCCGATTAAGATTCAGGCTCACTTAGACTATTCAGTCCATTGTGATACCACATTAACTAAAAGTAGCTATTACATATGGGCACTTCTAGTTTTAACCGCTGAACCTTCTCGATTATTTTCTTCTGTTGAACCAACTAGATTGTTCCAAAAACATTAGCAGACTACTTAAGTTAACGTTTTCCAGGTCCGCCAGTAATCTGAAGCTATATGCCCCTAAAATTTCCTTACGTCTTACACAAAATGCAGGACACTCACACAAGAGGTGTTTTATTGATTCCTTTTCCTCCGCATCATGACAGCTCATACAATAGTCATTATACTTCGCACCAATAGTTTTTGCAAAATCGCCTATCAGGCCGCGACCCGTTATAGCAGATATCAGGAGTGATATCTGGCGTTTCGAGAACACTAGCATATCTAGTGTGCGGTTTAAGTTTAAATGGGGCCATATTTGCTTACAATTCTCCCATCGAACATTTGCCATCATGACAGCCTTCTCACGCAGTAAGAGCTTCCAGGTAGCCAAAGGCATACCAACAGATTCTAGTTCCCCTGGAATATGTAAGGTAGTTCCTAGCCTTGCTAGCTCATCTGCCCCGGTATGTTCCTATGGCCAGGCACCCATATTAGGTGAATATTGTGCTGCTCAGTCATCTCATTGAGAGATTTGCGGCAGTCGATGGCTGTTTTCGAGTTGAGGAACACAGAGTCCAAGGATTTTATTGCAGGTTGACTGTCTGAGTATATATTAATGCCGATATTGCTTGGAGCATTACTTCTCAGCCAATTCACCACTTCTCGTATTGCTAATATTTCAGCCTGAAAAACACTACAGTGATCAGGTAATCTTTTCGCTATTCGAAGTTCGAGATCTTTAGAATATACTCCGAAACCCACATGGCCATCCAATTTGGAGCCATCAGTGTAGAAATCTATATATCTTTTATTCCCCGGGGTCCGTGTACACCACGCCTCACTGTTGGGAATTAGAGTCTCAAACTTTTTGTCGAAAAGTGGTCTCGCCAAAGTGTAATCCACTACATTAGGCACATCTGGCATTATTTTGAGGACCGAACTGTGACCGTAACTTTTTTCCGACCACAGCGATAGCTCGCGCAGGGATGAGGATAACTATAGGCTAAAAATCGTCGTCACGTAGCATAATTTCTACTTGAAGTCGATTTAAGTTGTCCTTAATACATTTTGAAAGGATTTTAATAACACATGAAGAAAAAATCGCAAACAAAACAATAATAATTTCAAATTCGTTTCCTAGTATCAAGTACCCAGAAACAAATTTTACGAAAATGTTTCCAATTAAGTCGTAATTGGGTTTTAAAAAATATTCAATTAAAAATTTAATTGATTCAAACAATTTTTAAATTGAAACAAAAATTAATCACAAAAATTAATAGTATTAACTATTTTTTTAATTCAATCAATTAATTTTTTATTTGACTTTCAATTATTTGTATAATTGTCTGCAATCATTTCTGTGATTAAAACATTTCAATTAAAAGTTAATTGGATCAATTAATTTCGTGATTGAAGGCAAAAAATATTTTTTGTATGCAAAAAAAAAATTTTACGAAAATTTTTCTAATTAAAGTCTTAATCGAGTTTTAAAAAATATTCAAATAAAAATTTAATTGATTCAAGAAATTTTTTAATTGAAACATAAATCAATCACACCAAGTATATAAGGCCGTAAGTTCGGCCAGGCCAAATCTTATGTATCCTCCACCATGGATTGCGTAGAAACTTCTACGTACCAAATTTCAACCAGATCGTTTGAATTTTGCTTCTCCAAAAGGCACCGGAGTTCAAATCTGGGGATCAGTTTATATGGGAGCTATATATTATTATGGACTGATAGGAACCAATTCCTGCATGGTTGTTGGATACCCTATACTAACATCACGTACCAAATTTCAACCGAATGGGAAGAATTTTGCTCTTCCAAGGTGCTCCGCGGGTCAAATATGGGGATCGGTTTATATGGGGCCTATATATAATTATGGACCGATATGGACCAATTTTTGCATGGTTGTTAGATACCATATACTAACACCATGTACCAAATTTCAGCCGGATCGGATGAAAATTGTTTCTCTTAGAGGCTCTGCAAGCCAAATTTGGAGGTCCGTTTATATGGGGGCTATACGTAAAAGTGGACCGATATGGCCCATTTGCAATACCATTCGATCTACATCAATAACATCTACTTGTGCCAAGTTTCAAGTCGATAGCTTGTTTCGTTCGGAAGTTAGCGTGATTTCAACAGACGGACGGACGGACATGCTCAGATCGACTCAGAATTTCACCACGACCCAGAATATATATACTTTATGGGGTCTTAGAGCAATATTTCGATGTGTTACAAACGGAATGACAAAGTTAAAATATCCCCATCCTATGGTGGAGGGTATAAAAATTAAAGGTATTAATCCGTCAATTAATAGTATCAATCACTCAATTCCGCTTTCTTGGCCCGGAATCAATAAACTAAAGACAAAATTTTTGGATCCGGGCAAGCTTTATTTCTAGTAAACCAAAGAAATATGAATGAGTATAAACCTCAAGCACTTCAACTCATCTATACGTCTATTTCTACAATTTCGATCAATGCACTTCATATATTTCAAAAACAAAAATAACAAACATATTTCATGATAAGAAAAAATCTGATTAATCTATCGTATCCATATAAACGACTGACTAGCGGAAGGCTTAACAACTATTGTCGATTGAATTCAATTTTTTAACAGCTATTTGAAAAATGAAATATGTGAATAATAAATATCATATGGCTGCTAATAAATCCACAATGTATGTTTCTCCACCACAACACGCACAAACACATCGATATTGAATTTGCTAGAAAGCCGAAATTCCATGTCACAGGCTATATGATTGCCATGCCAAAAAGAAAGATTTTTGTGGGTTTTTTTTTGCGAAATGAAAAAGAAAAAATTGCGAAAAAAAAGAAATGTTACTCAGATAGACAGTGAGAAATCTCAACATTAGATAAATATACACATTAAAAAAGCTTTTTTCAATTTTCCACTAAATTTGGCAAAGAAAACTTCAACTATTTATCTTCGTTAAGGTTCCATGACGCCAGCCACAATATGTGGCGTGGTATAGAACACACAAATTTGAAATGAAACCAGAACGACAAGAAAAAGGAATGCATAGAAAGAAAATATAGTAGCACATATACATATACGCTGGCACATACACGCACACGTCCCCTATTAACATTTTGTTACCAAATTAAATTGAGCACGCAAATATATTATTTTTGCCGTTAATTACCCTTGACTATTGTCTGGTTAATTCAGAATTGGTACCAGACCCACATTATGAACTGATCGTCTTAGATTAGCCATCAAAATCGAAATATCCCTGTCCGTCTGCCAATCTATTTGTTTGTCGCAAGAGATTGCAGTAGGTTGAATTCTATTGAATTTTGAACAAGTTTATACGACCGTAAGTTCGGCCAGGCCGAATCTTATGTACCCTCCACCATGGATTGCGTAGAAACTTCTACGAAAGACTGTCATGGACAATCGAATTACTTGGGTTGTGGTATCTTAAAACTTCTTAACGTCGTTTTCTAAATTGTGAGTTAGTCCATACGTGGTATATACTAGACAAAAATGGTATGTATACACGGATGAAAAAGACTGTTTTTCATATGTTTGGCTATAAACATTATATGTTTGGAACACAAATTTTTAAACACAATATTTTTGAGTGCAAGCATATAATGTTCATAAACTAGCATAACATGTTTGGGACATATATGTTAATATGTTAGAACATATTATGTTTGGGACATAAAATGTTTGTAAATATAATATGCTTGGATGCAAACATATATTAATTTAGAAATAGCCTATAAACATATATGTGTTTAGTAGCTTGGAGCGGTATTTAACAGGGAGCGATATTGAATTAAGTTGGTGGTTGTTGCTTGTTATTACAAAATTAACATTTTATTTTTCCTTGGGCAATTGATCAGCTACTTCTTTGATCCTTACAAACTATGTGGTCCGCTGTTCGAATCCCCGTCCGGCAAAAGGTAAAAATAAAATAAAAAAAAATCATACAATTGAATAATTTCTTCTACAATGTTTGTATTACAGAAAAAGGTGCTAAGAACTAAAAAATCTCGTGGAAGTGAGAAAGATGTGGGGGAATATACAATTGGGCCGAAACAAAATTTTGAGCATTCAGGTCGAAAACCTATGTTGTTAGCACCTATATTACCTGTTTATTTTCATAATTCATTATGATTGTAAATACATAAATAAATAAATAAAATTTTGAGCACAATATTGTTTGGGAGAATTTTTTTTAAGCATATAATATTTTTGGGTGCAAAATGCTTCCAAACATATTATATGTTCACATAATAACATATTGTTTTTTGGAAGACAACATTATTGAATTTGGATGCAAAAATACAAAATGTTTGGAACTTAGACTACCCAAACATATATTGTTTAGACCAATATGCTTTCAAACATATTATATATTGGAAGAGATCAAGCATATAAATGTTTGGGCAATACCCAAAAATGTATATGCTTGAAGCAAAATATGTTTGGGAGTATATGTTACAGAAGCGATTTTTTGTGAGCGTGTAGGTAAGTGTACAAATAATTACGAATCGATATGGACTTTTGCACGGTTCGTAGAGACCCAAAATTGAAATATGGGGGTTGCTTATATTGGGGCTATATACTATTATGAACTTGATATGGACCAATTTTTGTGTGATTGGAATCGATTTATATGAGGGATATATATAACTATAAACCGATATGGACCTTGTTAGGCATGGTTATTAACGGCCATATACTAGCACAATGTACCAAATTTCAACTTACTCGGATGAAATTTGCTCCTCCAAGAGGCTCCAAAACCAAATCTCGGGATCGGTTTATATGGGGGCTATATATGATTATGGACTAATGTGGACCACTTTTAGCATGGTTGTTGGATACCATATACTAGTTAACATCACGTACCAAATTTCAACCGAATCGTATAAATTTTGCTCTTCCAAGGGGCTCCGGAGGTCAAATGTGGGGTAGGTTTATATGGGGGCAATATATAATTATGGACCGATTTCGACCTTTTTTTCATGGTTGTTTGAGCCCATATATTAACACCACGTATCAAATTTCAACTGAATCAGATGAATTTTGGTCTTCCAAGAGGCTCTGGAGTCAAATCTGGTGATCGGTTTATATGGGGGCTATATATAATTATGGACCAATGTGGACCAATTTTTGCATGGTCATTAGAGACAATATACTAACATCATGTACGAAAATTTTCGTGAGCCAAATTTGGGGGTTCGTTTATATGGGGGCTATACGTAAAAGTGGACCGATATGGCCCATTTGCAGTACCTTCACACCTACATTAATAACAACTACTTGTGCCAAGTTTCAAGTCGATAGCTTGTTTCGTTCGGAAGTTAGCGTGATTTCAACAGACGGAGGGACGGACATGCTTAGATCGACTCAGAATTTCACCACGACCCAGAATATATATACTTTATGGGGTCTTAGAGCGATATTTCGATGTGTTACAAACGGAACGACAAAGTTAATATACCACCCATCGGAGGGGTTGGGGGGGGGATAAAAATTTTATTATATTTAGATATTTCCCTCATATCAGCAGGGTAAAAAGAAATCCTTTATATTTGCATGAAATTGTAGCCTTCAGTTATTTAATGTATTAAGAAACATCCGATTTACGTGAAATATAGTACACAGAAAAAAATTTCCGTAGTTAAACTAATACTAAATTTAACTTAGTTTTAATGGAAAAAAAATATTTGCTTGTAGTTCAATTTTATTATTTTTTTCGAAATTTTCCACAGCTTAATGAAATTTTACTTTTTTTAAGTATGTCTCAAAATTTTATGAACTAAACGTGGGTATAAAGTTCAGTGACCGTACACATAAGTTCAATATGAACTAAAGCAAAAGAAGATTTTCGTACGATTCCCAAAAATAGTAAGAATGAACTACTGTATGGTAAAAATGGTCATGGTTTGGCGCCAATGATTTTCTTCTTTACTTTTAGTTAATTTTTTCTTCGATGAGAGGATGTAATTTCGTGAATTGCAGTCATTAAATTTTCTCGGTTTTAATTACGCTTTGTGGAAATCTCAAAATGTGGTGTAAAATTTAGTTCAATTTTCGTGAGGGGTATTTCATTCTTCCTATAAAACAGTTTACTTTTTTTTCGGTGTACGTTGATTTGTTCGATAACTTGGTGCCATTTTAAATGTAATCTCATTAAGTCTCTCTCTCTCTCTCGTAGAAGTCCTCGTTTTTATTGGAAAAACTTGATACGAGGGTTCCACTTTATACATATTCCGTGATTAGGAAACCATAACATAGTGCTGCAATCTGCAAACTGGTGGCTCTATTGTAAAGCTGTTTGAGAGAAACGTTTTGACAAACGAGCGCTGCTTGTGTTGTTCAACTTAATTCAATCTTTGAAGATGAAGCTCCGTCAAGGACCAGAGTTTATCGATGGTGAACTAAACCGAGGTCGTAGTTCCCTTCAAGACGAATTAATGGAAGTTCGTCAAAAATAAGTTGTTCTTCCGGAAACAATTTATATTTAATGGACCGTATCGTGATATTGAGACAACCATTTTGTTGGGATCAGCATACATTCAATATTGCATTGGATGCGTTGAAGCCTACACAATTTGATGCGCTCAGAATGTATGTTGTAGAGATACCTGGTAAAGAGATCTTAATGAGGAATATTTTGGAAAAAAAAACAAGTATATACAGCAGTAAGTTCGGCCGGGCAGAATCTTAAATACCCACCACCGTGAAACAAATATTAGGGTTTCCTTTGAAATTTCAGGGGATTTGATGACAGATCAAGCAGATCAAGATCAAGCAGATCAAGCAGAGCAGTTCAACCAGTACACTTCCCGAAATTTAAAGATTTTACCTATGAAGACAATATAAGATTCTGGATTTATAAGAACCATTTTTGTTTGAGTTTTAGAGGAATCATTAACATCTCTCATGAGTGTGCAAGAAAATTATAAAATAACGTCTTGATTTGAAATCTTAAATCTGTAGATTTTCACCCGAGAAGTAAAATCTGGAAATTTTACATTGAGTTTCAAGCAATTTTCATGATCAGTGCGCCTTGTATACCTCCAAGAAGTGACATCGGTCTACATGGAGGCCTTGCCAAATGGACCGATAAAAACTAAATCCGTTACCCGTTTTTGTGAGCTTAAAATACCAGAATATTTACAATTTCAGGCAAATCTATATGGGGGCTATATCAAAACATGGACCGATACTCACCATTTTTGGCACACCTTTTTGTGGTTCTAAAATACCTTTAGATATCCAATTTCAGGCACAAGACCCCAAATAGGTAGGTCGGTTTATATGGGGACTATATAAAAACCTGAACCGATATAGCCCATCTTCGAACTTGACCTGCCTGTAGACAAAAGACGAGTTTGTGCGAAACTTCAGCACGATTGCTGAAGACTGTAGCGTGATTACAACAGACAGACAGACGTACATGGCTTCCTGATCAAGAATATATATATACTTTATATAGTCGGAAATCGATATTTCGATGTGTTACAAACGTAATGGCAAACTTATTATACCCCCGACCCCACTCTATGGTGGTGGGTATAAAAATGAAATGATTTTCCATAATAAATTTTTGTTCTCTAATCCCAAAATATGAAAACCTTCGGATCTTTTTCTTGTTGCACACTTTTTGGAAAAAAAAACTTGTCCGCCAGGAGCAGAAACATATCCCAGAATTGAAAGTTGTTCGAAAACACTCTCGCCATGCGTTGATAGTCTGGTAAACTTCGATGGAGAGTCATTCATGCGACAAAGAAATTTTACAACAGGTTCAAGGGACGTGTTGGATTGGTCTGCCCTACTTAGGCCAATGAAGACCAAATCTACAAGAGCCTTTTAAGTTACACTGGACTTCTATAGAGGCTCCAATTAAAAGGGAAACCGCTAGGGCTGCGATGGGATTGATTACGAGTATGCTGGGAGTATGGATAATAGGGGAGATGGTGGGTTTAGTGGCGGATGTTTCAACAATCTATGATCGTACACCTAAGGTAGCCATAGCCCCCGGGAATGACATTCTGACGCCAGTAAGATGGTCATGCAAGAATGGGACCCCAGAACAGATACCAGAGGGCAATTGGTGAACGAAGAAGGGTAAGAAGACGGGAGTACATGGAGAGAAATCAGACACTGAGATTCTGTTCTGGTTCTGTTCTCGCTGGTGCTGTGGCCCAATTACCGCGCCACAGCACAATCTTGCAAACAGAAGTGCGTGGAACCCAAAACGTGAACATTTTCACAGATAGCCGGAGGGCAATGAAGCAATAGTAGGTACTACGGTTTGATCGCGAATCGTATTGGAGTACAAACGAGTACTCAAAATATGGTAGGATCCACGCCATATGGATGCCGGGACATGTCGGAATAGAGGAAACTTAAAGGCAAATTAACTGGCGATAAAAGCTAGGACACATAGGGAATTGAACTTAGAGAACGCAAAATCAAACATAAAGCGATGTGGACTAATGTAACGGTGAGAAAGGCGACGTCAATACTACGGCGTGATCCAGACAAGAAAAATGATGGGATAAATATTCAAGGAGAGAATGCACTGACTGTCATGGTTCGTAGGTCGTACGAATGATGAATGACCGTGTACCTAGAATTTCGAGCCCATATGTGCCGAGTGAGAGCAGCAGAGGATGGTATATGTAGGACGTATTGTTAGGATGACAAGACTTTGGAACACTACTTTTATCACTGTCCTGCGTTTATTAGGCAGCTTAGGTTAGGTTAGGTGGCAGCCCGATGTATCGGGCTCACTTAGACTATTCAGTCCATTGTGATACCACATTGGCGAACTTCTCTCTTATCACTGAGTGCTGCCCGATTCGATGTTAAGCTCAATGACCTCCTTTTTATAGCCGAGTCCGAACGGCGTTCCACATTGCAGTGAAACCACTTAGAGAAGCTTTGAAACCCTCAGAAATGTCACCAGCATTACTGAGGTGGGATAATCCACCGCTGAAAAACTTTTTGGTGTTCGGTCGAAGCAGGAATCGAACCGACGACCTTGTGTATGCAAGGCGGGCATGCTAACCATTGCACGACGGTGGCTCCCAGCTTGGAAACAGGGACTGGAAACAAATGAGGGAATTTGCAAGGGACACATAGTGCCAGGAATGAAAAAGGGTACGATGGAAAGAGGAAGTTAGAAGTTAGAGCGCAGAACATGTCAAACGACATGAGACAGGCAACATGAATCTTGTTTTCAACCTAACCTGTCCTTATTCCAAAAGTTCCAAATGGTTTTCTGTGCAATCCTAATCTCGAAACGGTGCTTACAAGACAATTGACATTTTCGACAATTGGACTTCGTGTAGCATCTTTGAAGTCAAAATTACTAGAACTCCATTCACATTCGCAGCCGCCTGTCTTGCGTTTTTTGCCTCTATGCAAGAAATCTATAAAATATAGCGGAAATATGTGCTAGTTTCTCAAACAAAAATAAATGAACCGATCACAAAACTTGAGGAAAAATAGTAAAATGTCATCCTTGTAACATCATTTAAAGGTACCCGGTCGGCCTTGTACATCGTGAATATCTGTATTTCACGGTGTACAAGGCCGAATAGGGCTGTCTATTCGAAAAATAATGGTTTTCTTTTCAATACGACGCAAATATTCCACAACGGGTGATTTCAGTCTCTTTAAATGTACTGATATGGATGGTTACATTGCCAAAGAATAATGGTTAGTGTGTGGGTGGTTTTTGTTCCCCGATTCCAAACCAATGCAATGCAATGCAATCAGTTGCTGTTTATAGTTGGTCTACTTTATTTTTGTCAACATTGAAGTTACGTTTGCGGTTATTGTGGTCTGGTTCATTTCACTTCATTTACCAACTACTATTGAAAATGAAATTTGGTCATCCATTGCGTTACTGAATTGAATTTTTTGCTTATTGAAATCAGATATTATAAAATATATTTTAATATATGTATTAGTAAAAAAAATAAAATTCTTTATCGGAATGAATGTTTATGGAAATTTTATAAAATTAGAATGACGAAGTATAAAATTAAAAGGAATATTAAAACGAAAACAAAGCAGATTTTTGCTCTAAAAAAAACTATTCCTCCAATATTGGCTATTTTACCTAAAAATTTTGGGGAGACATGCACCCAAGGTTCGTAGGACAAATCCTTTCCACAAAACTACTACACAATTCTATACTCTTAGAGACTCATTTTCGATCAAAATAACACTATTTCTTAGAGTTTTTACGAGCGAGCAAAATAAAAACTATTTTCAATGCTGAACCCAATTCAATTCTGGAATAAAATGACACCAATTCGCAAAGATTTTTCCTGGTGTTGTAGAATGGTGTTTATACCATCGATGTTAACACTATTCCAGGAATCTGGTATGAAATTTTTCTTCTTTGCTTTTCCTCATTTTTTATACCCTCCACCATGGATGTCATTCCGTTTGTAACTCATCGAAATATTGCTCTAAGATCCCATAAAGTATATATCTATTCTGGGTCGTGGTGAAATTCTGAGTTGATCTAAGCATGTCCGTCCGTCCGTCGGTTGAAATCAAGCTAACTTCCGAATGAAACAAGCTATCGATTTGAAACTTGGCACAAGTAGTTGTTATTGACGTAGGTCGGATGGTATTGCAAATGGGCCATATCGGACCACTTTTACGTATAGCCCCCTTATAAACCGACGCTCAGATTTGGCTTGCAGAGCCTCCTGGAGGAGCAAAATTCATCCAATCCGGTTGAAATTTGGTACATGGTGTTAGTATATGGTCTCTAAAGAACATGCAAAAATTGGTCCACATGGGTCCATAATTATATACAGCCCCCATATAAACCGATCCCCAGATTTGTCTTGCGGAGCCTCAAAGAGAAGCAAATTTCATCCGATACTGCTGCAATTTAGTACATGGTGTTGATATATAGTCTCTAACAACCATGCAAAAATTGGTCCACATCGGTCAATAATTATATATAGTCCCCATATGAACCGATCCCTCGATTTGGCTTGCGGAGCCTCAAAGAGAAACAAATTTCATCTGATCCGGCTGAAATTTGGTACATGATGTTTGTGTATGGTCTCTAACAACCATGCAAAAATTGGACTACATAGGTCCATAATTATGTTATGTGCCTACCAGAAATATTGATTTTAAGCTCCATAAAATATATATCAATGGACTCAGAACCACCTCTTGAGTCGGTTTAGCCCTTGGTGTCCATGTATTTGTTGTTCGCAGTATTAGGGCCACTATTATTAAGCGATTTTGATGAAATTTGTTACAGTGTTAATGGAAGAATGGGGAATATAGGTTCAAATAAAACAAAAACTACTCCGTTGCCTAGACTGCTTGATGTTGTTATCAAACAACAAGTATATACGGCCGTAAGTTCGGCCAGGCCGAAGCTTATGTACCCTCCATCATGGATTGCGTAGAAACTTCTTCTAAACACTGCCATCCACAATCGAATTACTTAAGTTGCGGTAACGCTTGCCGATGGCAAGGTATCTTAAAACCTCCTAACACCATTTTCTAAATTGTATGTAAGTCCATACGTAGTATATATTAAATCAAAAAAGATCGATCCAATACGTATATAATTCAGTTTGACAAAGTAGACATAAAATTTTGGCAAAATTTTCTACAGAAATAAAATTTTAACAAATTTTTCTACAGAAATAAAATTTTTACAAAACTTTCTATATAAATAAAAATTTTGACAAAATTTTCTATAGAAAGAAAATTTTGACAAAAATTTCTACAGACATAAAATTTTTACAAAACTTTCTATATAAATAAAAATTTGAACAAAATTTTCTATAGAAATAAAATTTTGACAATGATGAAAATTTTATTATAAACCGAATAAGATTTTAACAAAATTTTCTCTAGAAATAAAATTTTGACAAAATTTTCTATAGAAATAAAATTTTGGCAAAATTTTCTATAGAAATAAAATTTTGGTAGACTATTTTTGGCTCTAGTGGCAACCATGATTATGAACCGATATGGACCAATTTTTGTGTGATTGGACCAATTTTGGTATGGTTGTTAGCGACCATATACTAACACCACGTTCCTAATTTGACCCGGATTTTTGCTCCTCCAAGAGGCTCCGGAGGTCAAATCTGGAGAACGTTTTATATGGGGGCTATATATAATTATGGACCGATATGGACCAATTCTGGCATGCTTGTTAAAGATCATATACTAACACCATGTTCCAAATTACAACCGGATTGGATGAAATTTGCTTCTCTTGGAGACTTCGCAAGCCAAATCTGGGGATCGATTTATATGGGGGCTATATATAATTATGAACCGATGTGGACCAATTTTTGCATGGTTGTTAGAGACCATATACCAATATCATGTACCAAATTTCAGGCAGATCGGATGAAATTTGCTTCACTTTGAGGCTCCGCAACCCAAATCTGGGGATCGGTTTATATGGGCGCTATATATAATTATGGACCGATGTGGACCAATTTTTGCACGGTTGTTAGAGACCATATACCAACACCATGTACCAAATTTCAGCCGGATCGGATGAAATTTGCTTCTCTTAGAGGTTCCACAAGCCAAATCTGGGGATCGGTTTATATGGGGGCTATATATAATTATGGACCGATATTGACCAATTTTTGCATGACTGTTAGAAACCATATACCAACATCATGTACCGAATTTCAGCCGGATCGGATGAAATTTGCTTCTCTTAGAGGCTCCTCAAGCCAAATGTGGGGATCGGTTTATATGGGGGCTATATATAATTAAGGACCGATATGGACCAATTTTTGCATGATTGTTAGAGACCATATACCAACATCATGTACCAAATTTCAGCCGCATCGGATGAAATTTGCTTCTCTTTTAGGCTCCGCAAGCCAAATCTGGGGGAACAACTACTTGTGCCAAGTTTCAAGTCGATAGCTTGTTTCGTTCGGAAGTTAGCGTGATTTCAACAGACGGACGGACGGACGGACGGACATGCTTAGATCGACTCAGAATTTCACCACGACCCAGAATATATATACTTTATGGGGTCTTAGAGCAATATTTCGATGTGTTACAAACGGAATGACAAAGTTAATATACCCGGGAGCCACCGTGGTGCAATGGTTAGCATGCCCGCCTTGCATACACAAGGTCGTGGGTTCGATTCCTGCTTCGACCGAACACCAAAAAGTTTTTCAGCGGTGGATTATCCCACCTCAGTAATGCAGGTGACATTTCTGAGGGTTTTCAAAGCTTCTCTAAGTGGTTTCACTGCAATGTGGAACGCCGTTCGGACTCGGCTATAAAAAGGAGGTCCCTTGTCATTGAGCTTAACATGGAATCGGGCAGCACTCAGTGATAAGAGAGAAGTTCACCAATGTGGTATCACAATGGACTGAATAGTCTAAGTGAGCCTGATACATCGGGCTGCCACCTAACCTAACCTAATATACCCCCATCCTATGATGGAGGGTATAAAAAGGAATGCCTTAGAAGTACTAAATGTACCAAACAACTAATTTAGAAATACCTGTGCCAATAGTTTTTTTCCTCAAAAAATGTGCCTTTTGTAATTTTTTGTAATTTAAATATTGAATGAACAAAAGGTTTTCTAAAATAATAAATGACCTAGATTCTTAATGCAGTTCCAATCAAAATTAAAATATTTTTATACCCACCACCATAGAATGGTGATGGGGGTATAATAAGTTTTGTCATTCCGTTTGCAACACATCGAAATATCGATTTCCGACTATATAAGTATATAAGCATGTCCGTCTGTTTGTTGTAATCACGCTACAGCCTGCAGTAATGGCGCAATCCTTCTGAAATTTGGCACAGATTCGTGTTTTGTTTGCCGGCAGGTCAAATTCGAAGATGGGCTATATAGGTCCAAGTTTTGATATAATCCCCATATACACCGAACTCCCGATTTGGGGTCTTGGGCTTATAAAACCCGTTGTTTTTATCCAATTTGCCTGAAATTGGAAACTTAGAGATATTTTAGGACCATAAAGAAGTGTGCCAAAAATAGTGCCTATAGGTCCATCCCAGCAAAAACTCTCATTACCCGGTAATCTTGTAGGTAAGCCTATTTAAAAATTAATAACCACTTATTAATTGGCATCGCTTCGGATTACATTTACATACGCATGTCCTAGAAGGAAAGTACTTCTCCCCAGGCATAATTTCGGTCATAAAATAAGTAGTGCATTTAAAGCATATAATCACCTAATATGTAATGACTTATTCGTAGATACACCAAACCTTGCAAAATAGCCACTTATTGTCTCAGGCAACCAAATCTCGAAAATATTGATTTCTATCGCCGATTACAATGAATCAAAATATGGCGAGTGATGCTGTAATAGAAGAACTACTTGAATAGAAACGAATATTGTATAAATAAACAAAAAATCTAATAAATAATCTAAATAAGATGCAAATTAATTTCACACTTAAAATAGAAATAAATGTAGGTTGTTTAAAGGAATTGGATTCGTGAATTACGTTATAATATATCCAATAACCAATTCACATAAGGTTCAAAATCTACTAAAAGTGGATTTTAAGTCTCTTTTTTATAAGGCAAATGGCATTTGAAATTTAGTTTAAGCGCATTTTGGAAGTGTAATGTGAATCCTCATTCATATAAGAAAGCATTTATTTAAAACATAATATGACAATGTCATTAAACACAATTATTATGAAATATTTGAGATAAAAATTGCTTAACGGAACAATTTTCAGAATTACCGTTACATTACATATTCTTTTTGATATTTTATGTAAGTGCTCGATTATGTGAATAATTATACCTAATGGTACCATCATTTATTCTATTTTATTAATTCGTTAACTACAACTGCCTAAAAATTTGAGAATAACAATTCGAAAATTACCGAGAAGTATTTATTTTTGTCATTACAAGTTAGTCATTATAACTCGCCGCAATGTAATGCAACGTGTAATGACAGCTTTACTCCTGGTAATGTCAATTGTAATGAGATGTGGTTACCTAGTTTTTGCTGGGATGTTTTGGTATAGCCCCCATATAGACCGTCAAATTTCCATATTTTACTCCTCGTTATCATTTAAATAATGGCGGTACACATTTATTATACCCTCCACCATAGGATGGTGGTATATTAACTTTGTAATTCCGTTTGTAACACATCGAAATATTGCTCTAAGACCCCAAAAAGTATATATATTCTGGGTCGTGGTGAAATTCTGAGTCGATTTGAGCATGTCCGTCCGTCCGTCTGTTGAAACAAGCTATCGACTTGAAACTTGGCACAAGTAGTTGTTATTGATGTAGATCGTATGGTATTGCAAATGGGCCATATCGGCCCACTTTTACGTATAGCCCTCATATAAACGGACCCCCAAATTTGGCTTGCGATTGCTCTAAGAGAAGCAAATTTAATCCGATCCGGCTGAAATTTGGTACATGGTGTTAGTATATGGTCTCTAACAACCATCCAAAAATTGGTCCACATCGGTCCATAATTATATATGGCCCCCATATAAACCGATCCCCCGATTTGGCTTGCGGAGCCTCTAAGAGAAGCAAATTTCATCCGATCCGACTGAAATTTGGTACATGGTGTTAGTATATGGTCTCTAACAACCATAAAAAAATTGGTCCACATCGGTCCATAATTATATATAGCCCCCATATAAACCGATCCCCAGATTAGACCTCCGGAGCCCCTTGGAAGAACAAAATTCTTCCGATTCGGTTGAGATTTTATACGTAATATTAGTATATGTTACCCAACAACCATGCAAGAATTGGTTCATATCAGTCCATAATTATATATAGCCCCATATAAACCGATATAGCCCCATATAAACCAGATTTGACCTTCGGTGCCTTTTGGAGAAGCAAAATTCATCCGATCTGGTTGAAATTTGGTACGTGGTGGTAGTATATGATATTTAATAGCCATGCCAAAAGTGGTCCATATCAGTCCATAATCATATATAGCCCCCATATAAACCGATCCCGAGATTTGGTTTGGAGCCTCTTGGAGGAGAAAATTTCATCCGAGTCAGTTGAAATTTGGTACATTGTGCTACTATATGGCCGTTAACAACCATGCCTAACGAGGTCCATATCGGTCTATAGGTCTGATCTGCTTGAGAATATCTTTCACCAAATCACCTGCAATTCTATATATTATAAAGTAACCCGATACGACGAAAAGTTTTCAAAGTAAACTGTTATATTTGATTCATGGTGGTAGGTATTTCAGATTCGGCCTGGCCGAACTTACTACTGTATATAGTTGTTTAATTTAAAATAGCATCATATCACTTTTAACATGTCGTTTTTAAACAATTTTTTTTGGTGTCCCAGTACTTATGTGCGTCACTGTTTGTTCCTAGGACTATACACTGCCTGCATAAGTCTTTCCCATAGGTTTTCCCATTCCAGAAATATGATTCCCCTCCCATTGCCAAATGTCCCAACGCATATCCCTTGCTGTGGCTTATATATTTGTAAAATAAATAAACCGTTATGTAATTAATTTCTTGGTATTGTTACTGCGAAAATTAAACTTTCAATTTCCAGTAGTTTTTCTAAAACATCAGTTTTTAAAAAACCCCAAAAAGTTGTTACCTTCATCTATTGCTATTGGTTTCTGCCTAGGGTTTTAAAAACGTATTTATGTTCACACACATCCTTTAGTTAAACACTGGGTGAATTTAATGACGTCTGCGTATCTGTCTATCCGTCTGCAATTTAAATATGATCATCTTCAAATTTGGCATACTCTTTTACTTTAGCTCAAAAGTAATTGTTCAGGTTGACAACCTTAAAATACAACACTGTTTATAACAATGGATGAAAAAATTTAAATGACATTTAATTGAACGAAAGTGGCTCTTACTCTCTGGTTTACATACCCGAAGCTACGAATACCACCGCCAAAAAATTCAAGTTTTAATTTATTTCTTAAAAACCAAAAGTTAATTGTGTTTTTATTTAATTTTTCCACTTGATTTAATTACACGCCTTTTCAGTAATTTTAAAAAAGCTCAATTTAGATTTAGAAATAGCTGTCTTATATGTTTATCACCGATCTGACCACAATTTAGAGTACGCTAATATAACCTGACGTCCGTATTATTTAACATTAATTACCTTATATATCTAACATATATATAGTACAAATCATAGAAGTCTAACAGTCTGTTCTATCTACCGCAACAAAAGTAATTTCATTAGAAATTGGTTAGAGAAAACCTTAACTTAGCCACAATTTAATTGTATGTGTATGGGTTTATGCACATATAGGACTCTATTATGATATGCTGTCTACCTTGTTCACATCTCTCCATCTTGTTCGCCAATCTGTCTATGAAAGATTTTGTACGATTTAACGGTAATAACTTGTTAAGTTGTTCTAGAATTTATGTAAACATTATTGCTGGCATTACCCCCTTGTAGTTGTAACCACATAAATTCATACATATTCCTCCTATATGGTAGTGCAAGGCGGGATCTTAGATAAGTAGATGCTACTTGTGCCATGGTTACACAGATCTATGTCGTAAATTTGTTGTAAGATGAGTATGAAGTGATTGTAGCTATATAGTGTGGCTATGTAGCAGTAGCTTTAGTAGATGTATGATGAGTCTTTTACAATACTTCATATAAGCAAAGTTTCTCTCTCTCTCTTATATACATATGCACACATGTGCATATTAGCTCACGTGGATTGTGGTTACTTTTATTTTACTTTAGCTTGTAGCGCTTTTTAAGGTGGCCAGGTGTCTTTGTTGGTTGGACTTTAACATTGAAGTTAAATTTGTGGCGAGGAAATTTTATATAAAAGAGCTTATAGAAAATTAAAGAATTCACCAAAATTCGGATATCGCCTAAAAGAAAGCAATTGAAACATCTTTATGCTTCATTTGTGTATAATTTTTTGCTACTTTTTCGTTAATTAAAGTAACGTACGCCAACAGTCAAGGAAACTTTTTCAAAACATTATAATTCCATGAATTAAAATAGAGTTAAATTGACTTTAGTGACGTAGAGGATTCCCACTTCCCAGCCAAAAAAGTAATGAAAATGTTCATTTTGGAACCGGAAGTGGAAGGAAGTATGAACAAGTATAAACGGCCGTAAGTTCGGCCAGGCCGAATCTTATGTACTCTCCACCATGGATTGCGTAGAAACTTCTACGAAAGACTGTTATACACAATCGAATTACTTGGGTTGTGGTATCTTAAATCGTTTTCTAAATTGTGAGTTAGTCCACACGTGGTATATATTAGACAAAAAGGTATGTAAGTCTACAAATAATAACGAATCGATATGGACTTTTGCACGGTACGTAGGGAGCTAGAATGGAAATATGGGGGTCGCTTATATGGGGGCTGAGGGCTATATATAACTATAGACCGATATGGACCTAGTTAGGCATGGTTGTTAACGGCCATATACTACCACAATGTACCAAATTTCAACTGACTCGGAGGAAATTTACTCC
This sequence comes from Haematobia irritans, assembly GCF_050003625.1. Lineage (NCBI taxonomy): Eukaryota > Metazoa > Arthropoda > Insecta > Diptera > Muscidae > Haematobia > Haematobia irritans. Next base: position 151,987,399 of record NC_134397.1, on the reverse strand, counting down.
TCCAAGGGGCTCCAAAACCAAATCTCGGGATCGGTTTATATGGGGGCTATATATGATTATGGACTTATATGGACCAATTTTGGCATGGTTGTTAAATATCATATACTACCACCAGGTACCAAATTTCAACCAGATCGCATGAATTTTGCTTCTCCACAATGCACCGGAGGTCAAATCTGGGGATCGGTTTATATGGGGGCTATATATAATTATGGACTGATATGAACCTATTCATGCATGGTAGTTGGATACCATATACTAACATCACGTAGCAAATTTCAACCGAATCCGATGAATTTTGCTCTTCCAAGGGGCTCCGGAGGTCAAATCTAAGGATCGGTTTATATGGGGCTATACATAATTATGGACCGATTGCGACCAATTTTTGCATGGTCATTAGATACCATATACTAACACCATGTACCAAATTTCAGCCGGATAGGATGAAATTTGCTTCTCTTAGAGGCTCCACAAACCAAATCTGGGGATCGGTTTATATGGGGGCTATATATAATTATGGACCGATATAGACCAATTTTAGTATGGTTGTTAAAGACCATATACTAACATCATGTACCAAATTTCAGCCGGATCGGATGAAATTTTCTTCTCTTAGAGGCTCCGCAAGCCAAATCGGGGGATCGGTTTATATGGGGGCTATATATAATTATTGACCGATGTAGACCAATTTTTGCATAGTTGTTAGAGACCATATACTAACATCATGTACCAAATTTCAGCCGGATCGGATGAAACTTACTTCTCTTAGAGGCTCCGCAAGCCAAATCTGGGGATCGGTTTATATGGAGCTATATATAATTATGCACCGATGTGGACCAATTTTTTCATGGTCATTAGAGAACATATACTAACACCATGTACCAAATTTCAGCCGGATAGGATGAAATTTGCTTCTCTTAGAGGCTCCACAAACCAAATCTGGAGATCGATTTATATGGGGGCTATATATAATTCTGGACCGATATGGACCAATTTTCGTATGATTGTTAAAGACCATATACTAACATCATGTACCAAATTTCAGCCGGATCGGACGAAATTTTCTTCTCTTAGAGGCTCCGCAAGCCAAATCGGGGGATCGGTTTATATGGGGGCTATATATAATTATTGACCGATGTAGACCAATTTTTGCATAGTTGTTAGAGACCATATACTAACATCATTTACCAAATTTCAGCCGGATCGGATGAAACTTACTTCTCTTAGAGGCTCCGCAAGCCAAATCTGGGGATCGGTTTATATGGAGCTATATATAATTATGCACCGATGTGGACCAATTTTTTCATGGTCATAAGAGAACATATACTAACACCATGTACCAAATTTCAGCCGGATAGGATGAAATTTGCTTCTCTTAGAGGCTCCACAAACCAAATCTGGAGATCGATTTATATGGGGGCTATATATAATTATGGACCGATATGGACCAATTTTTGTATGGTTGTTAAAGACCATATACTAACATCATGTACCAAATTTCAGCCGGATCGGATGAAATTTTCTTCTCTTAGAGGCTCCGCAAGCCAAATCGGGGGATCGGTTTATATGGGGGCTATATATAATTATTGACCGATGTAGACCAATTTTTGCATAGTTGTTAGAGACCATATACTAACATCATGTACCAAATTTCAGCCGGATCGGATGAAACTTACTTCTCTTAGAGGCTCCGCAAGCCAAATCTGGGAATCGGTTTATATGGAGCTATATATAATTATGCACCGATGTGGACCAATTTTTTCATGGTAATTAGAGAACATATACTAACACAAGGTACCAAATTTCAGCTGGATCGGATGAAATTTGCTTCTCTTAGAGGCTACGAAAGCCAAATCGGGGGATCGGTTTATATGGGGGCTATATATAATTATGGACCGATGTGGACCATTTTTTTTATGGTTGTTAGAGACCATATACTAACACCATGTACCAAATTTCAGCCGGATCGGATGAAATTTGCTTCTCTTAAAGGCTCCGCAAGCCAAATCGGGGGATCGGTTTGTATGGGGGCTATATATAATTATTGACCGATGTAGACCAATTTTTGCATAGTTGTTAGAGACCATATACTAACATCATGTACCTAATTTCAGCCGGATCGGATGAAATTTTATTCTCTTAGAGGCTCCGCAAACCAAATCTGGGGATCGGTTTATATGGGGGCTATATATAATTATGGACCGATGAGGACCAATTTTTGCATGGTTGTTAGAGACCATATACTAACACCATGCCGGATCGGATGAAATTTGCTTCTCTTAGAGGCTCTGAAAGCCAAATCGGGGGATCGGTTTATATGGGGGCTATATATAATTATGGACCGATGTGGACCAATTTTTGCATGGTTGTTAGAGACCATATACTAACACCATGTACCAAATTTCAGCCGGATCGGATGAAACTTGCTTCTCTTAGAGGGTCTGCAAGCCAAATTTGGGGGACCGTTTATATGGGGGCTATACGTAAAAGTGGACCGATATGGCCCATTTGCAATACCATCCGACCTACATCAATAACAACTACTTGTGCCAAGTTTCAAGTCGATAGCTTGTTTCGTTCGGAAGTTAGCGTGATTTCAACAGACGGACGGACGGACATGCTCAGATCGACTCAGAATTTCACCACGACCCAGAATATATATGGTCTTAGAGCAATATTTCGATGTGTTAAAAACGGAATGACAAAGTTAATATACCCCCATCTTATGGTGGAGGGTATGAAAAAAACCAAGTTATAAAAAATTGAATTAAAATAACTTCCTGGGTAGTTAAAAAAAAAGAACATCATTGGGAGTGCATCTTCTGGAAGTGCTTTTAAAGTTGTGCCTTTGGAAGAACTTCCAAATTTTTTTGCTGGGTTTATGAACCAATTCCCGTGTGGTAATTAGATGCCCAAATTTCAACCGGATCTGATGAAATCTGTTTTTCCATGAGGCTTCAGAAATTATATCTGGGGGATCGGTTTATATCGTGGCTATATATAAGGTTAGGTTAGGTTAGGTGGTAGCCCGATGTATCCGGCTCACTTAGACTAATTCAGTCCATTGTGATACCACATTGGTGAACTTCTCTCTTATCACTGAGTGCTGCCCGATTCCATGTTAAGCTCAATGACGAGGGATCTCCTTTTTATAGCCGCGTTCCACCTTGCAGTGAAACCACTTAGAGAAGTTTTGAAACCCTCAGAAATGTCACCAGCATTACTGAGGTGGTATAATCCACCGCTGAAAAACTTTTTGGTGTTCGGTCGAAACCCACGACCTTGTGTATGCATGGCGGGCATGCTAACCATTGCACCACGATGGCTCCCGGCTACATATAATTATGGACCGATATCGAAAAATGTTTGATTGATTCTTTTTTAGGATGGATGAAATTTACTCTTCTAAGAGGCTTCTTGGGAACGGTTTATATGAAGGCCATATAGAACCAGACTATATATGAAGTCTATATGAGTCCATATAAACCAATACTCGCATGGGTGTTAAAAGGCGTAAACTAATATGCCGTACCCATATTTAACCAGATCGGATGCAATTTAATCATACCAGAGGCTCCGGTGGTCACATCTGGGGATCGGCTTATGTGGGGGCTATATAATTATGGACCGATAAGGACAAATTCTTGCATGTTTATTAGGAAGCTTATACTAACATCTCGTTAGGCTTATACTATCATCAAATGTCAACAGGATCGGCTGAAATTTATTTACTACACCTAAAAGTTGTTGGATATGACCAATTTGTTATAACAACTACTTGTACAAAGTTCGAGGTCTTGTTTCGTTCGGAGGGTAACGTGACTTCAAAATATGGACGGACGGACATCGCTAGATGGACTGAAAAACAGGGACCGTAAAAAACAGTTATCCAGAAAATTTTAACTCAAACACTCTTCGTATCAGAGTCAGCGGAGGCATATACTGTCATATACGGAACACTTTTTTAGATTCTATGGTGACAATAAGACAACGCTCAACATAAAAATAAAATATCGGATGAAACTTTTAAAACGAGAGTTTTATTTATCCGTCTTAAATAAAACTCTTTTTAGGAGTTTTATTTTTTTTCTTCAGAAAATAAAACTCTTTATAGGAGTCTTAAATAAAACCCATCTTCTTTTTTTACAGATTCTTGTTTAATTGAGTCTATTTCATATAAAGTTTGTATTAACTTATAAACTTGTTGTTGACTCTAGTGAATATGATCCCGGATACTACCAATCTATGAAATTGAAATTTGTCTGGTAACCTTTCGCTGCTTTTATAGTATATAAATCTATAGTAAATATGGTGCTAGTATCAGCTACATTCAGTTTTTGCATGTGTGTGCGCGTAAGTTTAATGATTGCAATTTAAGTGGTATTTTAAAAGTAACTTTGTTCAAGAGATATAACTTGAAAATCTTTCATCGTAGATTATATTTTCCCTTGGTTTAAATTTATAAGGGGGTGAGTGGTTTCATAGGGAGCTTACAATATCTATTAGTGTAATTTAAAATGAATGATTTTTGAGCACCAAGTTGGAAATTTATTAGTGATTATGATTAAACACCCCAAAAAATAGTAAGAAAGAAAATGTAGATATATTTTAGAAAGTTTTAACTAATATATTTCACAACCCAGCAAAAAAATTTTGAAGTTGTTCCACAAACATTTCTTTTAAAGCCCATCCCAGAATCCCCCATCGAGTTTTTCCAACTTCCGATGCAGTCCTTTTGGACAAGTCCACAAACATTTCTTCTAAAGAGCATCGTGGGATCCCCCAATGATTTTTTTCCACTTCCGATGCAGTCCTTTTGTACAAGTACACAAACATTTCTTCTAAAGCGCGTCTTGGGATCCCATAATGATTTTTTTCTACTTCCGATGCAGTCCTTGTGGAAAAATATTAGAACGCAATCAGGCTATTTTAAGTGAAAATTTTGGACAATTAAATTTTACAAAATAATAGAAAACTAATAAAAAAAATAAAAAAATAGAAAATTAATAAAAAAGTAAAAAAATAATAATAAAAAAAATAAATTTTATCTCCGCTGGGATTTGAACCTGTGCCGTTTGACTTTTTCGCTTCCATGGAAGTTCTTTTGAGAAGGTTTTGCAAATTACGAGAATTTTAATTTTTTTTTTGATTTTTAATGGAAAAAATATATTTATACGAAAATATATGCCAAAAATATAAACGATGCATTGCATAAAAAATATTTTTTTAGAAAAATATTTGATAAAAAAATTGACGCTGGTGAGATTTGAACCTGTGTTTCTTATTTTTTCGTTCATACTTATAAAGAACATCTCGAGAATCAATTAGAATGTTATTCCTTGGTGTCGTATTACGATATTATCACAAACATTTGAATTGACCTTTCGACGCTTTATGTTCAATGGCGTTTGTGGCTGAGTGTACTAAGGCGTTCTGTTATGGTGCCAGCAAATCCAGGTTCAATCCCTGGTCGGAACAAAAAAGTTTTTCAAATTGTAAAAATTAGATAATAGGAAAATAATAATGTAATAAATCATATGGATAAAAGAAAAAGTGAAATTGGTTGAAATTTTTTTTTTCGCTTTTTAAATTTCTTCATTCAAATTAACTTCCAGGGCACAACTTCTAAAGCAATGCAATGGATCCAAAAAGGGAGTACTTCCGTCCTATGACAAGCCCATGTTAAATTCATTGGAGATGATCCAAGTTTGCACTACTTCCGGATCACAGATTGGGGATCCAAACTACTTTTTTGGAAGCTCTTTTTTTGCTGGGAAATTACAGCATGATACAAAATTAAAATTAGGATGCAGATATTCAATCTACAAAATTTTCTTAAACAAGTGAAAAAAAAATTAAATATGTTTAATAATATTTCTTAAATTTGTTGAAAAATATTTACTCATTTTGTGATATCGGTGTGATGTCAGCGTTTGTAATACAGTTTAGTTAAAATTTTCTAAATAATCTACATTTTTCTAAAATTAACCAAAATTGTTTTCCTGTTGGGTTCATTGTTTTTTCAGTGCATTTTTGTACCCTCCACCATAGGATTAACTTTGTCATTCCGTTTGTAACACATCGAAATATTGCTCTAAGACCCCATAAAGTATATATATTCTGGGTCGTGGTGAAATTCTGAGTCGATCTGAGCATGTCCGTCCGTCCGTCTGTTGAAATCACGCTAACTTCCGATCGAAACAAGCTATCGACTTGAAACTTTGTAAAGTAGTTGTTACTGATGTAGGTCGGATAGTATTGCAAATGGGCCATATCGGTCCACTTTTACCTATAGCCCCCATATAAACGCACCCCCAACTTTGGCTTGCGAATCCTCTAAGAGAAGCAAATTTTATCCGATCCGGCTGAAATTTGGCATGGTGTTAGTATACGGTCTCTAACAACCATGCAAAAATTGGTCCACATCGGTCCATAATTATATACAGCCCCCATATAAACCGATCCTTAGATTTGACATCCGGAGCCTCGTGGAACAGCAAAGTTCATCCGATTCGCTTGAAATTTGGTACGTGGTCTCTAACAACCATGCTGGAAGTGCTCCATATCGGTCCACAATTATATGTTGCCCCCATATAAACCGATCCCCAGATTTGACCTCCGAAGCCTCTTGGAAGAGCAAAATTCATCTGATTCAGTTGAAATTTGGTACGTGGTGTTAATATATGGCCTCAAACACCCATGCAAAAATTGTTCGAAATCGATCCATAATTATATATAGCCCCCATACAAACCGATCCACAGATTTGACCTCCGGATTCTCTTGAAGGAGCAAAATTCATCCGATCCGGTTGAAATTTGGTACATTTCGCTAGTATATGGCCGATAATAATCCTGCCAAAATTGGTTCGTATCGATCTATTTTAGATATAGCACCCAAATAAACCGATCCCCAATCACAGATCAATCACGATTGCCACTCGAGCCAAAAATCATCCATCAACATTTTATCGCCAAAGAAAATTTTGTCAAAATTTGATAATTCTATAGAAAATTTTGTCAAAATTTTATTTCTATAGAAAATTTTGTCAATATTATATGTCTTTAGGATATTTTGTCAAAATATAATTTCTATATAAAATTTTGTCAAAAATTTATTTCTATTAAAAATTTTGTCAAATTTTTTTTTCTATAGAAAATTTTGCCAAAATTTTATTTCTGTAGAAAATTTTGTCAGAATTTTATTTCTGTAGAAAATTTTGTCAAAATGTTATTTCTATAGAAAATTTATGAAACATTTCATAGTTGGAGAGGAATATTTTGCAAAATCTCCCAAAATATCAAGAATTCTACCACTCTACCAAACAGTAAAAAATCTGCCATTTTTGGTAGACTCGTGTTCATAATTGTATATAGCCCCTATAAAAGCGACCCCGATATTTCAATTCTGGCTCTGTAATTACGACACAAAAGTTCATATCGGTTCGTAATTTTTTCTTCCCTATATATACCGGTCAAGAACTGTATATATACGTATTTAATCTACCTTTATTTTGTCGACTTTATATCCCACATGGTCTAACTTACAATTTATAATATGTCTTGCCATCGGCCGCAACCCAATTAATTTAATTGTGGATGACCGTGTTTAGTAGGAGTTTCTGCACAATCCATGGTGGAGGGTACATAATCAAAATAAGTCTTACCCAGCAGGAAGAAATTTTTTTTTTTTTTTAATTTTAGAAAATATAGATTATTTTTAGAAAATTTTAACTAAACAGTATTAGAAACGCTGACATCACGCCGATATCACAAAAATAAATAAATACTTTTCGACAAATTCAAGAAAATGTATTAGACATAACATAATTATTTTTCACTTGTTAAAGAAAATTTTATAGTTTGAAGGAAAAAATTGGAGTTAAAAATTGCAAGAATGTCTTTAGTGCCATGCGAAATTCAAGATGGGTGCATTATTGGTAATCCTTTACAAATTTTACGAAATTCTGAACTATCTTGTGGAAGACACGAATTTAGTTAATCGTTATCATTTGTGTATAATTTTTCCTTGGTTTTAGTTAATTTATTTAACGTTCGCAAAAAATATGAATGTTATGGAAATTTTCTTAAAACGTAATAATTCCATGAACTAAAAGATATTTAAATCGGCTTTAGTGAAATATAGGGTTTACTTTTTTTTTAGTGTAGCCTACATTAGAAACTTTAATTCAAAGTCATAAATGGTTTTCGTTCAATTAAGCAAAATTTTCCACGCTTCAAAGACATATGATTTAAATGGAGGGACCCAAATGTCAAGGATTTGTGGCCTAAATTTATTAAAAGCAAGTATATACGGCCGCAAGTTCTGCCAGGCCGACTCTTATGTACCCTCCACCATGGAGTGCGTAGAAACTTCTACTAAAGACTGTCATTCACAATCGAATTACTTGGGTTGCGGTAACACTTGCCGATGGCAAAAAATCCGTAACACCGTCTTCTAAATTTTAAGTTAGTCCATACGGGGGATATATTAAACAAAAAAAAAAGGCCGATTGAATACGTATATAATTCAGTTCGACAAAATTTTCTATAGAAATAAAATGTTGGCTAAATTTTCTATAGAAATAAAATGTTCACAAAATTTTCTATAGAAATAAACTTTTACAAAATATTCTATAGAAATAAAATTTTGACAAAATTTTCTATAGAAATAAAATTTTGACAAAATTTCCTATAGAAATAAAATTTTGACAAAATTTTCTACAGAAATAAAATTTTAGCCAAATTTACTACAGAAATAAAATTTTGACAAAACTTTCTATAGTAATAAAATTTTGACAAAATTTTCTATAAAAATAAAATTTTGGTAGATTAGTTTTGGCAATATGGACCAATTTTTGTGTGCTTGGCCATTGGCTATATATAACTATAGACCGATATGGACCAATTTTTGCATGGCTGTTAGCGGCCATATACTAGCGCAATGTACCAAATTTCAACCGAATCGGATAAATTTTGCTCCTCTAAGAGGCTCCGGAGATCAAATCTGGGATCGGTTTATATGGGTGCTATATATAATTATGGACCGATATGGACCAATTTTTGCATGGTTATTAAAGACCATAAATTAACACCACTTACCAAATTTCAACCGGATCGGATTAATTTTACTCCTCCAAGAGGCTCTGCAAGCCAAATCTGGGGGTAGGTTTTTATGGGGGCTATACGTAAAAGTGGTGCGATATGGCACATTTGCAATACCATCTGACCTACATCAATAACAACTACTTATGCCAAGTTTCAAGTCGATAGCTTGTTTCGTTCGGAAGTTAGCGTGATTTCAACAGACGGACGGACGGACAGACGGACATGCTCAAATCGACTCAGAATTTCACCCCGACCCAGAATATATATACTTTATGGGGTCTTAGAGCAATATTTCGATGTGTTACAAACGGAATGACAATGTTAATATACCCCCATGCTAGGGTGGAGGGTATAAAAATTAAAGTAAAAATGTAAAGTTTCTAACTAAAATTTCTTTATATTAAAGAAATTTGTCTTCAATATTTTCTAACTTGCATGTCCTCAAATGAGAGTATATTCTTTCATATTAGTTCAATATATGTAAGTGTAAATATTGATATTTGCAACTCTTTAAATAGGATTAAAATTAAATTCACTTCAGATTTTATGATGGTAAATTAAAAATTTTCGATTTCATTACATCAATAGATTGATAGAGTAATCAAATAAAAAGATAAATTGAAAAATGGGGGAAAAATGTAATATTACGATATGCAGGCAGTGCGTCACTTCAAACAATCCCTAAAGTAATTTACTTATCAAATGTCCAATATGAAAAAAGTCAAGCGTATTAGATGTGACTTCATTGCAAAAGGATTAGATATGAACGAGAGAAAAGAAGAAAATGCGATATATATAAAATTTTATATAGATGGTTATCGATAAGAGCAAAAAGTGTCATAGGTCCTGCGACCTTTGGTGCGTTTATTAAGGTGAGGTAAAACTTCAGATCAGAAATGATGAAAAAGATAAAATGTTAGCTTTTCCGCACTTGTTCATATCATTCTTGAAACCACATTTTTCTCTTTTGATCTCACCCATTCTATTGTACACGTACATAGCTGGTCATAAAACTCAAAACCTTAGAGTCAATAATTTTATATCTTTTCATGGCGTCATTTTTTCTAGCTCTTCCTTTGTTGTGTACACAGAAAAAAGTAAAAATTTAACTATTGAAAAACACGAGAAAAATTTGCTATTTCGTGCGAAAATTGAGCTATATTGTATTCTATTTGTTTGTTGAAATTTCCAAAATGCCTTGTTAAATAACGGCAATTTACTGAGTTTTTATGAAGTAAAGAAAAAATCATTACCAATCCAGTAAAAAAGCGTCGCCAAAAAAGTGGTGAAAATTTTCTTTTTGGATCCGGAAATGGTGCAAAATTGACGCAGAAGCGATGAATTTAGCATGGGCGTGTCATAGGACGGATGTCCACCATCTCAACAGCCGTTGTCTGAATATGCATCACTTCTTAAGGTGCGATCCAAATTCAGTGTTTTGGATGTGAACTAAAAAATTTTATGATATTTTGATAAATAAATAATTTTTAACATCTTTTAATGCATTCTAACGCTTATTTGAAACGCTTGACCTAAAATAATTTACAAAATTCGCCATTTTTCTAGAATGGAAATAGCATTTTTTTTTTCGAAAAAAATAAGAAAAAAAGCAAAAATTACCCTTTAAAAATATGAAAAAAACTAGAAAATTTTGTGAGTTTTGACTAATAAATAATTTTTAAAATTTTTTGATGATTTTTAATGCATTATAACGCTTATCTGGAACGTTTGACATCAAATATTTTCTAGAAAGGATTTACCATTTCATTCGGCAAAATTTAAATATTTTCCACTATTTTATTATTTCTTATTCTGTTTTTAACCTATTTGAAGCAATAACATTTTCAATTTTACATTAAGAAAATATGAAAAACGCGAGTTATAAACAAGTACATACAGTAGTAAGTTCGGCAGGGCCGAATCTTAAATACCCACCACCATGAATCAAATATAATAGATTCCTTTGAAAACTCTTCGCCGTAGCGGGTTACTTGATAATATATAGAATTTCAGGGGATTTGATGACATATATTCTCCCAAGCAGATCAGTTCAACTAACATAGTACACTTCCCGAAGATAAATTTTAAGGTTCTAACTATGAAGACTAGATCAGATTCTGGATTTATAAGAAACAATTTTGTTTGACTTTTAGATAAATCAAAATGTAAATGATTAAATAAAACCTTGATTTAAAATATTAAATCTGTAGATATTTACCGCCATTATTTAAATGATTACGAGGAATAAAATCAGGAAATTTTATTTTCAGTTTCAAGCAATTTTTATGATCAGTGCGCCTGCTATACATTCAAGAAGTGAAATAGGTCTACATCGATGCCTTACATAATGGACCGGTAAAAATAAATGCAATACAGATTTTTGAGGGTCAAAAATACCAGTATATTTACATTTTCGGGCAAATCAGATAAAAACTACGGTTTCTAGAAGCCAAAGGATTTAATTCTGAGATCGGTCTATATGGGGGCTATGCCAAAACATGTACCGATACACTCCATTTTTGACACAACAATTTGTGGATTTCAATTCAATTCTCAATTTCAGGAAAATCGGATAGAAGATACTTTTTCTACACGGCCAAGAAAGCAAAATCGGGAATTCAGTCCATATGGAGGCTATACCAAAACATGGACCGATAGGCACCATTTTCGGTACACTTTTTGATGGTCCTAAAATACCTCTAGATTTCCAATTTCAGGTAAATTGGATAAAAACTACGGTTTTTATAAGCCCAAGACCCCACATCGGGTGGTCGGTTTATATGGGGACAATATCAAAACTTGGACCGATATAGCCCATCTTCGAACTTGACCTGCCTGCAAACAAAAAAAAAAACGAATCTGTGCCAAATTTCAAGACGGGTAGCACCATTATTGAAGGCTATAGCGTGATTACAATAGACAGACGGACATGCTTATATCATCTTAGAATTTCTCCCTGATCAAGAATAAATATATACTTTATATAGTCGGAAATCGATATTTCGATGTGTTACAAACGAAATGACTAACTTATTGTACCGCCGTCACCTATGGTGGTGGGTAAAAAAATTGGCTCAAATGAACTTCGTGTGCAGTTAAACTAAAGAACATCTTTGGGAGGACATTTTTGGAAGTGCTTTTAAAGTTGTGCCTTTGGAAGTACTTCCATTTTTTTTGCTGGGATATTAATTACACTGTAGTCCATTCTTACTATTTTCGAGAATTGTACAAAAAACAAGTACACAGAAAAAAATTTCACGAAAATTTTTCCAATTAAAATCTTAATTGAGTTTTAAAAAATATTCAATTAAAAATTTAATTGAATCAACAAATTTTTTAATTGAAATAAAAATCAATCACACAAATTAATAGTATCAATTAATTTTTTAATTGGATCAATTAATTTTTTAATTGACTGTCAATTAATTTTTTAATTGATACTATCATTTCTGTGATTGAAGACATTTCAATTAAAAAATTAATTGGATCAATTAATTTCGTGATTGAATCAGAAAAATATTTTTTTGTGTGTATATACGGCCGTAAGTTCGGCCAGGCCGAATCTTATGTACCCTCCACCATGGATTGCGTAGAAACTTCTACGAAAAACTATCATCGACAATCGCATTACTTGGGTTGTGGTATCTTAAAACTTCTTAACATCGTTTTCTAAATTGTGAGTTAGTCCTTACGTGGTATGTATTAGACAATACGTAGAGAGCCATAATTGAAATATGGGGGTCGCTTATATGGGGGCTATATACAATTATGAACTTGATATGGACCAATTTTTGTGTGATTGGGGATCGATTTATCTGAGGCTATATATAACTATAGACCGATATGGACCTAGTTAGGCATGGTTGTTAATGGCCATATACTAGCACAATGTACAATTTCAACTGACTCGTATGAAATTTGCTCCTCCAAGAGGCTCCAAAACCAAATCTCGCGATCGGTTTATATGGGGGCTATATATGATTATGGACTGATATGAACCAATTCCTACATTGTTGGATACCAAATACTAACTTCAGGTACCAATTTTCAACCGAATCGGATGAATTTTGCTCTTCCAAGAGGCTCCGCAGGTCAAATCTGGGGATCGGTTTATATAGAGCCTATATATAATTATGGACCGATTTCGACCAATTTTTGGATGGGTATTTGAGGCCATATATTAACACCACGTACTAAATTTCAACTGAATCAGATGAATTTTGGTCTTCCAAGCGGCTCCGGAGTTCAAATCTGGCGATCGGTTTATATGGGGGCTATATATAATTATGGACCGATGTGGACCAATTTTTGCATGGCCATTAGAGACCATATATTAACACCATGTACCAAATTTCAGCCGGATCGAATGAAATTTGCTTCTCTTAGAGGCCTCGCAAGGCAAATCGGGGGATCGGTTTATATGGGGGCTATAAATAATTATACACCGATGTGGACCAATTTTTGCATGGTTGTTAGAGACCATATACTAACACCATGTACCAAATTTCAGCCGGATCGGATGAAATTCCTTCTCTTAGAGCAACCGCAAGCCAAATTTGGGGGTCCGTTTATATGGGGGCTATAAATAATTATAGACCGATGTGGACCAATTTATGCATGGTTGTTAGAGACCATATACTAACACCATGTACCAAAGTTCAGCCGGATCGGATGAAATTTGCTTCTCTTAGTGGATTCGCAAGCCAAAGTTGGGGGTCCGTTTATATGGGGGCTATACGTAAAAGTGGACCGATATGTCCCATTTGCAATACCATCCAACCTACATCAATAACAACTACTTGTGCAACGTTTTAAGTCGATAGCTTGTTTCGTTCGGAAGTTAGCGTGATTTCAACAGACGGACGGACGGACATGCTCAGATCGATTCAGAATTTCACAACGACCACGACGACTTTATGGGGTCTTAGAGCAATATTTCGATGTATTACAAACGGAATGACAAAATTAATATACCCCCCATCCTATGGTGGAGGGTATAAAAATATATTCTTCTTTAATTGGCATGGAATTTGTTTGTATCTTCGTTAAATTTTATTACCACGTTTAGTTCATAAATTTTTTAAGATATACTTGGAATCAAGAAAATTATACTGGGTTAGTGAGAATTTCTAAATAATTTTTAAACAATAATCTAAAAAAAATGCAATAAACTTATATTATTTTTAGCATCAGTTTAACAAAGGTCTTTCTTTCAGTGTAGCAGTTTATTGGAGACTAGTTTGGGGTGTGTTGGGAGGCATATAGTTTTCCGCATATGCAGAAAGCAAATATCATTTGATTTACTTTTAATAACTTTGGGGAATGATGTTAAATTCAAAATGATGTAGGTCACATTGAAATGCAGCAAATTTAATGATGGTAGATGCTAGTAGTGAGGTTTGATGATGAAAATCCTCATGGTATAAAATCCATATATATATGGACACATATCAATAAAATGCAAAATTTGACATATCAATAGAGAAATATTCTTAGAGTTCATTTATCCCTGTCATCATCATCAACAACATCTTCAACCCAATCGTTATAGATATTTACTCTCATCGAAATTTGAAAATCAATCAATCTTAGAAGAGCTCAAATACCTTACCATATCTGACCAAACAAACAAAAGAAAAGAAAAGTAAAAAGAGTGAAACCATAATTACCGATTTATCGCTTTATTGTTTGAGTTTTGAATACCGATTTTCAATTCCCATCAATCCTTTTGGCCCATCAATCAGAAGAAGGTAATAAAAATATCTATTGTCAATATTTTCCTTTTTACCTTTTATTCTCGACAACTTTAGCGAGCGAAGATGGTATTTTGGCAGCTAGGACGGGTTAGGATTTTCTTGAGCCAGTCAACCATATACACTGAGGAAAAGTCTTAATATACAGAATGAGATTGAAAAAGCTGGTGCACAGTTAAGAAGCTATTGTGTTTGTTTAATCTTATGTTTAACAAGTAAGTAAAATCTAAAGTCGGTCGAAGACGACTATATTGTACCTTTGCTGGGAGTTATATAAAATTTTATATTACAAATATTTAAATATGAACCGATTTGGACCATGTTAGTAAAAAACAATTAAGTAAAGTCTAAAGTCGGGCGGAGCCGACTATGTTATACCCTATACCACTATGTATATCAAAAAATTTTGACACCATCTTAACTTCTTCAAATTTGTTGGGAGCTATACAATTTTTTAGACTTTTACAAAATCCCTAGACTCAAAATTTAAATTAAAAGATAAAGACCGCGATGGAAAACTATTGGAAATATTTAAATCTAAAACCATTGCATAACATTTTGCCAATCTGCATTTATGATTTATTAAATTTGAATCATTTTTACGAGTTTTCGACTTAGCAGTGGCGATTTTACATGAAAAATTTGGATATTTTCGCCATATTTGTCCAAATCGGAAAATACATACATATGGGAGCTTTGTCTAAATCTGTGCGGATTTTGACTAAATTTGGCACACATTGCAAATATTTTAATTGCACTGTCTGTAAGTTTAATTAAATTTTTAATCGAATCAATTAAAAAATTAATTGAAATTTTCAAATCAAATCAATTAATAGTTTAATCAAATATTTGTTTTCTGCCCTACAAAAACTATGATTGATACTATCATTTTCGTGTTGAAGGCATTTCAATTAAAAAATTAATTGTAACAATTAATTTTGTGATTGAATCAGAAAGAAAAAAAATTGAGTGTAATTTTACACTTTGTCCACAATTTCAATTAAATCAGAGTAAAATTTTGATCACATATAAGTGTAAAATGGACGTAAAATATATATAAGAGCTATATCGAAATCTGAGCCGATTTCAACCAAATTAGATAACAGGTTGGCTGATAAGTCCCCGGTCTGACACAAAGATCGCGTCGCTAGTATTAATTGCATATTATTTTTATATAGTACCAACCTTCAAATGATTCGTGTCAAAATTTGACGTCTGTAAGTCAATTAGTTTGTGAGATAGAGCGTGTTTTGTGAAGCAACTTTTGTTATTGTGAAAAAAATGAAAAAAAAGGAGTTTCGTGTTTTGATAAAATACTGTTTTCTGAAGGGAAAAAAGACGGTGGAAGCAAAAACTTGGCTTGATAATGATTTTCCGGACTCTGGCCCAGGGAAATCAACAATAATTGATTGGTATGCAAAATTCAAGCGTGGTGAAATGAGCATGGAGGACAGTGAACGCAGTGGACGCCCGAAAGAGGTGGTGGCTCCGAAGCGTGGAAAGACTCAAAAGTCCGCTGGCAAAGTAATGGCCTCTGTTTTTTGGGATGAGCATAGAATAATTTTTATCGAATATCTTGAGAAGGGAAAAACCATTAACAGTGACTATTATATGGCGTTATTGGAGCGTTTGAATGTCGAAATCGCGGCAAAACGGCCCCATATGAAGAAGAAAAAAGTCTTGTTCCACCAAGACAACACACCGTGCCACAAGTCATTCAGAACGATGGCAAAAATTCATGAATTGGGCTTCGAATTGCTTCCCCACCCACCGTATTCTCCAGATCTGGCCCCACCGACTTTTTCTTGTTCTCAGACCTCAAAAGGATGCTCGCTGGGAAAAAAAAAATTGACTGCAATGAAGAGGTGATCGCCGAAACTGAGGCCTATTTTGAGGAAAAACCGAAGGAGTACTACCAAAATGGTATCAAAAAATTGGAAGATCGTTATAATCGTTGTATCGCTCTTGAAGGGAACTATGTTGAATAATAAAAACGAATTTTGACAAAAACAAATGTGTTTTTCTTCGTTAGACCGGGGACTTATCAGCCAACCTGTTATGCATATTTGTAATATTTATAATACTTCCTGGGCTCAGCGTAAATCTTTGGCCTTTTGAACCATAAGAGTGTAAATCCCTGTACAAAACTTAAAGCAAATCAGTGTAAAACTGGGGTCGTATACATATCGGCCGAAAGATATATATGGGAGCTATATCTAAATCTGAACCTATTTGTCTGGTATTTTGGAATATGTACGAGACTAACAAGACATTTGAAGAAGATCGGTTGATAAATGTGTCATTTATGGCCAGATCGGTTATAGATATATACGACAGCTATATATAAATCTGAACCGATTTTTTACAAAATCTATAGAAACCGTCTCAGAGCCAAAATATGACCCAGTGCCAAATTTGAGGACGATCCGATTAAACTGAGAGCTGGACTTTTCACACAAAAATATATCAACGGACAGATGGACAGACAGACGGGCAGACGGGCAGACAGACAGACATACAGACAGTAGTGGTGAAGGGTATACAAATTATGGCTCACTGTGATAGATTAGGTAGAGTGGAGGTCCGTTATTTCAGACTCACGTAGACAACTCTGTCCATTGTGATACCACAAGCGAAAGTTAAATTCTTTCTTATCTATGAGTGCTGCCCTGTCAGCTAAACATAGAATCGGACAGCAATTTGTGAACCAGGAAGTAGTGCAAACTTGGATCATTTCCAATGAATTTTACATGGACATTTCATAGGGCGGAAGTACTCCGTTTTTGGATCCTTCCTTTGGAAGTTCATTTGAATGAAGAAATTTACAATTTTTTTCCAACATTTTTTTTTATTACATTTTTAATTTCTTATCTAATTTTTACGCTCCCGCCGGGGGTTGAACCTGCGCCTATTGGCATCATAACAGAACACATTAGCACACTCAGTCGCAAACGCCATTGAATACGATGCACCGAAATGTCAATTCAAATGTTTGTGTTATAATCGTATTATGACACCAAGGCATACCAGTATAACTACTTCTCGAGATTTTCTTTATTAGTATGAATCAAACATAAAGAACCTCCACCATAGGATGGAGGGTATATTAACTTTGCCATTCCGTTTGTAACACATGGAAATATTACTCTAAGACCCCATAAAGTATATATATATATATATATATATATATATATATATATATATATATATATATATATATATATATATATATATATATATATATATATATATATATATATATATATATATATATATATATATATATATATATATATATATATATATATATATATATATATATATATATATATATATATATATATATATATATATATATATATATATATATATTCTGGGTCGTGGTGAAATTCCGAGTCGATCTAAGTATGTCCATCCGTCCCTCCCTCCGCTAACTTCCGAACGAAACAAGCTATCGAAACTTGGCACAAGTAGGTGTTATTGATGTAGGTCGGATGGTCATATCGGACCACTTTTACGTATAGCCCCTCTATAAACCGACAATCAGATTTGGCTTGCGGAGCCTCTTGGCGGAGCAAAATTCATCCGATCCGGTTGAAATTTGGTACATGGTGTAAGTAAGTATATGGTCTCTAACAACCATACAAAAATTGGTCCATACCGGTCTTAATTTATATAACCCCCATTTAAACCGATCCCAAGATTTGACCCCCGGAGCTCTTGGAGGACCAAAATTCATCCGACCCGGTTAAATTTTGGTACGTGATGAAATTTGGTATATTGTGCAAGTATATGGCCGCTAATAACCATGCCAAAATTGGTTATAACATATATAGCCGATCCCCTAAAATAATCTACCAAAATTTTATTTCTATAGAAAATTTTGTCCAAATTTTATTTCTATAGAAAATTTTGTCCAAATTTTATTACTATAGAAAATTTTGTCAAACTGAATTTTTTTGTTTAATATATACCCCTTATAGACTAACTTACAATTGAGAAGACGGTGTTAAGAAGTTTTAAGATCGTGGTGAAATTCTGAGTCGACCTAAGCATGTCCGTCCGTCCGTCTGTTGAAATCACGCTAACTTCCGAACGAAACAAGCTATCGACTTGAAACTTGGCATAGGTAGTTGTTATTGATGTAGGTCGGATGGTATTGCAAATGGGCCATATTGGACCACTTTTACGTATAGCCCCCATATAAACCGACGCTCAGATTTGGCTTGCGGAGGCTCTTGGAGGAGCACAACTCATCAGATCCGGTCGAAATTTGGTACATGATGTTAGTATATGATCTCTAACAACCATGCAAAAATTTGTTCACATCGGTTCATAATTATTTATAGCCCCCATATAAACCGATCCCCAGAGTTGACCTCCGGAGCCTCATGGATGAGCAAACTTCATCCGAATCGGTTGAAATTTGGTACGTGAAGTTAGTACATGGTCGCTAATAACCATGCAGGAATTGGTCCATATCGTTATATAATTATATGTAGCCCCCATATAAACCGATCCCCAGATTTGACCTTCGGAGCCCCTTAGAAGAGCACAGTTCACCCGATCCGGTCGAAATTTGGTACGTGGTATTAGTATATGGTCTCTAACAACCATGCAAAAATTGGTCCATACCGGTCTTAATTATATATAACCCCTATTTAAACCGAACCCCAGATTTGATCTCCGGTGCTCTTGGAGGAGCAAAACTCATCTGATCCGGTTGAAATTTGGTACGTGGCGAAATTTGGTACATTGCGCCAGTATATGACCGCTAACAACCCTGCCAAAATTGGTCCATATCGGTCTTCAGCTATATACAGCCGATCCCCAAAAATAATCTACCAAAATTTTATTACTATACAAAATTTTGTCAAAATTTTATTACTATAGAAAATTTTGTCAACATTTTATTTCTATAGAAAATTTTGTCAAAATTTTATTTCTATAGAAAATGTTATCAACATTTTATTTCTATAGAAAATTTTGTCAAACTGAATTATATACGTATTTAACTTACAATTTAGAAGACGGTGTTAAGAAGTTTTAAGATACCTTGCAATCGGCAAGTGTTGCCGCGATCCAAGTAATTCGATTGTGGATAACAAGTTTCTATGCTATCCATGGTGGAGGGTACGTATGTACCGGTTTTATGATATATTTTTACAAAAGATTGTTTTTTTAACGTTGTAATCTGAAAAACTTTCTCAAAAGAACTTTCATGGAAGTTGAAAAGTCAACAGACACAGGTTCAAATCTACTAGGGGTTGAAATTTTTAATTTTATTAGTTTTTTACTTTTCTCTTGTTTTTCTGTATTGCACAACTAATTGTCCAAATTTTAAATTTTGACTTTAAAGCATCAAAGAACTTCGTCGAAAATGAAACAGAATGATGATCCTGGCAATTTTATCAAAATTATAATTTTTATTTTATTTTTATTTATTGCAATATTTACAATCATACTAAATTATGAAAATAAATATTAAAAATTAGGCACTGATAACAAAGGTGTTTGGCCTTGTTAATTTTTGTATCTTTATTAAAACTTATTTTTTTCTCAGTGTACCACTTTTACACTCATATCTTTTTGCATGTTGCAAAATATAACCGTTTCCCATCTGGACTAAATAAAATATATATTTTTGTGAACGACTCAGGTTGGTTAGCATTTGCTCTGACACTGACTTTAACTGGAACAGCTTAGAATGAACTTCGCACACACACACACACGCCTTCATGCATATATCTCTCGACAAGAAAAGGTTTATATACCCTTCACACATATAAATCTTTTTTGATAAATGCATGAGTGGTGCTCTCGAGGACGGTGAATAGGAAGAAAGTGAATGATGATGTGGTAGTGGTAGGTGGATGTCCATATCCGGTGTGATGTGAGAAAGATTATCATATTATGATATTTTCTGTTAGTATGTGTATGTGTACGTGAATATGGCGGTACATACATTTCTATGCATATAAATATGCGTTAGTGTATTTGTTTGTATAGCACTTTGATGAATGATGTGTGATATTTTGGTGTGGAAGAGTGAACATTATTTAAGAAAAACCAAAAAAACTCCCTTGCACGTATACCCTTAAACCTAACAGAATAGAAAATGCCAAGTGGTTGCAGAACGAAGAAAAAAATCCGAGGGAATTCCATGTTTTATGTTTGTTTTTTTTTTTTCTACACATAACTTTATCCCTTTTTTATGTTTGTAAGTTTTTTTTTTTGGAAATTATTTATTCACATACAAAATGAATGGCCACGAAGAAATAATCGCATTTGGCCTTTATATTTATGTAGCCATTGAATAAAAAAGAAATTCAGTTTTTTATGTTTTGTATATTTGATGGAAAGTAGGTTTCTGGGATTTTTACTTCATGTTTAAAGAACTCATTGGGATTCCTTATTATTTTGTGTATCCATATTTCTTTAATCCTTTCATTATCCATTTTAAAAAATATATTTTATAGGGAAGGCAACGTTTGGTGAATTACAATTCATAAGACTTTGGTTTGTAATTTTTCATTATAAATAGTGTTCAAATTTTTAGGCCCGATGTTCAATGTGTACCACACCTAGACGGGTAGTTCCTTTTTCGGTATTTCATTTGACATTTTCCAATTTCAGACTATCTCAATTGAAACAACAAAGGTATTAACAATGAAGCAATTATTCACCTTCCGATATTTCGGTCAATGTACTCGTTCATATGTACGCACAGTCAGAAAAAACATGAAAAAAATTAAAAAAAAAAAAAATATTTTTTTATTGAGAGATATGCGATAACGTCAGCGCATGCTGTCACATCTCATTCTGCATAAGGACTTTGCACACGTTTTTCTGGTGCAACTCACTCAAAAACTAAAGCTTCTTGACCATTCCAAATACCCTCAATGGTTAGAGGTTTAATGAAATAAGTCTCTAAAATCACAAATGAAAAAAGTTCCCATAATTGGGGACCTATTTCACTATGAAATAAATCACCAAGATATTTTTTATGAATTTTGCCAAAAAAAATAAATCGCTAAAATGCAAAATAATATATATCGCTAATATTTTGGAGATTTATATCCTAAAAAGAAGAAGAACAAATTTATTAATTAATTTCATTAATTCTTCATTTTAATTCACAGCTATTTCAACTTATAACACAGATAGTAGTAAATTTATTTAGGTATGTAAGTGGAAAAAATCTTCGACTGAAGTATGACCATATGGACAATAATACCTGCCCAATCCCTCTGATATGCTATCAGACTGGAGACAAAAGCATTAGGAATCTTATTCTTACAAACTACACTTTCTCAATTTAATAAAATGAAATAACTCCCCAAAATCTAAATCGGGGAATTATTTCACGCGCTATGAATATGGGCCCCATAAAAATGAGCCCCAAAACCTTAATTAACTACAACCCCAACAAAATTATTTTGAAAACAAATTTTTATACTTTTTGATATGTAAATTCATTTTATTTTTGCGACCCGTTTTCATTATAAAAATAAGCTCCAATATTTCCATTGAAAATTTACCCCAGATTCCTTTTTGGGATACTTCGTTTTCACACACAAAAAATTTTTTTCTGATTCAATCACGAAATTAGTTGATCCAATTAATTTTTAATTGAAATGTCTTCAATCACAGAAATGATAGTATCAATTAAAAAATTAATTGAAGGCCAATTAAAAAGTTAATTGATCCAATTAAAAAATTAATTGATACTATTATTTTTGTGATTGATTTTTGTTTCAATTAAAAAATTTGTTGAATCGATTAAATTTTTAATTGAATATTTTTTAAAACTCAATTAAAATTTTAATTGGTAAATTTTTCGTGAAATTTTTTTGTGTGCAAGTGGAACTATTGCCATTTTCTACGATTTGAACATGACCGGGGTTTTACGAGGGCTCACGCGATCGTAAAGAGGTATAAGTGGCAGGCCATCGGATAGAGTTTAAGACTTTTTCCTATAGACAGTGGGCTAACGCAGTTCCAAACTAAGATTTAGGCTTTTCTGCTATGGACATATTACAAATTTGGCTATCGCATATATTTAAAAAAAACTTTTGTGGTTCCATTTTAATAAGGTTGGGTGAATACAAAATAATAAATTAATATTTATTTCGTATTCAGTAACACGTAATTAATTTTCCATCAGTTAGGGTTCATTTTCACATAGTCGTTTAAATTAAAAGTGGCAATGAGCCCTAATTCTGCTCTAGGGTCGCTTTCTATGTTTACGTTGCATTTTGTTGGGGCTCATTTTCATTATGATGCGTCAGCAAGTTTGAAGCAATGCTTCATTAAGGTTTTGGGGCTTGTTTTCCTAGCATCTATTTTCATACCGCCATTATTTCATTATGACAATTTTTTTTTTAAATATGAAAAAACCATCCCAAAATGTTGTTTTTGTTCTCTTTAAAAGAAATTAGGTCATATTTCATTTTTCATTTTGGAAAGTTATTTCATGGGGACTTATTTCATGGTGCCATAATTAGAATGTTGATGTTTTCGTAAAAAATTATCTTCGCTGATGAGGCACATTTTCACGTCGTCAATAAGCTGAATTTCCACACTTCTTGATAGTTAATCCAAGAGTGATGACCGAAATTCCAATTCATTCACAGAGAGTGACTGTTTGGCGCCGTTTATGGACTGGCGGCATCATAGAGGCGTACGGACGAAAACTCATCACGACTAAATTCTATTTAACCACAACCACAGTTTGCGTACAAAATTCTACAACCTACCTCTGCCTCTAATTATGGGTCAATATTGACCATTTTTTGTAGTTTCTTACGGGTCTATAAGAAAGCTACGTACACTAAAAAAAAGTTTCCTTTAATCTAAAGATTAGAGGCCTCGCTTAAGGATTTTGGTATTGATTCTGAGCTACAGATGCGGATTCTTTAAACTAAGGCCGTATTTTCGTGAGCTATCTGGTTTAAAATCTAGGCTTTATAAATTTAAAACTAGCATACAGATCTCATTTATCGAATTTGCATATACATGTCAGTAAAAAAATTCAAATTGTGACAGATACTTCAAATTAAATTTCTTTAATTTGAAGTATCTGTCACAATTAAAAAAAATGATTGTAAATTTGTTTAGGCACGCCGACTACCAAAAACCTTTTTTCAGGGGCTTCAAATATAATTCGCTTTGGGTTTAGTGAATTACCCGAATTTATTTTGATAATTGGTTGATAGTTTTGCTGCAAGTAGAGGATGCTGATGAGGAATGTGGTAATTCCGAAGCCAACCATCATGCAGTCTACAGGGCTTTGCCCAAAAAATTGACAAGCATATTTTTCCTCTGTTGGTTAAGCTACTCATTCAGTTTAGTCAATGCAGGGTTTTAAGCTGAAATCGAAAACAACAATAAAAATTGTATTTCTATAGAAAATTGCCATAAACATTTTTGTCAAAAATTTTATTTCTATAGAAAATGTTGTCAAAATTCTATTCCTATGGAAAATTTGTTAATATGTTATTACTATAGAAAATGGTTCTATAGAAAAGATTATTTCTTTAAATAAAAAATGTTTTCCCTTTCACAGAAAATAATTTCAAGAAAATTTTTCCAATTTAAATCTTAATTTAGTTTTAAAAAATATTCAATTAAAAATTTAATTGATTCAACAAATTTTCAACAAATAAAAATCAATCACACAAATTAATAGTATCAATTAATTTTTTATTGATTGTCAATTAATTTTTTAATTGATACAATCATTTCAGTGATTGAAGACATTTCAATTAAAAAATTATTGGATCAATTAATTTCGTGATTGAATCAGAATTTTTTTTGTGTGTGTTGTTTTAATAAAAAAAAGCCAAACCGGGGATAGGTGCTATTATTATTTATTTAACATATTATACCCTCCACCATAGAATGGGGGTATATTAACTTTGTCATTCCGTTTGTAACACATCGAAATATTTCTCTAAGACCCCATAAAGTATATATATTCTGGGTCGTGGTGAAATTCTGAGTCGATCTTAGCATGTCCGTCCGTCCGTCCGTCCGTCCGTCTGTTGAAATCACGCTAACTTCCGAACGAAACAAGCTATCGATTTGAAACTTGGCACAAGTAGCTGTTATTGAAGTAGGTCAGATGGTATTGCAAATACATCGGTCCACTTTTGCGTATAGCCCCCATATAAAGGGACCTTCAGATTTGGCTTGTGGAGCCTCTAACAGAAGCATATTTCATCCGATCCGGATGAAATATGCTTTTGAAATATGAAATTTGGTACATGGTGTTAGTATATGGTCTCTAACAACCATGCAAAAATTGGTCCACATCGGTCCATAATTATATATAGCCCCCATATAAACCGATCCCCAGATTTGGCTTGCGGAGCCTCAAAGAGAAGCAAATTTCATCCGATCCTGCTGAAATTTGGTATATGGTGTTGGTATATGGTCTCTAACAACCATGCAAAAATTGGTCCACATCTGTCCTTAATTATATATAGCCCCCATATACACCGATACCCAAATTTGGTTTGCGGAGCCTCCGAGATAACCAAATTTCATCCGATCCGGTTGGAATTTGGAACATGGTGTTAGTATATGGCCTCTAACAACCATGCTAGAATTGGTCCATATTGGACCACGATTATATATAGCCCCCATACAAACCGTTCTCCAGATTTGACCTCCGGAGCCTCTTGGAGGAGCAAAATTCATCCGATCCGGTTTAAATTTGGAACGTGGTGTTAGTATATGGTCGCTAACAACCATACCAAAATTGGTCCATATCGGTCTATAGTTATATGTAGCCGATCCCCAATCACATAAAAATTGGTCCATATCGGTTCATAATCATGGTTGCCACTCGGACCAAAAATAATCTACTAAATTCAAAAAAAAAAAAAATGTCAAAATTTTATTTCTATAGAAAATTTTGCTAAAATATCATTTCTAATGGTTGCCACTCGGACCAAAAATAATCTACCAAAATTTTATTTCTATAGAAAATTTTGGCAAAATTTTATTTCTATAGAAAATTTGGCAAAATTTTGACAACATTTTATTTCTATAGAAAATTTTGTTAAAATTTTATTTCTATAGAAAATTTTGTTCAAATTTTATTTCTATAAAAAATTTTGTGAAAATTTCATTTCTAATGGTTGCCACTCGGACCAAAAATAATCTACCAAAATTTTATTTCTATAGAAAATTTTGGCAAAATTTTATTTCTATAGAAAATTTGGCAAAATTTTATTTCTATAGAAAATTTTTTCAAAATTTTATTTCTATAGAAAATTTTGTTAAAATTTTATTTCTATAGAAAATTTTGTTCAAATTTTATTTCAATAGAAAATTTTGTTAAAATTTTATTTCTATAAAAAATGTTGTCAAAATTTTATTTCTATAGAAAATTTTTTCAAAATTTTATTTCTATAGAAAATTTTGTTAAAATTTTATTTCTATAGAAAATTTTGTTCAAATGTTATTTCTATAAAAAATTTTGTGAAAATTTCATTTCTAATGGTTGCCACTCGGACCAAAAATAATCTACCAAAATTTTATTTCTATAGAAAATTTTGGCAAAATTAAGATAACTTGCCATCGGCAAGCGTTACCGGAACCCAAGTAATTCGATCGCGGATGGCTGTGCTTAGAAGAAGCTTCTACGCAATCCATGGTGGTACATAAGTTTTGGCCTGGCCGAACTTGCGGCCGTATGTACTTGTGTTTCTATTAAAGATGTTTGTGATTGGACCCTTTGTATGCAACAATTCTATGTTAACGGTTGCAAAAATTAGCAAGCATGCAAAGAGTCGTGGGTTCAATCCCAAGTTCGACTGAATACGAAAAAGTTGTTCAACAGTGGTTTATTACCTCTTTTTAACGGCGATGAAATTTCTGAGTATATCAAAGTTTCTCTAAAGTGACTATGTCGATTCAGAATTTCAGTACGAATAATAAGAATTGAAGTACTTCTTTAAGTTGTGGACCTCCACAAGTAGAATACTTGTAAAAGAGCTTCGATAGCGTTACAAAATTTTTAAATTTGTCTTGCAGATTTTTGTACTATAGCTTTAAATAAAAATTTCTGTATGAATCACCTTTGTCCAAATTCCAAATATTCAATGTATATTTTTTTTTAGATAATTTTACCAAATTCCACAAGTTATGGAAAATTCACAAAAACCGATACACTTTTTCCATGGAATGGACAATTTTATTTGGAGTAGAAAAAAAATCCATTTCTATGGGAATGAAAAAAATCGTGAATGGTAAATCTACTCTCTCTGCATGTTTCTGAAATATATGTTCAAAGCATGGTCTTCATTTACCATTTCAAATTTGAAAAAAAAAAAAATCAAAAACAGAAATTGAAAAGATATTCTAGAAAGTATTGTATACCATCACTATCCCCAATCCCCTAACCAAAAAAAAAATCCTATATGAAAAATGCATGAAAATTTTAGAGAATTTCATGGAACAGCACCTGCAGTTAACTGCTGTGGACATTACCATTATGGAATAGAAAATTTCACTAGCCATACACAGAGGTATGTACATATGTATGACTATGGTGACATATGAAGAATTTTAAAAATACGTAATATTGCTATTCTAGAAACGAGAATTCTTTAGCTAATACATTAGGATGTTTCTATGACACACAGACTTATAAAATATAGCGTCTGAATGCGCAAAGCCACTATAAGTTCTCATCCAATAAGGAAATTTGGTAGTTTTTAGTGAAAATCATAAAAAAAACTCTCTTTCATGTTTATACTGAAATTAACTATTTTTTGTGAACTATTTTTTTTATATCCACTATCAAACGATGTGAGCTTACAACCTTTATCATTCGGTTTGCAACCCATCGAAATATTGGTCAGAGAATCCGGAAATACGTAACCACGTCCTTCCGTTATTGTTCAAAAATAAACAAATTCGGAAATAAAATTTGTTCGAATTGGCTTACTTTGGCAAGAACTATGGTCTTCAAACCGGCCCAAAAAGCCATCACACAATTCTGGAAAGTGAATCTACGGTAGTTTGGTTCACTCCCGGCGAAGAGCCTTCTTGAGATGGTCGGCACTTTGGTATCTTTTAGTGACAACCCTACTCTCTAAAATGCCATACGAGCAAAAGTCCCACGATTTGAAATCGAGAGATTTTCTTGGCCATTGTAGAAAGGAAGCGAAGCCACTCTTGGTTGGTGCATGTTGAGCGTGATGGTCCTGAGTGCGTCGTTACTGCAGCTCACACCATTGCCATCGGAGGCGCTCGAGTTCTGGTAGCCAATTGAATGTGTACATTTTCAGCTGACCTTTTATGGCAAAAGACTTGATAATTTTGTTTGTTCACAAACGCCTCAATTTGGAATGGCTCTTCTTGTAGCCTAAAAATATCCTCACTTCAATTCCTCGGAATCTATACCAAAATCATTAGTGGAAAGACAAAATCTTTGGAACCGGATAAGCTTTTCATACCCTCCACAATAGGATGGGGGTATGTTAACTTTGTCATTCCGTTTGTAACACATCGAAATATTGCTCTATGACCTCATTAAGTATATATATTCTGGGTCGTGGTGAAATTCTGAGTCGATCTAAGCATGTCCGTCCGTCCGTCCGTCCGTCTGTTGAAATCACGCTAACTTCCGAACGAAACAAGCTATCGACTTGAAACTTGGCACAAGTAGTTGCTATTGATGTAGGTCGGATGGTATTGAAAATGGGCCATATCGGTCCACTTTTACGTATAGCCCCTATATAAAGGGACCTCAGATTTGGCTTGTGGAGCCTCTAACAGAAGCATATTTCATCCGATCCGGCTGAAATTTGGTACATGGTGTTGGTATATGGTCTCTAACAACCATGCAAAACTTGGTCCACATCGGTCCATAATTATATATAGCCCCCATATAAACCGATCCCCAGATTTGGCTTGCGGAGCCTCAAAGAGAAGCAAATTTCATCCGATCCGGCTGAAATTTGGTACATGATGTTGGTATTTGGTCTCTAACAACCATGCAAAAATTGGTCCACATCGGTCAATAATTATATATAGCCCCCATATAAACCGATCCCCATGGCTTGTGGAGCCTCTAACAGAAGCATATTTCATCGGATCCGGCTGTAATTTGGTACATGGTGTTGGTATATGGTCTCTAACAACCATTCAAAACTTGGTCCACATCGGTCCATAATTATATATAGCCCCCATATAAACCGATCCCCAGATTTGGCTTGCGGAGCCTCAAAGAGAAGCAAATTTCATCCGATCCGGCTGAAATTTGGTACATGGTGTTGGTATATGGTCTCTAATAACCATGCATAATTATATATAGTCCCCATATAAACCGATCCACAGATTTGGCTTGCGGAGCCTCAAAGAGAAGCAAATTTCATCCGATCCGGCTGAAATTTGGTACATGATGTTGGTATATGGTCTCTAACAACCATGCAAAAATTGGTCCACATCGGTCAATAATTATATATAGCCCCCATATAAACCGATCCCCATGGCTTGTGGAGCCTCTAACAGAAGCATATTTCATCGGATCCGGCTGACATTTGGTACATGGTGTTGATATATGGTCTCTAACAATCATTCAAAACTTGGTCCACATCGGTCCATAATTATATATAGCCCCCATATAAACCGATCCTAAGATTTGGCTTGCGGAGCCTCAAAGAGAAGCAAATTTCATCCCATCCGGCTGAAATTTGGTACATGATGTTGGTATATGGTCTCTAACAACCATGCAAAAATTGGTCCACATTGGACCATAATAATATATAGACCCCATATAAACCGAACCCCAGATTTGGCTTGCGAAACCTCAAAGAGAAGCAAATTTCATCCGATCCCGTTGAAATTTGGTACATGGTGTTGGTATATGGTCTCTAACACCCGTGCAAAAATTGGTCCACATCGGTCCATAATTATATATAGCCCCCTTATAAACCCAGATTTGGCTTGCGAAGTCTCCAAGAGAAACAAATTTCATCCAATCCGGTTGTAATTTGGAACATGGTGTTAGTATATGATCTTTAACAACCGTGCCAGAATTGGTCCATATCGGTCCATAATTATATATAGCCCCCATATAAAACGTTCTCCAGATTTGACCTCCGGAGCCTCTTGGAAGAGCAAAATTCATCCGATCCGGTTCAAATTTGGAACGTGGTGTTAGTATATGGCCGCTAACAACCATACCAAAATCCAATCACACAAAAATTGGTCCATATCGGTTCATAATCATGGTTGCCACTCGAGCCAAAAATATTCTACCAAAATTTAATTTCTATAGAAATTTTTATTTTTACACAAAATTTTGTCAATATTTTATTTCTATAGAAAATTTTGTTAAAATTTTATTCGGGTAATAATCAAATTTTTATCATTGTCAAAATTTTATTTCTATAGAAAATTTTGTTCAGATTTTATTCGGTTCATTATTATGGTTGCCACCCGAGCCAAAAATAATCTACCAAGATTTTATTTCTATAGGAAATTTTGTTAAAATTTTATTTCTATTGAAAATTTTGTCAAATTTTTTATTTTTATGGAAAATTTTGTGAAAATTTTATTTCTATAGAAAATTTTGTTAAAATTTTATTTCTGTAGAAAATTTTGTCAAAATTTTATGTCTATTTTGTCAAACTGAATTACATACGTATTTGATCGATCTTTTTTGATTTAATATATATCACGTATGGACTTACATACAATTTAGAAGATAGTGTTAGGAGGTATATACGGCCGAACTTACGGCCGTATATACTTGTTTCAGTTCACACTACCACACTTGAATTCCATCACGAATAAATTTACTTTTAAATACAATAGATCCAAATGCTTTTGTAAGCTTTTATCTGATAGAATTAGGTGTAATTTGAACAAGTCTCTTAGCTGTCAGACGAGCGGTTTAGAAATTGAAGCAACTGGAAATTGGTTGCAACACATATTAGGCGCCCTATACAAAGGTGTTGGATTCTTATAGACCAATCCACGTATTTGGTTTAATAAGCATCCTTAAGTGTCACTTTTCATCCGACCCTCTTACAATTCGGTATATGATCTCGGTACTCACCCCTAAATCGAAACCAAATAAATGGCCAATATATGCGATAGTGCACGACCATTTCTTGTGAAAAATTAAAATTAAAATTTGTTGACCGAACTCAACATCGGTTTTTATAGCCACCACCACCGTTTGTAACGCATTGAAATATCGATTTCCGAATATATAAAGTATATATATTCTTGATCAGAGAGAAATTCTAAGTCGATATAATCATGTCCGTCTGTATGTTTGTCTGTTGTAATCACGCTAATTTGAAATCTAGAGGTTTTTGAGGACCATAAATAGGTGTTCTGAATAAATTGTGTATCGGTATAGATTATGACCCCCCTTATAAAGCCGCCCTCCGACTTGGGGTCTAGAGTCTGTAGGTTTTCCAGAACCACAATTAGGTGTGCTGAATTTTGCTTTGGGCTTATATAAACCGTCCCAGCAAAAAATTTGGAAGACACAAAAATTTAAAGGCACAACTTAAAAGGACTTCCAAAACTTTTTTCTCGAAGATGTTCTTTATTTTAGCTATACAGGAAGTTCTTTTAATTCAATTTTTTATAACTCGACTTTTTTTGTAAATTTTTTAAGTCAAACATTTCAGATAAGCGTTAGAATGCATAAAAAATTAAATAAATTATTTATTTAGCAAAATATCACTAATTTTTTTAATTCACATCCAAAACGCTGAATTCGGATCACACCTCTAGAAGTTATGCAAATTCAGTGCAGCAGCTGTTAAAATGGTGGACATCCATCGTATGATGAGCCCATGTTAAATTCATCGCTTCTGCGCCAAATTTGCACCACTTTCGGATCCAAAAAGAAAATTTTCACTGCTTTTTTGGCGACGCTTGTTTTGCTGGGTTATTTACCTATAATATTTGATTCATGGCGGTGGGTATTTAAGATTCGGCCAGGCCGGACTTACTGCTGTAACTACTTGTTCTTATTTTAATCGATGATCTATGCACAACCACCCATTTTCCAAAACCAACATCTTTTCATTCCACCCCAATGTACTATTATATCGAGGAACGTTTGTATTACAATTTTTTTTTTGCTAAATGCTCCCTGGGCTCTTAGTTAATGTAACGATTTTTTGTTTGTGTTATTTCATTCAGCATGTCATTTTAGTTGAAATTGGTAGTGCAAGGCGATGGTGAGTGAGAGGGTGGTATGTTTTATTCGTCCTTTTTCTCTAGGTGATGTTACAAAAAATAATAGGACTTGCGAGTATTATGATTTATTCTGTTCACTGCCCCCACCATGCAACCCGCCAACGAAAAACTCATACCATTCACTCGAATACCACCCTCATCGTTTTTCAGAATCTTTGGCTGTCGTTGCTTCAATCAAAAACACTTCATGTGTGAAGCACTTTTCACATGCGATTTGTGTTGAAAGGCGACAAGAGACATTATTTAAAGGTGACATGGTGCATATAAAAAAAAAACAACGAACAGAGAATACAAGGACCAAAAATACATGGCAAAGAATCGCAATAATAAAAACAACGTTACATCAACATCGAAGTATTAGGATTCTAATACTAAAGGCCAAAAGGAGTGCAAGAAGAAACGACAGTGACGACTATGAGATGATGACGACAATGAAAAGAATGAATTGTAACAGGATAACGTTGAGGAGCTTTTAAACCAAACGCGCATACTAACCATAATAGTGAAGGACAATGGAAATGCTGAACTGTGCCTCTGTGCGTGATTACCAGCTCCATCGATTAATAGGCTTGGGCATTAGAGAAAATCTTAGGTTCTTAGGATGGCTTTTTATTTTTAGGCCCAAGCCTAGAGAAAAAAAAAATAAATATTCACTAAAGAGGTATTTGATGGAGTTTTGATGGTTTTTAAGTTGAGTTTTACAAGATGCGTAAGAATTCACTTCTACGGAATTCCAAACTATTAGTTGGGTTATATTGTTTATCCAAGTCAGTCGAACACAAATATTGACTTAATATGAAGGATTATGCAACAATAGCTGAAATAACCAAAAAGTTGACTTGCTCACAAGAAAGCGGCCAATTATCGGATTTAGTTTACTCCGATGAGAAGTCATTTTAAATTGAACTGTTTGTGGACAAATAAAATGATCGCGTTTACTTGCCAAATATTCTAAAGACAGTATTGAAGTCCTGGGCAGACAAAGATTTCCAAAGTGCCAATAATCTCAAAACGCCGCTTCGCCAGCAATAAACCACAATACCGCAAGGCCACTTTCGCGTAGCGTCCCAGCAAAAAAAGAGCTTCCAAAGAAGTAGTTAAGATCCCCACATTGTAATCCGGAAATAGTCATCATCATAGTGGATCATCTCCAATGAATTTTACATGGGCTTGTCATAGGACGGAAGTACCCCAGTTTGTGTATCCATTGAATTACTTTAGAAGTTGTGCCTTAGGAAGTCATTTGGATGAAAAAATTTATTAAAATTAAAAGAAAAAAACGTATATACGGCGGTAAGTTCGGCCAGGCCGAAGCTTATGCACCCTCCACCATGGATTGCGTAGAAACTTCTACTGAAGACTGTCATCCACAATCGAATACTTGGGTTGCGGTAACACTTGCCGATGGCAAGGTATCTTAAAACTTCATAACACCGTAATATATACCACATAGTCCATACGTGGTATATATTAAACTAAAAAAGACCGATTAAATACGTATATAATTAAGTTTAAAGTTTCTATAGAAATAAAATTTTGACAAAATAAAATTTTTACAACATTTTCTATAGAAGTAAAATTTGGAAAAAATTTTCTATAGAAATAAAATTTGGAAAAAATTTTCTATAGAAATAAAATTTTGACAAAATTTTCTATAGAAATAAAATTTTGACAAAATTTTCTATAGAAATAAAATTTTGTCAAAATTTTCTATAGAAATAACATTTTGACAAAATTTTCTATAGAAACAAAATTTTGACAAAATTTTCTATAGAAATAACATTTTGACAATGTTGTCTATAAAAATAAAATTTTGGTAGATTATTTTTGGCTCGAGTGGCAACCATGATTATGAACCGATATGGACCAATTTTTGTGTGATTGGGGATCGGCTATATATAACTATAGACCGATATGGACCAATTTTGGCATGGTTATTAGCGGCCTTATACTAACACCACGTTGCAAATTTCAACCGGATCGGATGAATTTTGCTCCTCCAAGAGGCTCAGGAGATCAAATCTGGGGAACGGTTTATATGGGGGCTATATATAATTATGGACCGATATGGACCAATTCTTGCGTGTTTGTTAGAGACCACATTGTAACACCATGTTCCAAATTTCAACCGGATCGGATGAATTTTGCTCCTCTAAGAGGCTCCGGAGGTCAAATCTGGGGATCGGCTTATATGAGGGCTATATATAATTATGGGTCGATGTGGATCAATTTTTGCATGGTCATTAGAGAAGATATACCAACACCATGTACCAAATTTCAGCCGGATCGGATGAAATTTGCTTCTCTTAGAGGCTCCGCAAGCCAAATCAGGGGATCGGTTTGTATGGAGGCTATATATAATTATGGAGCGATGTGGACCAATTTTTGCATGGTCATTAGAGAAGATATACCAACACCATGTACCAAATTTCAGCCTGATCGGATGAATTTTGCTCCTCCAAGAGGCTCCGTAGATCAAATCTTTGGGAACGGTCTATATGGGGGCTATATATAATTATGGACCGATATGGACCAATTCTTGCGTGTTTGTTAGAGACCACATTGTAACACCATGTTCCAAATTTCAACCGGATCGGATGAATTTTGCTCCTCCAAGAGGCTCCGGAGATCAAATCTGGGGAACGGTTTATATGGGGGCTATATATAATTATGGACCGATATGGACCAATTCTTGCGTGTTTGTTAGAGACCACATTGTAACACCATGTTCCAAATTTCAACCGGATCGGATGAATTTTGCTCCTCTAAGAGGCTCCGGAGCTCAAATCTGGGGATCGGCTTATATGAGGGCTATATATAATTATGGGTCGATGTGGACCAATTTTTGCACGATTGTTAGATACCATATACTAACACCATGTACCAAATTTCAGCCGGATCGGATGAAATTTGCTTCTCTTAGAGCAATCTCAAGCCAAATTTGGGGGTCCGTTTATATGGGGGCTATACGTAAAAGTGGACCGATATGGCCCATTTGCAATACCATCCGACCTACATCAATAACAACTACTTGTGCCAAGTTTCAAGTCGATAGCTTGTTTCGTTCGGAAGTTAGCGTGATTTCAACAGTCGGACGGACGGACGGACATGCTCAGATCGACTCAGAATTTCACCACGACCCAGAATATATATATTTTATGGGGTCTTAGAACAATATTTCGATATGTTACAAACGGAATGACAAAGTTAATATACCCCCATCCTATGGTGGAGGGTATAAAAAAAACAAACGTATCTGTGCCCAATATTACGACGATTGAGTCATATTGAAGACTATAGTGTAATAAACGGACGGACAGACGAAGATGGTTATATTGCCTCAGGATTGCTCTCTGATCGATCGGAAATGAAAATTTTGATGTGTTCCAAACGGAATGACAAAATTATTATACCCACATCTCCATTCTTGGGTGTTATGAACATTTTGTGAGTTGGCAGTTTCGTGATCAAAGTTTAAATTTGATTTATCAAATCTGTAGTGGACCTATTAGCCTTGACATGGAATTCAATTATTGAGCTGTTTTGGTTAGCACACAGTTACTGGTTGCCTGCTAATCATGGCACCATGTGGCGTATAAATGACGATAATGACAATGCTTTAAAATCACACATACGAACCCATGGTGAATCACACACCAATTTACAATAATATCACATGAGTTTCATGAATGGCGAAACATTAGACGAAACAAAATAAAATCGAAAAACAAAAATTATCAAAATTGTGGACTTTAATAGTCATACAAAGGAAAGTTTAATTTTTTTGCATTTGCCAAATTTCTATACAATTGTAAACTTATTGTTTTACATCAGTTCCTTATTGGTGATGAAATGTGAATCCAAGCGGAAAACAATCACACAAAAATTATTCCGCTAACTCGTCATCATCGACGTCAAATCTCAATATACATGGAAAGAACGCTATGTAATTGGTAGGACTACTTGGGGATGGGTTTGCCAGATGATGGTTGCCAAAATCCGGGACTTTGCGCCGTACATTCCGGGATTTTCGGGACAAGCAAAAACCGTCACTCTCGAGTTTCAAGTTCATATAAAATTAAATTTTATTTTATCGTTATAAAGCACATTATAAAGTTCATTGTTTACAGACTGGTTTTTTTTTTTTGAAAGTCGAGACCTATGCTCATATTTACTGGCATATTACTATCGAGATATATTTTTAGATTAATTTCTATTGGAAATCCAGGCTGTTGTAACTTAAGCTATGGATAGTGTTTTTTGATGCTGTGAATTAGAATATTGTCCTGGATATGAATCATGAAGTTTGAATGGGCACTGCCAAAAATTTAATATATGCGTTGACTAATTGAAATTCCCTAATTTTTTTCAAATTTTGTAAAAAATTAATGGACATGAAATTCCGAGACATTCCAAGCGAGTCCCGACCATCTGACAAGCCAACTTGGCAAATGTGTGTGAAGATAAATACGTATTTAAAACCCTAGACACAAACCAATTGTAATAGATTAGGGTAAAAACATTTTGGGATTTTTTCGAAAAACTGATTTTTTTGGAAAAACTACTGGGAATTTAAAATTAAAATTTCGCAGGAACAATGCCAGGGGAACACCCTACATAACGGTTTATTTATTTTGGAAATACATTAACCACCGCAAGAGATATGTGGTGGGACATTTGGCAATGGGAGGGGAATCATATCTCTGGAAGGGAGCCACCGTGGTGCAATGGTTAGCATGCCCGCCTTGCATACACAAGGTCGTGGGTTCGATTCCTGCTACGACCGAACACCAAAAAGTTTTTCAGCGGTGGATTATCCCACCTCAGTAATGCTGGTGACATTTCTGAGGGTTTCAAAGCTTCTCTAAGTGGTTTCACTAGAATGTGGAACGCCGTTCGGACTCGGCTATAAAAAGGAGGTCCCTTGTCATTGAGTTTAACATGGAATCGGGCAGCACTCAGTGATAAGAGAGAAGTTCACCACTGTGGTATCACAATGGACTGAATAGTCTAAGTGAGCCTGATACATCGGGCTGCCACATAACCTAACCTAACCTAACCTATATCTCTGGAACGGGATATCCTGCCAGGACTACTTATGCGGCAGTGTATAGTCCTATGAAATACCTATCGAACAAGGTATAGCATATATCAAGATTTGATTTTTAAGACACCAAATACGCTCTTTTAATTTCTGTATTTATTATCCTAAATTTCTGGAGGGGATCAGTGGCCATATCTCAGGGACGAAGCTACCCTCTGACCTAAAAT
Source organism: Haematobia irritans (assembly GCF_050003625.1). Taxonomy (NCBI): domain Eukaryota; kingdom Metazoa; phylum Arthropoda; class Insecta; order Diptera; family Muscidae; genus Haematobia; species Haematobia irritans. The sequence continues at coordinate 151,950,026 of NC_134397.1, read as the reverse complement.
TTATGACAAATTAATGTGCTTGTAACACCCTTCAATCAGAGGGTAAACATTTGTTGAAGCGATATTTCAGAACTCCAAAATTGTTCCTCCAATATTGGTTATTTTACCTATGAATTTTCGGAGGGGAGGAATGCGTCCAGGAGGAGTGGGGTACATCCTGCCGACATAGCTCCCACACAAATCCATACTCCTAAAGACGCCTTTTCGAACAAAAGAAACAGCGAATCAAGAATTGATTTTGGGATTGCTCCAGCTCCTCATCAATATGACCCTTTTTCAGACCAAAAAATACAAAACTGAATAGAAGCAAAGCAGAAAAATTTCGCACCAGATGCTTGGCCAGGAGCAGTGCTAATATCGATGGAACGGGATCTCCTTCCGACATGGCATAAAAACCATTATAAAGCTCCAAGAAACACCTATACGGATTGATGTCACTTTATTCCAGAATTGATTTTGGTATACCCAGATACGCCTGTTCAAATGTGGCCCATTTCATAGCAGATTCTGGCCGGGAGCAGTGACCATATCTTTGGAACGAATTATCCTGCCGACACGAGATGACCAATTTTGTACAGTGCTAGGAAGCTACTTTCCGGAATGGTGTAACTTTATTCCAGAATTGATTTTGGTATACCCAGATACGCCTGTTCAAATGTGGCCCATTTCATAGCAGATTCTGGCCGGGAGCAGTGGCCATATCTTTGGAACGAATTATCCTGCCGACACGAGATGACCACTGTTGTACAGTGCTAGGAACCTACTTTCCGGAATGGTGTCACTTTATTGCAGAATTGATTTCGGTATACCCAGATACGCCTGTTCAAATGTGGCCCATTTCATAGCAGATTCTGGCCGGGAGCAGTGGCCATATCTTTGGAACGAATTATCGTGCCGACATCAAATAACCACTGTTGTATAGTCCTAGGAAGCTACTTTCCTGCATGGTGTCACTTTATCCCAGAATTGATTTCGGTATACCCAGATACGCCTGTTCAAATGTGGCCCATTTCATAGCAGATTCTGGCCGGGAGCAGTGGCCATATCTTTGGAACGAATTATCGTGCCGACATCAAATAACCACTGTTGTATAGTACTAGGAAGCTGCTTTCCGGAATGGTGTCAATTTGTTCCAGAATTGATTTTGGTATACCCAAATACGCCTGGTCAAATTTGGAATCAATTGTAATAGATTAGGGTAAGAAAAAAAAATTTTTTGTGTTTGCAAAAAAGTGGCTTTAAAGAAAAACTATTTTGAATTTAAAGTAAAATTTTGCAAAAACAGTGCCGCCTATATAGCAATTTTGTTCTTTCTTAGATATATTGACTACAACTAAAGTAGTGGTGTAAGACATTTGGCAACGGACGTATAAAAAAACTCCGAAACTCTTTTCCGGATTAATGTAACATTATTTCAAAGTCAAAGTTGGTGTATGCAGATGCTTTACACCATTTTCTAAATTTTATTATTAGTGTTTAAAATAAAAATAAATTCAAATAAAATTTTATTAAAAGTAAGCGAACCGTGATTTGAACGTGGATACTTAAATAAACCTTGAATTCAACTCACTCATCAACGAGTTAGGCCACCCCCTCGACGATAATCTGCGCAGCGAAACTTTCCTATGACGTAATTCCAGGTTTTGTCTTTAAGTAAACACGGGTAGACCTCAACATACATATGACAAAAATAAGTAAATAATTTTCGACATGTTCCAGAAATTCATTGTACATTTTTAGCAAAATTTACAAATTTTAGGAAATTTTAAACTTTTTTCTGAAAAATACGAAATCTTTCATTTGTGTAACTTGTTCTTCTTTTGTAGTTCATCTACATGCACACAAAAATTATTAAATTTAAATAATTTTCTCATATTGGGGAAATTTAAACTAAAACATAATAATTTTCATGAACTAAAATAAAGTTAAGTTGACTTTAATGCCATGGTGCGTTCACTGTTTTTAGTGTAGGCATTCTTACTTTATAAACCAAAAAATATAATTGCAACCACTTTATTTTCGAGTGACCTACGTGCACCAAATTCATTGCAATTCATTTAATAATAAGTTTTTTTCTTGAAATCATGTCCGCATTTCTATTGTAATTTAACTAGATAAATCTAATAAATATTATGGTGTATATTAAAAAGAACATTGGCAATACTACAACATTTAACGTGAGAGCAAATAGAAAATACCCATTTAACTCTTTAAAAACCAAAGAGAACCAAATAACTTAATCCCGTTACTATTTCAATTTTTGAGAAATGGATTTTGGGGTGGAAACGCAAACACACATACTTGAGCGTGAACTAACACTTGCAATTGTAGTGGTATATCGTTTAGTTGAGTTATTCGCCACATAGTTCAAATGATTGGCATAGCCGAATAGGTTGAGCGTTCGGTACAATCTAATTTTGTTCAAGGGTTAGGTGTTCGAGCCCACTTTTGACTATATTTATACATATATATGTGTATATACATATTTTTTAAACCCTCCATCATAGGATGGGGGTATACTAAATTCGTCAATCCGTTTGTAATGCATTAAAATATTGGTTTCAGACACCATAGAGTGTATTTATACATTCTTGGTTGTGGGGAATTTCTGAGTCGATGAAATGAATTTTTTAGTAAAAAAAAAACAATACAGTAATCAAAATAAATAAAAACGTGTCACAGTCAATCAAACGTGGACTCGAACTCGCATCTGTTGAATAAAGAAAAATACGCCAAACGCTTAACCTACTAGACCATCCTAACTCCACTGAATAATTTAGCGAATAGCTCAACTAAACGACTACAAGAAATGATAACGATCTCTTATATGTGTGTATTGGGGTTTCACTCATTTCCTTAAAAATTGAAATAGTAACGGTGTTACGACATTGGTTCTCTTGCGCTTTAAAAGGGTAAGCATACATTTTCTCTTTGCTCCCTCATTGCACGTGCGGCATAGTGTTGCCATTGAGCGATTTTATAATATTCTTGAATTTAAAATTTGTTAAAATTATATTTATATTTAACCCAAAGAGCATCTCATTCACACAAATTGTGAATGATACCAATCTTTTGCATCACGTATAAAGATTATATGAATTACACGTATAGCAAAAAATTGTATTACGCAAATAGTTAACAACAAACTAAGTCTAAATAAACTAAGTTTACATCTTCATTTTAATTATAGTATTACCTTAAGTTTACGCTACTCATCGTACGCTAGATACCTTAAAAACTTAATTACAAACTTAACGAAATCCTAAACGGCACTTATGCACTTTAGCTCTATACAGTGTCTAAGATTTATAAATTTTACTTAAAATTTTGAATTTTAACAATATATTAGATAAAAAAAATATTAAATAAATTTAGTCAATCTTTGCTTAGCACCAAGAAATCTCTTGAATGCACAGCAACAAAAAATTTGGGTTCCAGTGCTGATATTTGTGGAAAACAACTAAATTCACTACTTATGGTAAATATCAATCTTCGAAAGTTTTCTCAGCATTAAAGAATCATAACAATAAAAACTTACAGTAGGTGCAAAACCACGACTTGTTTGGTGGTAGTTTTTATGAAACCCAATATAGCAAAGGGTTTCATAAAAATTCATTACTTGTGCAATTTACTTCTAATGACATTTCCTGGGTGTGGAGATTATACCAACTTTCTACAGAGGTTTTTCATTTTTCATTAATTAATTGTCATTAATTTTCGGAGTTGGTAACCCTCTTGACTCTGTTAAAGCAACTGAAACAGGTAAGCCTCAGCATTAACCAAAATGGCGTAATTGAAATGTAGACATCTTACAGAAACTATGTATGTTGAGGTCTACCTGTGTTTAATTAAAGACAAAACCTGGAATTACGTCATAGGAAAGTTTCGTTGCGCAGATTATCGTCAAGGCAGTGGCCTAACTCGTTGATGAGTGAGTTGGAATCAAGGTTTATTTAAGTATGCAGGTTCAAATCAAGGTTGGCTTACTTTTGATAAAATTTTATTCGAATTTATTTTTATTTTAAACACTAATAATAAAATTTAGGAAAAAGTGTAAAGCATCTGCATACACCAACTTTGATTTGGAAATAATGTTACATTAATCCGGAAAAGAGTTTCGGAGTTTTTTTATACGTCCGTTGCCAAATGTCTTACACCACTACTTTAGTTGTAGTCAATATATTTAAGAAAGAACAAAATTGCTATATAGGCGGCACTGTTTTTGCAAAATTTTACTTTAAATTCAAAATAGTTTTTCTTTAAAGCCACTTTTTTGCAAACACAAAAAAAAATTTTTTTCTTACCCTAATCTATTACAATTGATTCCAAATTTGAACAGGCGTATTTGGGTATACCAAAATCAATTCTGGAACAAATTGACACCATTCCGGAAAGCAGCTTCCTAGTACTATACAACAGTGGTTATTTCATGTCGGCAGAATAATTCGTTCCGAAGATATGGCCACTGCTCCCGGCCAGAATCTGCTATGAATGGGCCACATTTGAACAGGCGTATCTGGGTATACCGAAATCAATTCTGCAATAAAGTGACACCATTCCGGAAAGTAGCTTCCTAGCACTGTACAACAGTGGTCATCTCGTGTCGGCAGGATAATTCGTTCCAAAGATATGGCCACTGCTCCCGGCCAGATTCTGCTATGAAATTGACCACTTTTGAACAGGCGTATTTGGGTATACCGAAATCAATTCTGGAATAAAGTGACACCATTCCGGAAAGTAGGTTCCTAGGACTATACAACAGTGGTCATCCCTTGTCGGCAGGATAATTCGTTCCCAAGATATGGCCACTGCTCCCGGCCAGAATCTGCTATGAAATGGGCCACATTTGAACAGGCGTATCTGGGTATACCGAAATCAATTCTGGGATAAAGTGACACCATGCCGGAAAGTAGCTTCCTAGGACTATACAACAGTGGTCATCCCTTGTCGGCAGGATAATTCGTTCCCAAGATATGGCCACTGCTCCCGGCCAGAATCTGCTATGAAATGGGCCACATTTGAACAGGCGTATCTGGGTATACCGAAATCAATTCTGCAATAAAGTGACACCATTCCGGAAAGTAGCTTCCTAGCACTGTACAACAGTGGTCATCTCGTGTCGGCAGGATATTTCATTCGAAAGATATGGCCACTGCTCCCGGCCAGATTCTGCTATGAAATTGACCACTTTTGAACAGGCGTATTTGGGTATACCGAAATCAATTCTGGGATAAAGTGACACCATGCCGGAAAGTAGCTTCCTAGGACTATACAACAGTGGTAATTTGATGTCGGCACGATAATTCGTTCCAAAGATATGGCCACTGCTCCCGGCCAGAATCTGCTATGAAATGGGCCACATTTGAACAGGCGTATCTGGGTATACCGAAATCAATTCTGCAATAAAGTGACACCATTCCGGAAAGTAGGTTCCTAGGACTATACAACAGTGGTCATCCCTTGTCGGCAGGATAATTCGTTCCCAAGATATGGCCACTGCTCCCGGCCAGAATCTGCTATGAAATGGGCCACATTTGAACAGGCGTATCTGGGTATACCGAAATCAATTCTGCAATAAAGTGACACCATTCCGGAAAGTAGCTTCCTAGGACTATACAACAGTGGTCATCCCTTGTCGGCAGGATAATTCGTTCCAAAGATATGGCCACTGCTCCCGGCCAGATTCTGCTATGAAATTGACCACTTTTGAACAGGCGTATTTGGGTATACCGAAATCAATTCTGGGATAAAGTGACACCATGCCGGAAAGTAGCTTCCTAGGACTATACAACAGTGGTAATTTGATGTCGGCACGATAATTCGTTCCAAAGATATGGCCACTGCTCCCGGCCAGAATCTGCTATGAAATGGGCCACATTTGAACAGGCGTATCTGGGAATACCGAAATCAATTCTGGGATAAAGTGACACCATGCCGGAAAGTAGCTTCCTAGGACTATACAACAGTGGTCATCCCTTGTCGGCAGGATAATTCGTTCCCAAGATATGGCCACTGCTCCCGGCCAGAATCTGCTATGAAATGGGCCACATTTGAACAGGCGTATCTGGGTATACCGAAATCAATTCTGGGATAAAGAGACACCATGCCGGAAAGTAGCTTCCTAGGACTATACAACAGTGGTTATTTGATGTCGGCACGATAATTCGTTCCAAAGATATGGCCACTGCTCCCGGCCAGAATCTGCTATGAAATGGGCCACATTTGAACAGGCGTATCTGGGTATACCGAAATCAATTCTGCAATAAAGTGACACCATTCCGGTAAGTAGCTTCCTAGCACTGTACAACAGTGGTCATCTCGTGTCGGCAGGATATTTCATTCGAAAGATATGGCCACTGCTCCCGGCCAGATTCTGCTATGAAATTGACCACTTTTGAAAAGGCGTATTTGGGTATACCGAAATCAATTCTGCAATAAAGTGACACCATTCCGGAAAGTAGCTTCCTAGCACTGTACAACAGTGGTCATCTCGTGTCGGCAGGATAATTCGTTCCAAAGATATGGCCACTGCTCCCGGCCAGAATCTGCTATGAAATGGGCCACATTTGAACAGGCGTATCTGGGTATACCAAAATCAATTCTGGAATAAAGTTACACCATTCCGGAAAGTAGCTTCCTAGCACTGTACAAAATTGGTCATCTCGTGTCGGCAGGATAATTCGTTCCAAAGATATGGTCACTGCTCCCGGCCAGAATCTGCTATGAAATTGGCCACTTTTGAACAGGCGTATCTGGGTATACCGAAATCAATTCTGGAATAAAGTGACACCATTCCGGAAAGTAGGTTCCTAGGACTATACAACAGTGGTCATCCCTTGTCGGCAGGATAATTCGTTCCAAAGATATGGCCACTGCTCCCGGCCAGAATCTGCTATGAAATGGGCCACATTTGAACAGGCGTATCTGGGTATACCAAAATCAATTCTGGAATAAAGTGACATCAATCCGTATAGGTGTTTCTTGGAGCTTTATAATGGTTTTTATGCCATGTCGGAAGGAGATCCCGTTCCATCGATATTAGCACTGCTCCTGGCCAAGCATCTGGTGCGAAATTTTTCTGCTTTGCTTCTATTCAGTTTTGTATTTTTTGGTCTGAAAAAGGGTCATATTGATGAGGAGCTGGAGCAATCCCAAAATCAATTCTTGATTCGCTGTTTCTTTTGTTCGAAAAGGCGTCTTTAGGAGTATGGATTTGTGTGGGAGCTATGTCGGCAGGATGTACCCCACTCCTCCTGGACGCATTCCTCCCCTCCGAAAATTCATAGGTAAAATAACCAATATTGGAGGAACAATTTTGGAGTTCTGAAATATCGCTTCAACAAATGTTTACCCTCTGATTGAAGGGTGTTACAAGCACATTAATTTGTCATAAATTTTAGGTCAGAGGGTAGCTTCGTCCCTGAGATATGGCCACTGATCCCCTCCAGAAATTTAGGATAATAAATACAGAAATTAAAAGAGCGTATTTGGTGTCTTAAAAATCAAATCTTGATATATGCTATACCTTGTTCGATAGGTATTTCATAGGACTATACACTGCCGCATAAGTAGTCCTGGCAGGATATCCCGTTCCAGAGATATGATTCCCCTCCCATTGCCAAATGTCCCACCACATATCTCTTGCGGTGGTTAATGTATTTCCAAAATAAATAAACCGTTATGTAGGGTGTTCCCCTGGCATTGTTCCTGCGAAATTTTAATTTTAAATTCCCAGTAGTTTTTCCAAAAAATCAGTTTTTCGAAAAAATCCCAAAATGTTTTTACCCTAATCTATTACAATTGGTTTGTGTCTAGGGTTTTAAATACGTATTTATCTTCACACACATACTTGGCAATGATGTTCACCGGAACTTTGTATCGAACTCAATTGAGCGATAAACGGCCATTATATTCGTAAAGGTGCAAGAATGTAATTTTGCAGCACAATAACACTCCGCCCCATGTTTGAAAACACTGAAATGAGATGTTTTACCCCAAAATTGGGAGCCACCGTGGTGCAATAGTTAGCATGCCCGCCTTGCATACACAAAGTCGTGGGTTCACTTCCTGCTAAGACCGAACACCAAAAAGTTTTTCAGCGGTGGATTATTCCACCTCAGAATGCTGGTGACATTTCTGAGGGTTTCAAAGCTTCTCTAAGTGCTTTCACTGCAATGTGGAATGCCGTTAAGACTCGGCTATAAAAAGGAGGTCCCTTGTCATTGAGCTTAACATGGAATCGGGCAGCACTCAGTGATAAGAGAGAAGTTTACCAATGTGGTATCACAATGGATTGAATAGTCTAAGTGAGCCTGATACATCGGGCTGCCACATAACCTAACCTAACCTACCCCAAAATTGTATAGCCCAAACATTGCTCCTTCCGATTCTTATTTATTCCGATCGATGACGTTTGATCTAGCTTATCCGCATTTTCGTTGTTGGAAAATTGGATACAGTCAAAAGAAGAGTTCTTTTTTCATCGCGGTATTTGCCAGAAATATAGAAAAAAGTAGCGATCATCGGATCATTCTGTCCCAGTTTTTTCGCAATAAATTTCTAAACATACTTCGATTAAATATTTGAAAAAAATCCCGCATTTAGTACAGCCTCTAGATTTCCACTTTCCACCAAACCTGATAAAAACGATTTCCAATTAAAATTTAATAGAATTTGGAGAAATACAGTCGAAGCTCGGTTTAACGAACGATATATTGTCAGACCCTTTCGTTATTTAGAAAACTTCGTTAAATCGAACGGGAATATTATATGTTAACTTTTATTGAAAATCTTAGTTTTTTTTACCAGATGAGTAAAAATTCATAAGCATTTGGCAAAATTTAACTACAGAGGCACTTAAAAAATTTAACTACAGAGGCACTTAAAAAATATTACTTTTAATAATCCTACACCCTCAAAAAAAATCGCTTCTTTAACATATGTTCCAAACATATTTTGCAGGAAGCACATATATTATTGCATACTGCCGAAACATTAATATGTTTGTTTTATGTGAACATATTATATGTTTGGAAGCATTTTGAGCCAAAAATATTATATGCTTGGAAGAATTTTTCCCAAACACGATTGTGCTCATTCCCTAACATACTCGTAATTTTCACTTCCACGAATTTTTTTAGTTATTGGCACCTTTCTCTGTAATACAAATAATGTTGAAGAAATTATTCACTTTTATAAATTTTTTAAATTTTACCTTTCGCCTGCACGGAGAATCGAACCGAGGACCATACAGTTTGTAAGCCAACACACTATCCACTGGGCTACGTAGCTGTTATAGTCACCAGTAGATAATTATCGTTTTAAGTTACATTTATGTAGCATAGTTTGCAGCGCCCACGAGCCTATGCAAACATAACATTATTTAACAGAAACATACATTTGTTTGCTACGTGGAGCAGTGGTTAGCATGTCTGCCTTGCATGCAAAGGGTCGTGGGTTCAATCCCTGCTCCGACCGAACATTTTTTTTTGTTTTTTTTTTTTTTTTTTTTAATTTACACATTTATATTTATACTATATTAATTTTTTTTTTAAATGAAACTTCGAAATGTGCGTTATTAAAGATTTATAGTCAGTAACAGTGCTTGATATAAACGAAATTGACTGATTTTTGGATAAAATATTATTTTTTATTGCAAAAATAACAATCTTGTAATAAAACACTGTTTTTGTACAAAACTTTAAAATTTGGAAGGAATTCATAAACTAACAAAAGAAGAACGTGGAGTCGAGTATAAACATACATACATAATTTTATAATATAAACATAAATTTATTTAGGAGTGAACAGTTTTTTACTAGCATTTAACACCATCGCTCTAAAATTCCTTTTATTTTTCTTTAATAATTTATTTTAAAGAAAATAAACTTTTTAAACTGTTTTAGCTGTAAAACTCGAACTTAATGCCCGCTTTTATATTTGATGGTGTCCGTCAACTCCTCGTGGACTACTTATTAATAAAGAGGAACTAAAGTTTGTTTTTTTACATTTTACTGTGTAATTTTTTCACTATTTCCTCCTTATTTCATTTTACTGTCCCAACTCTAAAAAGAGTATAGTGCCCTTTCGTTATTTTTATGAAGACCCCTGATTTCTTTTAACGAACCAAGAAAAAAATTGTGCCCATAATGCCAAAATGATAAACAAAACACATGTCCACACATACATAAAATGCTGCTCTCAAGGCGAAAACATAAGCTGTTTGTTTTTCAAATGTCTATTCTCTTGGTTCAGAATGTATATTCTCTTTATTCAAATTAAATAATATTTAGACTTAAACATATCAAATTTTTGGCCTTATCATAAAACAGTTTTCCGAAACAACATACAAGCGGTTTCACAAAAATTGTTCTCTTTTGACTCTTTTGCTGTGTTATATTGATATCTTTCGTCAACTCTCCCGGTTTCCATCTCTATTTCTCTCTATACTCTCTCTGTCGCTTTGAATAAAATATCACAACATATGTATGTTTAGTCGAAATTTGTAAATTTATATATGTTTGTATTCAAACATATATAAATTTACAAATTTCGACTAAACATACATATGTTGTGATATTTTATTCAAAGCGACAGAGAGAGTATAGAGAGAAATAGAGATGGAAACCGGGAGAGTTGACGAAAGATATCAATATAACACAGCAAAAGAGTCAAAAGAGAACAATTTTTGTGAAACCGCTTGTATGTTGTTTCGGAAAACTGTTTTATGATAAGGCCAAAAATTTGATATGTTTAAGTCTAAATATTATTTAATTTGAATAAAGAGAATATACATTCTGAACCAAGAGAATAGACATTTGAAAAACAAACAGCTTATGTTTTCGCCTTGAGAGCAGCATTTTATGTATGTGTGGACATGTGTTTTGTTTATCATTTTGGCATTATGGGCACAATTTTTTTCTTGGTTCGTTAAAAGAAATCAGGGGTCTTCATAAAAATAGCGAAAGGGCACTATACACTTTTTAGAGTTGGGACAGTAAAATGAAATGAGGAGGAAATAGTGAAAAATTACACAGTAAAATGTAAAAAACAAACTTTAGTTCCTCTTTAGTAGTCCACGAGGAGTTGACGGACACCATCAAATATAAAAGCGGGCATTAAGTTCGAGTTTTACAGCTAAAACAATTTAAAAAGTTTATTTTCTTAAAAATGAATTATTAAAGAAAAATAAAAGGAATTTTAGAGCGATGGTGTTAAATGCTAGTAAAAAACTGTTCACTCCTAAATAAATTTATGTTTATATTATAAAATTATGTATGTATGTTTATACTCGACTCCACGTTCTTCTTTTGTTAGTTTTTGAATTCCTTCCAAATTTTAAAGTTTTGTCCAAAAACAGTTTTTTATTACAAAATTGTTATTTTTGCAATAAAAAATAATATTTTATCCAAAAATCAGTCAATTTCGTTTATATCAAGCACTGTTACTGACTATAAATCTTTAATAACGCACATTTCGAAGTTTCATTTAAAAAAATTTAATATAGTATAAATATAAATGTGTAAATTAAAAAAAAAATCAAAAAAATGTTCGGTCGGAGCAGGGATTGAACCCACGACCCTTTGCATGCAAGGCAGACATGCTAACCACTGCTCCACGTGGCAAACAAATGTATGTTTCTGTTAAATAATGTTATGTTTGCATGGGCTCGTGGGCGCTGCAAACTATGCTATATAAATGTAACTTAAAACGATAATTATCTACTGGTGACTATAACAGCTACGTAGCCCAGTGGATAGTGTGTTGGCTTACAAACTGTATGGTCCTCGGTTCGATTCTCCGTGCAGGCGAAAGGTAAAATTTAAAAAATTTATAAAAGTGAATAATTTCTTCAACATTATTTGTATTACAGAAAAAGGTGCCAATAACTAAAAAATTTCGTGGAAGTGAAAATTACGAGTATGTTAGGGAATGAGCACAATCGTGTTTGGGAAAAATTCTTCCAAGCATATAATATTTTTGGCTCAAAATGCTTCCAAACATATAATATGTTCACATAAAACAAACATATTAATGTTTCGGCAGTATGCAATAATATATGTGCTTCCTGCAAAATATGTTTGGAACATATGTTAAAGAAGCGATTTTTTTTGAGGGTGTGTGCTCTAACTTCTTAAACGAATTGCTTACTTTGTTTCCAGTCCCCGGTTTCAAGATGGGCCTGGCATAGGTAGTGTTCGTAGTAGCATCTTCCTAAAACGCCCTATATACACCATTACTACACGGATGAAAAAGGCTGTTTTTCATATGTTTGGCTATAAACATTATATGTTTGGAACACAAATTTTTAAACACAATATTTTTGAGTGCAAGCATATAATGTTCATAAACTAGCATAACATGTTTGGGACATATATGTTAATATGTTAGAACATATTATGTTTGGGACATAAAATGTTTGTAAATATAATATGCTTGGATGCAAACATATATTAATTTAGAAATAGCCTATAAACATATATGTGTTTAGTAGCTTGGAGCGCTATTTACCAGGGAGCGATATTGAATTAAGTTGGTGGTTGTTGCTTGTTATTACAAAATTAACATTTTATTTTTCCTTGGGCAATTGATCAGCTACTTCTTTGATCCTTACAAACTGTGTGGTCCGCTGTTCGAATCCCCGTCCGGCAAAAGGTAAAATTAAAATAAATAAAAAATCATAAAATTGAATAATTTCTTCTACAATGTTTGTATTACAGAAAAAGGTGCTAAGAACTAAAAAATCTCGTGGAAGTGAGAAAGATGTCGGGGAATATACAATTGGGCAGAAACAAAATTTTGAGCATTCAGGTCGAAAACCTATGTTGTTAGCACCTATATTACCTGTTTATTTTCATAATTCGTTATGATTGTAAATATATAAATAAATAAATAAAATTTTGAGCACAATATTGTTTGGGAGAATTTTTTTTAAGCATATAATATTTTTGGGTACAAAATGCTTCCAAACATATTATATGTTCACATAATAACATATTGTTTTTTGGAAGACAACATTATTGAATTTGGATGCAAAAATACAAAATGTTTGGAACTTAGACTACCCAAACATATATTGTTTAGACCAATATGCTTTCAAACATATTATATATTGGAAGAGATCAAACATATAAATGTTTGGGCAATACCCAAAAATGTATATGCTTGAAGCAAAATATGTTTGGGAGTATATGTTACAGAAGCGATTTTTTGTGAGCGTGTATGCTGCTCCTGTCGGAATAGATGTGCGCAGTTTTAATTTGTTTTTAGTTTGTCACAATTTTTAAATTTTCATATAATTTATTGATTTCTATACTCTCTTGATTTTAAAATTGAATTGGATCTAGACATTTGCCTATGGGTCAACATATTTCAAATGTTTTTCTCTCTGGTGCAATTGGGATAATCAAAATAAAACCGTTTTCTAAGAGTTTTTCCCAAACTCTCATGAGGACCTGTCTAGTCCTACTAAGTTCTCCCAGGTCATGTACTTTGGAATGAGCCGTGTCCTGCAGTGTAAATTTACCTCCCGTCAACGACAAACCCGTGTTAAAGTGTCCGGTCCTTCCATACGTTTCGTTCAGAACTGGGACTGGTCTTTCGCTAAATGGGATTTTAAACTGGATTTTCGCTAAATAGGATATTCGTTAAACAGAGCTTCGATTGTATTTAATTAAATCATATAAAAGATTCATCGAACTTTGTAATGAAAACAAATATCAATCACAAAAATTAATAGTATCAGTTAAGTTTTTAATTGAATCAATAAATTTTTAATTGACTTTGGTGACTAATATACACACAATCCCACGGCGGCGGGTTCTACGCACCGGATTGACCCGATGGATACCAGCTATCGGCCAGCGGCTGCCACCTCAGTGTACGTGTTGTCTCGTCCATTTTTTCGTGTTGGAGAAGGTGCATCCCGGGGAGCCTTCTCCGCCTGCTTTTGGTCCGAGCCGGGATAGAGGAAAACCCCGGACCATGGTACTGTGCCGTCTGCCGAAATCGAATTCACCATCGCTCGGTTTCGGTGAGGTGTAACCGGTGCATGGAATGGGTGCACTTCCGGAATTGCTCCGGCCTAACATCGCTGCGGGAGTATAGTCAAACTGACTTCGTGGCAGGATGCTGTGCCAATGACAGCAGCAGTGGGTCATCTGATTATGTGACCCCACCGACTTCTCCCGCACAACAATATTCTCCGCCGCAGCATCTTACACCGAATATTGTTGTACCAGTTCCGGAGAGTGCATCATTTTTGCAATTTAATTGCAACGGGCTCCGTGGTAAGATTAGTGAGATCGTAGACTTTATGAATCGGAAAAGGATAAGGGTCGCGGCGATCCAGGAAACAAAGCTGAATCCCACCTGCAGCCTACGACATTGTGATGGGTACAATGTCCTACGGAAGGATCGCACAAGAAATGGAGGTGGTGGCCTGGCTTTCATATTACACCGTTCCGTGCAGTATAGACCTATCACGCTTGTGCTAGACACTAATGACCCGTACATGGAATGTATGGGGGTAGCAGTTAAGTGTGGGGCTGCCGAGATAGAGCTATACAATGTGTACATACCGCCGGTTGGTAGCTGTGCTCCTGGTTATAGCCCAAACATTGAGTGGTTGTTGAGCGGGCATAACCGATTGGTTCTAGGAGATTTTAATGCCCACCATGAACTTTGGCATTCTCTCCTCGGTAATGACCAGAGGGGCATAGCTTTGGCAGATCAGATAGACGACTCCACATTTTGCACGGTGAACGAAGAGGCCCCCACGAGAATTATGGGTGACTGCAGCAGTTCGCCAGATTTATCGTTAGCATCGCCTGGTCTGATAAATGACGTCTCCTGGCAACCCGTCATTTCATTGGGTTCGGACCACCTCCCCATAATTCTCACCATCAACCGACCCTCCGATTTCATAACCTCTGAACGCCGGACGTTTATTAATCAAAAGAAAGTCAACTGGAAAGGCTTCAGAGAATACACCGATCGCCGCTTCAGTGAGCTCCCGTCCCCCTCACATGTTCATGTTGCCCAGAGGGAGTTCCGGGACATCATCAACGCAGCAGCCGCTCGCTTCATACCCGCTGGTCGAATTGCCCAGGTGAGGCCCAACTTCCCAGCCGAAGCGGCGGGACTCGCAGACGAGCGTGATGAACGCCGTCGTGCTAACCCTGCTGATCCTAGAATCAGAGAACTAAATCTAGAGATTAGTAAGATAGTCGACGAGCACAAGCGGAACACTTGGTTAGAGCACCTGAAGCAATGTAACTTAGGAACAGGAACTGGTAAATTGTGGTCAACAGTTAGAGCCCTCTCGAACCCCTCCACAAGGGATGATGGGATTTCAGTCACATTTGGCGACGTGACTGTGACTGATCCGAAGAGGTGCGCCAAATACTTCAACCGACAGTTTGTCGAGCATCCCGAGAGTGATAGAGCGAAAAGGAGAGCCACCCGTCGTGTACGTGGTCTCCGAGCCGATGACACACCACAATTTACTGCAGCCGAAGTTACCAATGTCATCAACAGCGCGAAACCATCTAAGGCGCTGGGCCCTGACGGAATTTCAATGCTAATGCTGAAGCATCTGGGAATACTGGGAGTTGAGTACCTGACCAGACTCCTCAATTTGTCTTTGGAATCACACATTATACCCGATGTCTGGAAAATGGGAAGGGTGATTCCACTACTGAAACCGGGCAAAGATTCGAGCAAAGGTGAATCGTACAGACCGATATCCCTTCTTTCGCCAGTAGCCAAGACACTTGAGGCATTACTCCTCCCCAGCCTTGTGGAGAATTTTCCAGCTGCCCACCATCAACATGGATTCCGTAAGGTACATAGTACGACAACAGCCTTACATGCCATTTCGACACATATTAATAAGGGACTTAACCAGCCCAGGCCGTGTCACAGGACGGTCCTCGTGGCGCTTGACCTATCGAAAGCATTCGATACGGTCAACCATGCCACATTATTTGAGGACATCGAGAATACGTCCCTACCGGCAGGAGCGAAGCGTTGGGTGCTGAATTATATGTGTGGACGCCAGTCGTACGTGGAATTCAGGGACAGAAAGTCAAGACCGCGTAGAGTTAAACAGGGAGTTCCCCAAGGTGGGGTGATATCTCCGGCACTGTTTAACCTCTACATGTCCTCGATTCCACCCCCTCCTGACGGCGTCGAGATTGTATCATATGCGGATGACTGTACAATCTTGGCATCCGGGCCCAATGTTGATGACATTTGCGATCGGTTGAACGTCTACATAGCTAATCTTACCAGTTATTTCACTGCGAGAAACTTGAGGATATCCCCCACCAAATCCTCAGCCACACTATTTACTACATGGACGGCAGAAGTGCGCAGGCAGTTGAATATCAGAGTCGATGGAGTAATAATTCCGACCACAAATTACCCCAAGATTCTTGGGGTCACATTCGACAGCCTTTTTAGGTCATCTGCCCATGCCACTGCAATTTGTAATAAGCTCCGTGGTAGAAACAAGGTCCTCAAGTCACTAGCCGGCAGTACTTGGGGTGCGGACAAAGAAACCTTGCTAACTACTTATAAGGCAATTGGCCGGTCAGTGGTAAACTATGCAGCGCCAGTGTGGACACCGCAGACCAGTGATACGCAGTGGAATAACATACAAACCTGCCAGAACGCTGCTCTTAGAACTGCGACTGGGTGTCTCCGCAGCACACCCCTGGATCACCTTTATGTGGAGACAAAGATCATCCCTGTGCGAAGACACAACTACATGTTGTCAAAGCAGTATCTCCTGGGTTGTTATCGCAGTAATCATCCAAACCACCATCTTATGGATACACAACCACCACCCAGGAACGTAAGGGTTGATATACATAATCTAGAGCGCGAGATCCAGCGCTATAAAAGAGAGCCTCTAGATCAAGCAGCGTACCAAGCAGGTTTGAACAGGATTCATGAGGATACTGTAGCTGAAGCGGTGAGAAGCTACAAGGTTAATCCTGTTCTTGGAGTCCGACCACCGCCCATAGCACCGGAGGAAAAAGACCTCCCACGGCAGACTAGGGTAGTTTTGGCCCAATTAAGATCAGGCAAGTGCAGCCGCCTCAATTCCTACTTATCGGTGATTGATAGCAGCGTAGCTGACGTTTGTCCAATTTGCAACCAAGGGCCACACGACACGCGTCATCTTTTCTCTTGCCCAGCCAAACCAACCCGACTTACTACCAGATCACTCTGGGCACACCCCATCTTAGTCGCAGAGTTCCTTGATCTGCCAACAAGCTGATGTACCAAGCGTATAACATGAAATGGATGAGATCACAATAAACTGTTACAACAACAACAACTAATATACACAAAAAATTAATTTTTGAATTCAATCACTAAATTAATAGATCCAATTAGTTTTTTATTGAAAAGTTCTCAATCACAGAAATAATAGTATCAATCACCGAGGTACGTCAAAATATTAATTGATCCAATTGAAAAATTAGTTGATACTATTAATTTTTGTGATTGATTTTTGTTTAAAAAAAAATATACGGTTGTAAGTTCGGCCAGACCGAATCTTATGTAACCTCCACCATGAATTGCATAGAAACTTCTACTAAAGATGGTAATCCACAATTAAATTACTTGGGTTGCGACGATGGCAAGACATCTTAAAACTTCTAAATTGTAAATTAGTCCATGCGGGATATATAGTAGACAAAAGAAATGTCGATTAAATATGTATATATTCAGTTCTTGACCGGTATATATAGGGAAAAAATAATTACGAACCGATATGAACTTTTGTACAGTAACTATAGAGCCAGAATTGAAATATGGAGGTATGAACACGAGTCTACCAAATATGGCAGACTTTTTACTGTTTGGTAGATTGGTAAAATTCTTGATGTTTTGGAGAATTTTGCATAATATTCCTCTCCAACTATGAAATGCTTCAAAAATTTTCTATAGAAATAACATTTTGAAAAAATTTTCTACATAAATAAAATTCTGACAAAATTTTCTATAGAAATAAAATTTTGACAAAAGTTTCTATAGAAATAATTTTATAACAAAATTTTGTATAGAAATTTTTATTTTGACAAATTTTTCTATAGAAATATAATTCTGACAAAATTTTCTATAGAAATATACAATTTTGACAAAATTTTCTATGGCAATAAAATTTTGGTAGATTATTTTTGGCTTGAGTGGCAATCGTGATTTTTCTGCGAATGTGGATCGGTTTATTTGGGGGCTACATTTAATATAGATCCATACGGACCAATTTTGGCATGATTGTTATCGGCCATACACAAGCGAAATGTACCAAATTTCAACCCGATTGGATGAATTTTGCTCCTTCAAGAGGCTCCGGAGCTCAAATCTGGGGATCGGTTTATATGGGGGCTATATATAATTATGAACCGCTGTGAACCAATTTGTGCAAGGTTGTTAGAGACCACATACTAACATGTACCAAATTTCAGCCAGATCGGATGAAATATGCTTCTCTTAGAGGCTCCGCAATCCAAATCTGGGGGTCCGTTTATATGGGGGCTATACGTAAAAGTGAACCGATATAGCCCATTTGCAATACCATCTGACCTACATCAATAACAACTACTTGTGCCAAGTTTCAAGTAGATAGCTTGTTTCGTTCGGAGGTTAGTGTGATTTCAACAGGCGGACGGACGGACGGAAATGCTTAGATCGACTCAGAATTTCCCCACGACCGAGAATATATATACTTCAGGGGGTCTTAGAGCAATATTTCGTTGTGTTTCGAACGGAATGACAAAGTTAAGTAGCGTGATTACAACAGACAAACGGACATCGTGGTGTAATGGTTAGCATGCCCGACTTGCATACAAAAGGTCGTGGGTTCGATTCCTGCTTCGACCGAACACCAAAAAGTTTTTCAGCGGTGGATTATCCCATGCTGGTGACATTTCTGAGGGTTTCGAAGCTTCTCTAAGTGATTTCACTGCAATGTGGAACGCCGTTCGGACTCGGCTATAAAAAGTAGGTCCCTTGTCATTGAGCTTAACATGGAATCGGGCAGCATTCAGTGATAAGAGAGAAGTTCACCAATGTGGTACCACAATGGACTGAATAGTCTAAGTGAGTCTGATACATCGGGCTGCCACTATACCTAACCTAACCTATATAGTCTTCGAATTTCTCAACAATGTTTACGCTTGCTTTTCTTAGATGTATAACATACTTAATAATATATATATATAACAATTACATATTTTTTTTCTCTTTTAATTTTTGGTAATTTTTATAATAATATATTATAGTTCACACCTGTATTTTTTTAATGAATTTTCGTCAATAGATGTCTAGAACCACAAACTTGTATTAAATACTATAATAAACTTATATACGCAGTCGCTAAAGCTTAAGACCTCCGTTGTCATAGCTTTATCCTTTATGCTTGTAATTTACTTATAAGTATAAATATGAAATAAATAAATAACATACTTATACATATTTTGCACTTTTGTTTTCAATTTTCACTACAGAAACACCAACTTAGTACTGACCTAACAGTAAAATATGTAAAACTTTTTTTGATAAAAGATATGGCAATACTGTCACAATTTTCCACACGAGCAACTAGTAAAATGCTCTCAAGTGTTGATCCATAATAGCAAACATTCCAGAAAGGCGTTGAAGTGTAATTTGTAAATGCCAGAAGTCACATCACCACTACTTTAGCCTTTGCCTTAAAATGTTACGTTTATTTGACCGGTATGCTTCGCAACAATGAGGAGCACATCGTAAAGACATGCAGTTGGGAAAAATACTTGGGCTAGAATATCGGAAGTTGTAGGACTATATCAGCATAATCCATGCACTGGAATGTGGTTGATCTCTTTGGGCTATATTCTGTGTCCTTTGCAACAAAACAAGTCAACACCAAATACCTTCACATTGATTTTTCTGACCATTTCATTTTATTTCCTATGCAACCATCATCATCATCATCGTCATCATCCCTTTATCTGGTCATGAGGAATACGAAGTTCCACTATCAATTTGTGTGAGATGGTCCTCTTCACTATGTCACCACGAGTTAAGTTTCCCTCGGGGCTACTTGTCGTGAGGATAATAGGACACTTGAAAGATGTTGTCCTTGTCCTCGGTGCTCCTTGTGTGTTTGGCATAATCCTTGAGAAGGTAATAGGCCAAGAAAATAACACAAAGGCCCGTATGTATGGCCGAGTGAGAAAGTGTACGGTGAGGATCTTAAGTTTTATTTGTTCTGGCTTCTATTCTTGTCGAAGTCCTTCCATGACATGGCTCAGTGGACAACACCTAGTATTTGTGAATGAACAACTGAGAGGTTCTACAGGATTTCTTTCCTGTTTTTTCTACTCCTATTATGTTCAATGGAATCTATTCGAAGGCGTTGTCCTTGATAATAATTCAAATCTCAAGATAAATGATGCAATCCTATTGAATGGGATTACTCTTAAAAGTTCGGTGGTCTTTTTGTGAAGTTGCATCCTTGTTTTTTCTTTCTTTGGTTCCTTCAGTCCACAAAAGAAGGATAATGGAGATTATTCGTGGTCCAAGTTGAAAGTTAAATTAAAATATCTAGAAATCTTATTAGTTACGCTTCACTTTGGTCATTTTAGAGGCTCTGTCGAATGGGAATAGTTGACATCAAACATAAAGAAAACAAAAAAAAAAAAACTTTGCAAATAGCGATAAAGATATCGGATATTGGATAGAAGTTTTAGTGGAGAAACTTTTGCAATTCGTTAAAATTCAAGTTGCAAGGAATTGCGGGTTTCGAATACAGTAGAAGCCAAATATTTAAAAATATTCATATTCACCACAAGGATTTTTATATTTCCTTAAAAACATATTTACACCTTTACCTATGGTACTATCGATAGTATCGGTACTAAAGCTGTGGGTCGAGCTAATTATAACCAACTAACATAGTCAGTCATCGAGTAATGTAACTAAATTTCATTATAAAAAAATAAATTTGTGTCCTAAATTTAATGAAAAAAATTGTTGAAGCAAGGATTACAAACTTTCTTTTAATTAAAATGTCATTGTTTTAAATAATTTTGTCCTTAGCATTGCGTAAATTTTGAGTCCTAAAATTTAAGTTGCATAATCTTCCATATTAGGTCAATATTTTTTTCAGTGTATGTGTTCAAAAGAATACTAAATTTAAATCAGCATTTGTATTTATTAAAACGCAAAACGCATGCAATACTTTAGTGTCCTTTTTGCTTCGCTAAGAGGCTCAGCAAGCCAAATCTGGGGGTCGGTTCATATGGGGGCTGTACGTAAAAGTGGTCCTATATGGCCCATTTTCAATACCATCCGACCTACATCAATAACAACTACTTGTGCCAAGTTTCAAGTCGGTAGCTTGTTTCGTTCT
This sequence comes from Haematobia irritans, assembly GCF_050003625.1. Taxonomy (NCBI): domain Eukaryota; kingdom Metazoa; phylum Arthropoda; class Insecta; order Diptera; family Muscidae; genus Haematobia; species Haematobia irritans. Next base: position 151,928,617 of record NC_134397.1, on the reverse strand, counting down.
AAAGTTAGCATGATTTCAACAGACGGACGGACATGCTTAGATCGACTCAGAATTTCACCACTACCCAGTATATATATACCTTATGGGGTCTTAGAGCAATATTTCGGTGTGTTACAAACGGAATGACAAAGGCAATAAATAAATCTTTTGATTAGAACTATCACAATGGACTGAATAGTCTAAGTGAGCCTGAAACTTCATCGAGCTGCCGCTTTAACCTAAAAATGGAAAATTTTTCAAATGTTCCAAAATGTTTCGTAATGCTTCATATTTCCCAAGTAAATACTTTATTGAAGAAAACAAGTATATACAGCAGTAAGTTCGGCCGGGCTGAAATACCCACCACCATGAATCAAATATCATAGTTCACTTTGAAAACTCACGACGAAGAACGGGTTACTTGATAATATAACATTTTAGGGTTTTGATGACAAATCTTCTCCCAAACAAATCAGTTCAACCAGTACGCTTAAAGATTCTACTTATGAAGACCAGATCAGATTTTGGATTTATGACAATCAATTTTGTTTGAATTTTAGAGAAATCATAAACATATCGTATATATGATGAAATAACGCCTTGATTTGAAACCTTAAATCTGTAGATTTTTTCCGCCATTATTTTAATGAATACGATGAGTAAAATCTGGAAATTTTACTTTCAGTTTCAAGCAATTTTCATGATCAGTGCGCCTGATATACCCTGAAAGAAGTGTTTTCTTTTCTGAGGAAATAAATTTTGGACAAGCAAAGTTTTCTTTTAACAAAAATTTAAGAGACAATCTTTGAATCGCTTATCAAAAATTCGGATTACTTTGCTCTAAACGAAAATACTTTATACGAAAGGGGAATTTCGTTTGTCTAAAATTTCATTCCGGAGGAAAATATTTTTTCTTTGGGTGTACCCTCAAGAAATTAAATCGGTCTATATCGGCTAAAAATAAATCCGATTCAGATCTTTTAGGGTCTAAAATTCCAGTATATTTGCATTTGTGTGCAAATCGGATAAAAACTACGGTTTCTAGAAGCCCAAGGAGTTAAATCTGGAGATCGGTTTATATGGAGGCTATAATAAAACATGGATCGACACACACCATATTCGGCTGACCTCAGCCGGATTACAGAAGTCCTAGAAATAAATTCGGGCGTTAGGTCTATATGGGGGCTATACCAAAACATGGATCAATAGTCATCACCTTTTAATGTTCCTCAAATATCTCTAGTATTCCACTTTCAAACGAATTGGGCGAAAACTACGAATTCTAGAAGCCCAAGAAGTAAAATCGGGAGATCAGTCTATATGGGGACTATACCAAAACATGGGCCGATACGGACCATTTTCGACACACCTCTTTATGGTCCTAAGATACGTCTAGATTTCCGGCAATTTGGATAAAAACTACGGATTCTAGAAGCCCAAGGAATAAAGTCGGGAGATCGGTCTATATGGGGGCTATACCAAAATATGGACCAATAGGCACCATTTGCGACACACCTATTTGAGATCTTAAAATACCTCTAGATTTTCAATTTCAAGCAAATCGACTAGAAAATATAGTCTCTAGACGAACAAGAAGTAAAATCGATAGATCGGTCTATATGGGGGTTATACCAAAAAAATGGACCGATACACCTCAATTTCGGCACACATATTTGGGGTCCCAAAATACCTCTAGATTTCCATTTTCAGGCAAATCGGGTAATAAATACAGTTTATAGATGCCCAAGAATAAAAATCGGGAGATCGGTCTATATGTCGACTTTACCAAAACCTGGATCGATACAGACCATTTTCGACACACCTCTTTATGGTCCTAAAATACCTCTAGATTTTCAATTTCAGGCAAATCGGATAGAAAATACAGTTTCTAGAAGCCCAAGAAGCAGAATCGGGAGATCGGTCTATATGGAGGCTATACCAAAACATGGACCGTTGGGCACCTCTAGAATTTCAATTTCAGGCAAAGTGGATAAAAACCAAGGGTTTTATAATCCCAAGACCCCAAGTCGGGAAATCGGTTTAAATGGACACTATATCAAAACTTGGACCGATGTAGCCCATCTTCGAACTTGACCTGCCTGCAAACAAAAAACGAATCTGTGACAAATTTCAGGACGACAGCGCCGATATTGAAGGCTGTAGCGTGATTTCAACAGACAGACAGACGGACATGCTTATATCGTCTTAGAATTTCTCCCTGATCAAGAATATATATACTTTATATAGTCAGAAATCGATATTTCTATGTTTTACACACGAATGACAAACTTATTTTACCCCCGTCACCATTCTATGGTGGTGGGTATAAAAATGTTTCTATTTGCGGCAAAAATAAAAAAAATATTTATTCTGCTACGACCGAACACCAAAAAGTTTTTCAGCGGTGGATTATCCCACGTCAGTAATGCTGGTGACATTTCTGAGGGTTTCAAAGCTTCACTAAGTGGTTTCACTGCAATGTGGAACGCCGTTTGGACTCGGCTATAAAAAGTAGGTCCCTTTTCTTTGAGCTTAACATGGAATCGGGCAGCACTCAGTGATAAGAGAGAAGTTCACCAATGTGGTATCACAATGGACTGAATAGTCTATGTGAGCCTGATACATCGGGCTGCCACCTAAACTAACCTAACTTAGTCGGAAATTGATATTTTTTTATGATTATAGGTATAATAACTGTCCGATATCAGTCAATGTTCAGTTAAGTTGAGATGCTAAAAAAATTATATAAGAGATAGATTAAAACACGAATAAACTGTCAGCCGGAATAGTGCAGTGGTTAGTATGCCCACTTTGCATAGACAGGGTCGTGTGTTCAAACCCAGTTTCGACCAAACACCAAAAAGATTTTCAGCGGTGGATTATCCCCTCTCAGTAATGCTAGTGACATTTATGAGTGTTTCAAAGCTTCTCTAAGTGGTCTCACTGCACAGTGGAACGTCATTCGGACTCGACTATAAAAAGGAGGTCCTTTGTCATTGAACTTATCATAGAATCAGGCAGCACTTAGTGATAAGAGAGAAGTTCGCCGCTGTGGTATCACAATGGACTTTTTAACAGGATTTTTTTAACAGAAGACAAGTCCTCGCAACAGATTACATACATTGTTGGACCATTACAAATATTGTTCTTATGGGAGAAAATGGTCCACAACTGTATGACCATCAGACTCCATAAATTTAAATTTGCAGGCTACATAAAATTCCGAGATTGTTTCGTTTTCTAAAGATCTTAGATTTCTCGCCTAAGCCTGAAATGCAACGGATTTTATTGGGCGTATTTCTTTCTATACCCTCCACCATAGGATGGGGGTATATTAACTTTGTCATTCCGTTTGTAACATATCGAAATATTGCTCAAAGACCCCATAAAGTATATATATTCTGGGTCGTGGTGAAATTCTGAATCGATCTAAGCATGTCCGTCCGTCCGTCTATTGAAATCACGCTAACTTCCGAACGAAACAAGCTATTAACTTGAAACTTGGCACAATTAGTTGTTATTGATGTAGCTTGGACGGTATTGAAAATGGGCCATATCGGACCACTTTTACGTATAGCCCCCATATAAACCGACGTTCAGATTTGGCTTGCGTAGCCTCTTGGAGAAGCAAAATTCATCCGATCCGGTTGAAATTTGGTACATGGTGTTTGTGTATGATCTCTCACAACCATGCACAAATTGGTCCACATCGGTCCATAATTATATATAGCCCCCATATAAACCGATCCCCAGATTTGGCTTGCGGAGCCTCTAAGAGAAGCAAATTTCATACGATCTGGCTGAAATTTGGTTCGTGGTGTAAGTATATAACAAAAATTGGTCCACATCGGTCCATAAATATATATATAACCCCCATATAAACCGATCCCCAGATTTGTCCTCCGGGGCCTTTTGAAGGGGCAAAATATATCCGATCCGGTTGAAATGTGTTACGTGATGTTATTATATGGTATCTAACAACCATGCCAAAATTGGTCCATATCGGTCCATAATTATATATAGCCCCCGTATAAACCGTTCCCCAAATTTGATCTCCGGAGCCTCTTGGACGAGCAAAATTCATCCGAACCGGTTGAAATTTGGAACGTGGTGTTAGTATATGGCCGCTAATAATCATGCAAAAATTGGTCCATATCGGTCTATAGTTATATATAGCCGGTCCCCAATCACACAAAAATTGGTCCATATCGGTTCATAATCATGGTTGCCACTCGATCCAAAAATAATCTACCAAAATTTTATTTCTATAGAAAATTTTGTCAAAACTTTTTTCTATAGAAGATTTTGTCAAAATTTTATTGCTATAGAAAATTTTATCCACATTTTACTTCTTTAGAAAATTTTATTTTGTCAAAGTTTTATTTCTATAGAAACTTTTGTCAAAATTTTATTTCTATAAAAAATTTTGTTAAATTTAATTATATACGTATTTAATCGGCCTTTTTTAGTTTATTATATACCACGTATGGACTACCTTAGGAATTTTTAGGATACCTTGAATCGGCAAGTGTTACCGCAACCCAATTTATTCGATTGTGGATGAGAGTCTTCAGTAGAAGTTTCTACGCTTCGCCCTGGCCGAACTTACGGCCGTATATACTTGTTAAATCTTAACAATGTTACATTCCAAAGTGTCCAGTAGATATGATAGATATTTCCATTCGCACCAATGATACGAAGATCGGTCTATATAAGGGCTATATTAAATTCAATATGAAACACACATGGTAAATCTCTTGGTGGCCACTTAAAGTAGGTTTACTACTCTCAAAATTTTAGTCAAATCGAATGAATTTGGTCAATGACAAAATCTTGATAGACAGGAAAAATATTTCACATATTTCTTTATAAACTCTACATTTTAATTTTTAAAAAAATCGTATGAAAATTTAAAACTGAGAAATTTCGATTCCAGTTTGAATTTGAATGAATCACAGGAATTCGCAGTGTTCTTACAAGTATGCATGTGATGACATTTAAATCGAGAATATCGATCATCAATAGTGATGCAAAAGTAGTTCATTTTTACTAGTATTGTGTATCTTACGAATAATTTGTTCTACTTTGAACTTCTGCAATTATTGAATTTTAAAATCGAGAAATCGGAATATTGGGAAAAATAATAAAATTTAACTACAACATAATAGTTTTTTTTTTGCAATAAAAATAAGTAAAATTTAGCATTAAATGAATGACAGATTTCTTTTTACTGTGTACGTAGTAACCATAGAATATTTTCTTTGTGCTTAATTCACTTACCACCATGTTATTAATTGTTAATTTAAGCTCTGCTCTAGGTCTAGATGGAGGTGTACTGCAGTTAGCTCGCAAAACATCGCCTGGCTCATAACGAGTCTGTTCGGTAAACAGCAATGGTCGTTTGTCCGGTAGTTCTGCAAAGAAAATAAATTAAAAAATTTTTATATTAAAACTTGCATTTCAGTTATTTTAATACTCATATATGACAGGTCAATTGAAAGTACACTTGGCCGACCTAATTTTCAAAAGATATTGTTTTGAATTAGGATACCTCGAATCGTACACTCACCACCGGTGGAGGCAGTTGATGCCTAAACGTTTATCACCGACAATTTTTTTTAAATATGTTTTCTTTTTTTATTTTTACGTAAATAAAAACATTTTTGTTCTTTAGTAAAGAACGAATAACTGTACTTGGCATATATGACACAGTACGAAACTTTTTGGACTATTTGAAAATTTATTATTATTTCCGTTTTTGTTCTACCCAAAACTATAATTCTTTCATCCAAAACGAAATGTTAGACAAACAAATATTGTTTGCAATTTGCTTTTCGCTGCAAAGAAGTTTGCTTGGATGAAAAGTACAGACTTTTTGTGATATTTGTGTGCAAATGAAGCATACGGACTAGAAACGGACACAGGATGTTATTTTTGGGGGCCCAAGTGCTAACTTATAATGTTACTCAACAAGACATTTTTCTACAATTGTGAAATCATTTCGTAAGGACTCGGGCCTAAGTTTTGCCTTCTCATCAGTGTTCATCCCTGATTTACACAATATATCCCATAAATATAACAAGTATATACGGCCGTAAGTTCGGCCAGGCCGAAGCTTTTGTAACCTCCCCCATGAATTGCGTAGAAACTTCTTCTAAACACTGCCATATACAATCGAATTACTTAAGTTGCGATAACGCTTGCCGATGGCAAGGTATCTTAAAACCTCCTAACACCGTCCTCTAAATTGTAAGTAAGTCCATACGTGGTATATATTAAATCAAAAAACATCGATCAAATACGTATCAGGCCGCACTTAGTGATAAGAGAGAAGTTCGCGTCTGTGGTATCAAATTGGACTTTTTAACTGGATTTTTTAACAGAAGACATTGTTGGACCTTAACAAATATTGTTTATTTATGGGTGAAAATGTATGTACATCAGGCGCCATAAATTTAATTTTGCAGGCTAAATACAAAATTGTTTGTTTGTTTGACATAAAATTTTGACAAAATTTTCTATAGAAATAAAATTTTGATAACATTTTCTATAGAAGTAAAATTTGGACAAAATTTTCTTTAGGAATGAAAGTTTGACATAATCTTCAATAGAAATAAAATTTTGACAAATTTTTTTATAGAAATAAAATTTTGACAAAATTTTCTATAGACATAAAATTTTAACAACATTTTCTATAGAAATAAAATTTTCAAAATTTTTTATAGAAATAAAATTTTGACAAAATTTTTATTAGAAATAAAATTTGGACAAATTTTTCTTTAGAAATAAAATTTTGACAAAATTTTCTACAGAAATAAAACTTTAACAAAATTTTCTATAGAAATAAAATTTTAACAAAATTTTCTATAGAAATAAAATTTTGACAAAATTTTCTATATAAATAAAATTTTGACAAAATTTTCTATAGAAATAAAATTTTGACAAAATTTTCTATAGAAATAAAATTTTATCAAAAATTTTGTATAGAAATAAAATTTTAACAAAATTTTCTATAGAAATAAAATTTTAAAAAAATTTTCTATAGAAATAAAATTTTGACAAAATTTTCTATAGAAATAAAATTTTGATAACATTTTCTATAGAAGTAAAATTTGGACAACATTTTCTTTAGGAATGAAATTTTGACAAAATCTTCTATAGAAATAAAATTTTGACAATTTTTTTTATAGAAATAAAATTTTGACAACATTTTCTATAGACATAAAATTTTGACAAAAATGTCAATAGAAATAAAATTTTAACAAAATTTTCTATAGAAATAAAATTTTAAAAATTTTTTATAGAAATAAAATCTGGACAAAATTTTTATTAGAAATAAAATTTGGACAAAATTTTCTTTAGAAATAAAATTTTGACAAAATTTTCTACAGAAATAAAATGTTAACAAAATTTTCTATGGAAATAAAATTTTAACAAAAATTTTCTATAGAAATAAAATTTTAACAAAATTTTCTATAGAAATAAAATTTTGACAAAATTTTCTATAGAAATAAAATTTTGACAAAATTTTCTATAGAAATAAAATTATAACAAAAATTTTCTATAGAAATAAAATTTTAACAAAATTTTCTATAGAAATAAAATTTTGAAATTTTGGTAGATTATTTTTGGCTCGAGTGGCAACCATGCTTATGAACCGATATGGACCAATTTTTGTGTGATTGGAGATTGGCTTTATATAACTATAGACCGATATGGACCAATTTTGGTATGGTTGTTAGCGGCCATATACTAACACCACGTTCCAAATTTGAACCGGATCGGATGAATTTTGCTCCTCCAAGAGGCTCCGAAGGTCAAATCTGGAGAACGGTTTATTTGGAGCTATATATAATTATGGACCGATGTGGACCAATTTTTGCATAGTTGTTAGAGACCATATACCAACATCATGTACGTAGTTTCAGCCGGATCAGATGAAATTTGC